>NC_132914.1:57037291-57637611 GCF_047675955.1 Chlorocebus sabaeus
GTTACAGGGTTACAATGGCTACACACTACAAACAAATCTGCTAAGAGGAATTAGAGATTTACCATTATTTTGTTTTTTAATTGAGAGAATGTGTTCAAAATACATAACACTTAGATCATTTCTCCCCACACTCTTTTCTTCAGGACGGTTATGTTATTTATTTGAATACAGCTCGACTCCTTTGTTTCTGTTTATATTCATTTCTGAATATATAAAAACCTGTCAGGGAAATATGACTCCTCTTCCTCTTTCTACCATTTCCACTCACTTGTTCTAGGGAAGCAATTTCTTTGGTTCTGATTTATACTTTCAATTCTATTTCTGAAAGTAAAAAAAAAAGAAAAAGAATAGATACATGTCTACTTCCCTATTTCCAACATTATTGCTTTGGAATATAAACTATGTCCTCCTGCTTAAAGCTCTCCAGTGACTTCATCTCACTCTTTGGAGAAATCCAAACTTCCTATGTAATCCTCCGTAATCTAATCTAATACTTTTTCTTACCTCATGGTCTTTGAACTTGCTAAACTCTGCTCAAATGCTCATCACACAGTTCACACTCTTGTGTTATTGAGTTACCTGACCAAATGTTGCCTTCCCAGAGCTGCCATCTCTGGCAACCTATTATTATTCTCTGTACTTGCCTTGCCTTGGTTGCCTTCACAACATCAAAATTTGCAATCATGTTTTCTCTTTCACTCCAATCTTCTCCTGATGTCATAATTTCCCTTTTGTCCCTGTCTTCCTTTAGTTTCATAGCAGCAATGTACTCTGTGTCTTGTTGAAAATAAAGATTTTCTAACATCTTACTTTTTGTCTCACAGAAACATCATTTCAAAGAAGAATGGTGGTTTTTCATTCTTCAAACTGATTCTCTTATTTTGAATGACTGAAGTATTTCTCATCCCGGTGATTTTCTTCTACTTGAACATCTTTACAGTGGCAGCTCTATGCTCATTCAGTGTTTATGAATTGAGATGGGTTCTCCAAAGTGTATTTATGGTAGAATCTTTTAGTGGGGGTTTAAGGAAGAAGAGAAATTTTATTTATTGTGGCTTTACTTTGCCAGTTTGGATATCATGGAAGCCTATGAGATAGAATATAGAAGAAGTTCTCCATCTAAAGGTTTTCTTAGTAAGGAGCAAGACCTCATTGCTTAAGAAGGTCAAATGTGTTGGGAACAGCCAGCTGTGCCACTTTTTCTGTAAGTTAAATGGTCCCCCTCATAGCAAGATTATTACCCCATGGGTATGGAAAGCAAGGAGTAAACATTTTTTTAAGTTTTATTTTAAATTAGCATATAATATGAGTGAACATTTTTAAACATTCTTGAACCTTTGTCTATGTTTTTCTCAGTCATATTAGTAAACTTGGAATTATTCCTCAAATATATAATCATCTACAGTGTGGGCCATTTTCATCATATATCCCTGCACTTCTGACAAAGGCGTTGTCAGGGTCGACTTCACATACGGCAGGATTTCCTTGCCTGTACTTTTCACTTTTCTGATTTACAGACTAAATAGACTTTCCTATATTTTTCTATATCTCTCCTCAGTTCAGTGATAATCTGGAGAAGAAGTGTCAATTAAAGACTGTATTCAAGTCATCATTGTTTCTGAAAGTTAGTCACATACTCTTTTAATTTTTTAGTTATTTTAATTTTATATAAAAATAGACAAAATAGTATAATAAGCTCTAGACACTCACCCCGGTTGGTTTATATAACAAATATAACTTACCCAGTGATGGTATTTTTCTTCACTTAACATTTTACAAGATCAAGGCTTTTTTAGATCAATTTTCCCATACATTTTGATAAGGATGATATGTTACATGGATCTTGATTTGTTTTTCACTGTCTATTCTAAGCATATCAATATCTCAGAGCCAAGAACTATCTTTATCAAGTGAGCAGTCCTAGAAGAAAAGGAAGTCATTACTAGTGAGAAGGGTGTACAAATAATGAACAGTAATCTTTGAAATGTTAGCGGAAACATGTCAGGTTGGGACATTCCATCTGTTTTCCTTCTTGTCTTACGACCTCCTAGCACCCTAGAAGGCTGAGGGAAGGAAAAGAGATAAATTTTCAGGGAGAGCATTTTCCACAAATCCTGCTTTATTACTTTAAGTTAGCCCAATGCGCCCATGTCACAGGGTTGCCCCAATATGTAGATGTTGCAAATCTTTCCTTGGGCATTCCTTGGGGCTCCCTTACCTTCCTAAAATTTCATTTTCCAGTTCTTCCTGATTCCTGACCCTTTCCTCTCCTTTTATGTTCTGGTCACAGACTCCTGGCTCTCTCAATAAAATTGATTTTCCAGGTTTTGATCTCTCTGTCTAAGTTCTCGGGACTTCCTCATCCTCTGGCTCCTGGTACCAAGTTCAAGCTGCTGCAATTACATTTTTATTTCCAGTTTAGGCAGCAAAGTAGAGTATGTAATGGCATAGACTATCAAACAATAATGTGGGTGTTTGAAATCTGGCTTCACATTTTGTCAGTTAAGGGTCCTGGGCAGGTAACTTTGTTTCTCTAGTGTCCTCCTCTGTAAAATAGGGATTATAATAATATGAACTTCAAAGGATTGTTTCCAGGAAGAAATAAGTTAATATTTGGAATATGCCTAGAATAGTGGCTGATACGTGGTAATTGCCATAAACATTGTATAAGTATACAAAACAAAATAACCAATTAGCCCAGTCTTGAGAAGACAATTAGTATTTCTTTGCTTCTGTTTTCTAAAAGAAAGCCCTGGTGTTTAAAGCTAAATGATTTTCTGCTTTGGATTTACAGTCTTCCAAACCAGAAGTTGGGGCAGCTGCTTCTCTCTGGATCTTTATGTCATACTTCCAGAAAGCCCAAAAGTTGGCACTCAACAGCAATACATGAATGTTTGCAAAGTTTAGGGCTCTAATTAATTTAAAACTGTTGCAAAACAACAAGGATTTTGCATTTAGAGAATGTAAAATATACAGACACATAGAAGATGGACATGTCACAGGGTAAGTTTACCACAAGTGTACCTGAAAGCCAGGGCAATGGGCCTGTAAATCCAATGCAAGATGAATGAGATACCTGATCCCAAGTTTTAAGATGAACTCTACTCTTTCACAGAAGAAATTACTTTAAATGTGCTTTTAGGTCACATGTCCTTACGCTTTTATCAAGTAGGAACATCCCGAAACATTTTTCACTTTCCTACCTCATTCTCGGATTCATTTGTGACTGAATTTCAGTTTCTCAATTGAGAATATCATATTACGTCCAGATGCTGGAACTCTGCCGAGCCAGATGATCCCTGGTTCCACGGCCAAGTTTCTGCTAGGGTCAAGTTGACATTTTGCTTTCCTTCCAAGTTCAGATATTATTCAATGATTGAAAAAAAAAGCTTCCCATTTTTCAAATTAGGTTAATTAACATTTACCTATAAGTAATTCTCATTCTTTTACAATTTTTATTACATATTTAAATTCTGAAAATGTTTACTCTCAATTGTCTTAGATGAGTTTCTATTTTGAATTGAGATTATTTTAATTTTTTTAAGTTATCATTGGAGATGAAAGAACATGTCTTTTGTGATTACTTTAGCAGGAACTGAGTCAATACAGGTTCTGTTTCCATGAAAAGGATGAAACACATGTTAATCAAAGATTCAGCATGAGTTCTGTGTAACGACAGTCAAATTTGTTATCACAAACTCTTTGTTCTTAGCTACAGGAAAGAGAGGGCAGAAAGAATAAGAAACTAAAATCTGACCTTTTGGAAATAACTTTTATCAGGACGAACTCCAAAGTGTAGATGTATGCCAGTGGAAAAAAGTTACAATAAATTCTTCCAAAAGGTATCAAACAGACTCATTTGGCCCAGTGGAACAATAAATATTGGGACTTGCTTATTTGATGTTCAAACAATCAACAGTATTCTGTTTAGTGGACAGTAAGTAGATTTGTTAAATAATAAGTCTTCAAAATTTTTACACATATGTGTTTTTTTTTCCATGCAGGAATTCATTTGAATCAAAACAGCTGTTACATTCTTTTACCAAAAATGGGTTAACTCCCCTAATTCCCAATCGACCTAGGGCAATGGTTCTCAAGTGGGAGCAATGTTGCCCCCTCAGGGACCTTTGGCAACATTTGCACAGGTTTTTGGTTATTGCTGCTGAAGGTAATTGTAGCTACTGTCATCTACTGAGTAGAGAACAGGGATGCTGATAAACATCCTACAATTCACAGGACACCCTCCCACAACAAAGACATCTAACTCCAAATGGCAATAGTGCTAAAGTTGAGAAACCCTGAATTACATGCTTTAAAATACAGATAGTGGAAAAAAAGGGTTATTCATAACCAAGAACACACGCCATTTCAAGGAACTTGGAGAAACTTTCCTTACCTTTCAACAACAAAATGAAACTGACAGAAATTTCAAAATTCCTTTCTAGAAATACTATATATGTAACCAGAAATGTGTTTTCCTTTTAATCTCCCCTTAGTTTACCTGATGTGGGTAAGATTTGCGTTTGTGGGGGAGAAAGTGTTGTCGTTGTTGTAATGTGTTTGAAGTATTTTGTAATCTGTAGAAAGCTATACAGACATAAGGAGCTATTGTAAAGATAAAAGCTCAGGGCATCCTTGAAGAGTTCTTTGTTGTCTGATGCTGTTGCTCACTTTGTACAACCATCACTCCTGGATATTTTATTTAACCTATAGGTCATTCCCTTTGAGCACAGTCGTGCAATCTTTATCCCTACTCCTTTCCCCTACCTCTTTCTTGTGGTGTTTTCAGCACAAAGAATATTGAGACAATTTCAGTATTGAGCCCTGTTTTCCTGAAATGTCAAAGGTTGGGTTTCATAATCTATACAAATTACGAAAATCCAGTTGTTCTTCTGTAAAAATATTTCCTGCAGACTTACTTCCTGGCAGCTGGCAGAGCAGACGGTTACTGTTGCTTCAACGTGATCAAGTTTTTTAAAGGGCTTCAGTACCTCCCAGTTGTCTCTGGGCCTCTGGATAATGATGTTTTATGGGAATACTTCCCATTGCTTACACTAGGAGCTTTCACAAATAGCTTCCTTAGTTCCAGATACAGTTGGAAGATCAATTGGAGGAGCAAATGCTATAGAAGGTCTGAACCTTTGCTTTACTGATGAGAAAAGTCAGAGGATATATAATCATCATAGCCAGAAACAGACATCTTTACTGTTTGAAAACTGGAACTTTTAAAGACCATCCTGCAACCTGTAGAAAGCTGGTAATTGAATCAATTATATCAAATGTTTCAAATGTTTTATAAGTTCTAATAAAATCTTCATAGAAATTTTGTCATACCAATATTCTAATAGAAAGCATCATATCTTGATAATACCAAGAGAAATGATCAGAAGAAGTCACATGCTTGCATTGGCTGCCAAAGTGGCACTGTGATATGGTGTTCTGACATGGGATGCTCATTGTTCTGTGCTGTTCTATGAAGGCATACTTCTCTAGGCTATTGTTGAATCTTACAGAGCTGAGGATGGAAATACAAAAACAGAGTTAGACACTGTAACTGAAGGAAATGAAAACGAAAAGCACCTGATGAGGATGCTGTGACATAACCTGACTTCGTGTTTAGATGGTAATCAGTCCCAGTCTAAAGAAGGAGAGCCAGTGCCACGCCAGTAACCTTCTGGGCCATGGTTGTTCACTGATGAAGAATTTGCCTTCCTTATATTTTCCTTTCTTTTTCATTTAACACAAACTTCCCCAAATCTTACTATTCACATTCATACTTACCTCCTTCCCTCAAATCTCAGAGAAAGCAGTGGCATTTATCTTTTCAATATAAATTCTCCACTTGTGGTTTTAATCCCATTTCTTTCAGTCACTTCCAGGGCCTTATTCTAATTATTTTTTGTCTCTATTTTCTTTGTTTTCACTTTCCCTTCTATTGAAATATAATGACATATAGTAAAGCATACAATTCAATCGTAAGTGTACAACTTTATATTTTTACATACGTATACTCATGTAATCAACACATTATTCACATTTATACACACACACTGTATATATGAGTATATGTGTCTGCTGTTAGTACTACCAGCTCCCAACTACTACTACTAACTACTGTCCTAACCTCTATTACCATAGATTGTTTTACTCGCTTTATAATTTCTGATAAATGGAGTCATTGCTAAGCATTATATCTCTGACAATCAGTTATGCTGTGGTGTCCATTCTTTTCAATGCTCTGCATAACTGCATTGTATGAAGAGATCACGATTTATTTATCCATCCTACTATTGATGGGCATAGGGTTGTTTCCAGCATGAGACTTGTATAAGTAATGTTGTCATGAACATTATAATACAATTTCTTAGTGAATACATTCAACTCATTTCTTTCACAAGTCTACTCAGATTAGAATCAAAGGGCTATGGGATATACATAGGTCTATCTTTGGTGAATACTTACTAAACAGTTTTTTAAAGCGTTGTGACATTTTTTATTCCTACTAGTACTGTATGAGTTCTAAGCACTTTGCCTGCTTGTTATCCTTTGGTGTTATCTCTTCTTCATTTTAGCCACTCTGGTGTAAAATAATGGTAATTCACTGTGTTTTTAATTTGCATTGATAATGTTTAATGTTGCTTAGTAACCTTTTATATACTTTTTGACTGTCTATGTCCTCTTTTATTGAGTGACTATTTAAGTGTTTTGATCATTTTTTAAAAATCTAGATTGTCAATCTTTATCTTCTAATATATCTTAGTAGCTTTTGGAATTAAGTTTGTGTCAGATGCATATATTGGGAAAATCTCACAGTCTGTAGCTTACATTTTCATGCTCTTTATTTTGTCTTTTTTAGAAACAACAAGTATTTATTTTAAATAAAGTCCAATTTATCAAACCTTTACTTTATGAATAGTGCTTTTGTATCCTTTATAAGAAATCTTTATCTACCCCTTCATAGTAAAGATATTCTCCTATGTTAACTGCTAGAAATTATTCTCCCTTGTTAACGCCTATGTGAACTGCTAGTATACTTCTGCTTTTCTCATTTAAATCTGTAATATCTTTTCAACTACTTTTACTTATGTTATAAAATAGGGGGTCATAATTCAGCTTTGAATATAGTTATACAATTGATCCAATCAATAGATATTAAAAAACCATTTGTTAAAAAAATGAGCCTTATGTCACTGAACTACGTTGGTACCCTAGTTATATATCAGATGAGCTTGTATACTTAGTCTGGTTCTGGAAGCTTTACTCTTGCTCTGTTGGTATAATTGTTTATCTTTGAATCAATCCTACTCTACCTTAACTACTGTAGCTTTATAATAATTTTTGATATATGAAAATGTAAATCATCCAGTGTTGCTGCTCTTCAAGATTATCTTGAATAATCTAGAGCCTTTGGTTTCCGTATAAATTTTAGATTCAACATTTCCATTTATACACATATTGCACTGAATATATATCGAACTGGGGAGAGCTAGCATTTTTAAACCATTTAAACCATTTTAGACTTAAACTATATTAAGCATAAAACTCATTTTAAACCATTGAGTCTACTAATATATGGATATGAATCCTTCCCCATTTTTTTAAGATTTTTTTTATGATTTCTCCCAGCAATAATATATAGGTTTCCAGTGGAGGTCATTCACATTTTGTGTTTAAAAAATTTCTAGACATTTGATATTTTGTTGTCTTATAAATAACATTGGTTTTAAAATTTAGTTTTCAATTTATTTATGTTGACTGGCTAAAATACATTTGATTTTTATCATTAAGTTTTTGTTTTTTTCTAAGAAAAGCATACATTTTCAAGTACAATCAAGTCTACTTATGAGATAACAGTGTTAATTCTTCATTTTCAGTTTTTATAAATTTATTGATTTTCATTTTTCTTAATATACTGGTTAGAACCTTCACTACCATTTATTGTTTGTCAAAGTTGGACTCTTGCCTCTCCCCAAGAGACACTAGGAGACACAGAACTTATCTTCAAGTGCAGGCTAGTAACACACAGTAAATTCTTCTTCTTCATCTTATTATTATTATTATACTTTAAGTTCTAGGGTACATGTGTACAACGTGCAGGTTTGTTGCATATGTATACATGTGCCATGTTGGTGTGCTGCACCCATTAACTCATCATTTACATTAGGTATAACTTCTAATGCTATCCCTCCCCCCTCCCCCTTCCCCACAATAGGCCCCTGTGTGTGATGTACCCCTTCCTGTGTCCAAGTGATCTCATTGTTCAATTCCCACCTATGAGTGAGAACAGGTGGTATTTGGTTTTCTGTTCTTACAATAGTTTGCTGAGAATGATGGTTTCCAACTGCATCCATGTCCCTCCAAAGACACAAACTCATCCTTTTTTATGGTTGCATAGTATTCCATGGTGTATACATGTCACATTTTCTTAATCCAGTCTGTCACTGATGGACATTTGGGTTGATTCCAAGTCTTTGCTATTGTGAATAGTGCTGCAATAAACATACGTGGGAATGTGTCTTTATAGCAGCATGATTTTTAGTCCTTTGGGTATATCCCCACTAATGGGATGGCTAAGTCAAATGGTATTTCTAGTTCTAGATCCTTGAGGAATCGCCACACTGTTTTCCACAATGGTTGAACTAGTTTACAGTCCCACCAACAGTGTAAAAGTGTTCCTATTTCTCCACATCCTCTCCAGCACCTGTTGTTTCCTGACTTTTTAATGATCGCCATTCTAACTGGTGTGAGATGGTATCTCATTGTGGTTTTGATTTGCATTTCTCTGATGGCCAGTGATGATGAGCATTTTTTCATGTGTCTGTTGGCTGTATGAATGTCTTCTTTTGAGAAGTGTCTGTTCATATCCTTTGCCCACTTTCTGATGGGGTTGTTTGTTTTCTTCTTGTAAATTTGATTGAGTTCTTTGTAGGTTCTGGATATTAGCCCTTTGTCGGATGAGTAGATTGCAAAAATTTTCTCCCATTCTGTAGGTTGCGTGTTCACTCGGATGGTAGTTTCTTTTGCTGTGCAGAAGCTCTTTAGTTTAATTAGATCTCATTTGTCAATTTTGGCTTTTGTTGCCATTGCTTTTGGTGTTTTAGACACGAAGTCCTTGCCCATGCCTATGTCCTGAATGGTATTACCTAGGTTTCTTCTAGGGTTTTTATGGTTTTAGGTCTAACATTTATGTCTCTAATCCATCTTGAATTGATTTTCATATAAGGAGTAAGAAAAAGATCCAGTTTCAGCTTTCTACTCATGGCTAGCCAATTTTCCCAGCACCATTTATTAAATAGGGAATCCTTTCCCCATTTCTTGTTTTTGTCAGGTTTGTCAAAGATCAGATGGCTATAGATGTGTGGTATTATTTCTGAGGGCTCTGTTCTGTTCCATTGGTCTATATCTCTGTTTTGGTACCAGTACCATGCTGTTTTGGTTACTGTAGCCTTGTAGTATAGTTTGAAGTCAGGTGGTGTGATGCCTCCCGCATTGTTCTTTTGGCTTAGGATTGTCTTGGCAATGTGGGGTCTTTTTTGGTTCCCTATGAACTTTAAAGCAGTTTTTTAATTCTTTTGGTAGTCTTGAGCATTCCCAGCAGACATTTTAAAGAAGTGAAGTCATCCGTGGGAAAAAATCTTAATCTGAAAGAGGCCATGTTAGAGTTTGGTTAAGGAGAGACTCTTTGCCACTTCTTATAAGAACTGTGCTTTACCTGCTACCATCTTCACTTCCCAATTTGTTTTCTTAACCAAATATAATTATTATATTATATAATATGGTCTAAACCATATCATAATATTGTTTAGATTTCTGTTTTCCATTCGAGCAATTTTTATTGTGATTTTCAAAACACAATAGACATATCCTTGTTTGAAGACTTTTCTGCAGATTTTGCCTTTTAGCTGTCACATCCTTCTTGAAATTCTCTTCTCCCTAGCCTACAAAAAGACCACATTATTCTTCTAACTCTTCAAGTGTTTCTTTTATTCTTCCATTGGTCATGTCTCTGCCTCTTTACAATCCTTAGAAACTAGTGTTTACTTGGTTTGACCCTCTGGACTTACTAAACTGCTGATCACTATACTGTAGCCTGGAATTTTCCTAAATTTAAATGTTTAATTCCTCCTGCATTTCAGACATATCGAGGCAGGAGAATAGGGTCTGGATGTGGGGAACCTAAAGCTGATTCATGCTGACTTCCTAGAACTGAATCTAAAAGAAAACCCCACCTCTACACACAGAAATAAAAAGGGATTAAAGACTGCTCCCTTTGCACTGCATTGCAGAAGAAAAATGGAAAGTACCTTTGATTGATACCTTCCCACAACTAATCAGGCTAATCACAGTCCTAGTCTTCATTTACATAGGATATAACTAACTAACCAATGGGAAACGGCTAGAGCATATTTAAACCCCCCCAAAATTCTGTAACCAGCGCTTTAGAGCCGCTTGCTCGAGCCTGCTCCCACTCTGTGGATTGTACTTGGGTTTCGGTAAATCTATGCTTTTGTTGCTGCATTCTTTTGTTGCTTTGTCTGTGCATTCTGTCCAATTCTTAGTTCAAACTGCCAAGAATCTGGACAACTCCTAGTCAAGACCCTCCACTGGTAACAGTATTTCCAGCCATCAGGTGAAGATATTCTAGCTGGGTGGATCCCTGTAAGACTGTAATTGACAATAACCAAGTTTAATGCTGCTGTGTCTTCGTAATTAGCGTATCTCCTTCTTAGAAGGCTTTCTCTTTTCCTTCAATCAATTCATGCCTTAACTCATTATTTAGCATTCTAAATTTAACTTAAATATTATCTCTTGTGAGAAACCTTCCCTAAACCTTTGAGGATTTTTCTGTCTTCTCTCCTTTTTTTTTTTTTTTTTTTTTTCTTATCATAAAACTTGTTTTTTCTATCGCAATTATGTAACTTATTATAGTTTTTTAAATTATTGACTCTATTTTTGCCCCAACAAAACGTTTGTGATAGCTTGTCTTTATTTAACATATCTCTTTAAGAGCAGGGTTCCAGAGTAGGATGTTGAATTAGACTAGAATTTCCTTCCAACTCCACAGGTATTAGGACTTTGTTAGTTCATTTTCTATCTTTGTACCTAATGAAGTGTCATGTATTTGGAAGATGATCAACACGGTATTTTCCATGAATGGTCACTAAGTGGCTTGTGAAAAAGAGAAAGTATGCAATCTTGTCTTCTCTTACCACTATCTTGCTGATGGTTACAATTCTGGAATACAGAAAAGCAGAAGAAGCTTGATGCAGACATCCTTAACATCCCTTGAGACTCTCATAGAGAAGGGTTAGCTAAGTATAGGCTGGAGCTACAAGATTTATCCTTTCTCCTCAAGAATCTGGTCTTCAGATGGATGACTGATGCCTATCAGAAAAGATAGGGACATTTTGTATATATTTGGAGAACTGACACATTTTTGAGTCCCTAACTTTGATACATTTCTAAATTAAGCTTCTCTTCATTTAACATGCCTCTCTTAAAACAGTATTCAATAATTAAATATTGAAATAGACTAGTGTTTTCTCTCAACTCTAAAATTTGCATTTCATTCATAAGGTGTCAGTAAATAAAATAAGTGCATTCATCTCTGCATGAATGAACCAGTCAAAGATTTAGTAATTTTGGTAATTTGCAGGTGTTTGCTGTTTTATCTTTAAGTTCCATCTCTGTTTCAATTTTAACATCACCTAGATTTTTCCTTTTTTTGGAAATCTTGTTAGCATCATGACAATTTAAAAGTTCTTTGTTGTTAGGTTTCTAGGAATAGTGTTCCGTACCCCTAATATTTTTAGGTCAAAAATTTTATTCTTCGAAGTCTACCAACGTCTCATTTCTTGAACTTTCTCTAACTACTTTATTGATCTCATCTGCATTCTGGAATTAATAACTAAACATTTTCTTCGCTCTCCATCCTTCCACTTCTTCCTTCTTACATAAACTTTGTCTCTCTTCTTGTCTTCAAAATCTTTTATGGCTCATACCCTGGATAGAAAATGCACACTTAAAAAAAATTTGGATCAACTCATACTTGTTTCCAATTCATTTTGTTACAGGATTTCTTCTTTCTTGTCATCATTGTGTCCTACTCATTCAGCAAACATATTAACATGTCTAAGATAAATATTTATATTTTACAACTTTATCTACAAGAGAAAAACTTATAAATAATACTATTTTCTCTATAGCACATGAATTTGAAAAGTAAAAATAATAGTTTCAAAAGTCAAATATCTTCCAAATTTCTTACAATTTGAAAAATAAGTTATTAATAAAGTAAAGCACTTTAAATACTTTCAGGAATGAAGTGGGATTAGAATATTAAAATGACAAACTTAACTGTTGCTATGATAATGCCTAATGTCTATGAGGTGATTAAAATGTGTCACAAACTATGTTAAATGACCCAAAGGCATTATTTCATGTAATCTTCAGAACAACTTTATGAAATTTGAACTACTATTATTTCCACTTTATGGATGAGGCTACTGAGGTTCAGAAAAATTAAGGAATGTGTCCAAGATCCTACAGCATGTAGAAGGAAAAGCTACAGGCCTATAATCTTCTTCATGATGTGACTCTTGCCTATTTTTCCAGCTAGACAAATGTGAAATTCAAACACATTGGAGACAGCAATAGTGATACTGAATGAAGATGAAACTATCATTAACAGTTTTTATGGCATCATTTTCCATTATTTGACTGTCATTTGAAACAAGAATGTCCTAGCATTTTTTAAACTAGGTCTAGTCCCCATTTTTCTTAGTTTTCCTTAGAAGAAAGTTGATGGTCTATCAAATAAAGTGTCCTCAAAATGACCTCAAGATGTACACTCATCAAAAGAACAGACTTCCACCTCAACAAGAAAATAACGGACTCTCTGTAAAAGGCCAGCTTGTAGGAGAATACTTGGGTATTTAGGAAACAACTTCAGGTAAAAGGAAAGAAATCACTTTATGTAATATAAAATGACACTTCCATTTGTGTAAATTCATCCTTAGCTGTTTTTTTAAAGAATTCTGTATAACTCTACTCAGAAAATATTTTATGTTAAACTTTTTTATTTACTCCAAAATCAACTTTATTTTAACTCTTCCCCAAAGTTTCTTGGAAGTTCATTTTTATATATCTTAATTGTGATGTTCTTCTTCAATCTTTTTAGCATCTGTATAGCAAGAGTTTTTAAGATTGCATTTTTTTTGTAAGTTGGAAAATGTTTTCCAAGTATTCAACATTTTTTCCAGTTGAACCAATAAAATGCTGCCTTCCAGATATAAAACTAATGAGGTTGGTTTAACTTGATTGCAATGGAATGAATAAGACTGTGTTTTGAACCTGATGTTCCCTCCATTAACCTGATCAAATTATGTTTCAATTAATGGATATGCAGTTTTAGGAATACCTTGAAAAGCGTAGAAGAGTGAGCAAACTATATAAATATTGTTGCAAAGATGACTTTTGTCCACTATATGTGGCCTGTGGAGGCAGGTCTTCATTGGTTATCATAAAGCAATTCATGAGGACATTGGCACCTAATGATGGTGGTAGGGAAAAGGTGAATATGAAGGTCTCCTTGCCTATAGATATGCTGTTTTCCTTTTAGTAAAACACACTGCCCTCTTCCCATCTACTCAACTCTTACTCATCCTGAGATGCTAAACTGACAATTGGTTCAGACAAATGCATGTGAAACTACTGAGTCAGGGAGCTGGGCCTTGGTCAGCTCATAGACCACCAGAAGTGTCTAACTCCATATGGAGTTATCTTCCTCCTTTTTTTTTTTTTTTTTTAACCCAGAGAGTTTCTTTTTATTTTAAAAACTACTCTGAAGTTGGAAAACAAAACAAAGTGAAATACGAACTAGATTATGCAGTCTTCCAAAACCTTACTTTTCCTATCTCAGCAAGAATTTCATGCCTGTTTTCCCCCTGGTTCTGTTGTGACGATTCCCTCTTGGGTCAGTGAATGCTTTACAACTAGCTATTGATGTAAGAGAGGGCCTCAGGATCAACAAAAGTACAGTGCCATTTCCAAAATTCTTCTTACTTTCTCAGTAACTTGGAGCTAATACATGTTAATCAGATATTTACACTTACATTAAAGAGCTGGGTTAATTAATAAGATAATTATCAAAACCTAGGGCTAAAGAAGATTTTGCATGGTAATCTTTCACCTTCTTATAAGATCAAATTTAACCTCTACAAGGCAGATAATGATTATATTTTCTACTTCTAATACTACAGCCTCTGATTATGATCCAGCTCAGGTATTTCTTATGCAATGTAATTACATGACCATCTAAAATTTGGTTAAGATGGAAAGGGAAGGAAACAAAGAACCCTTGATTAATCTCTTTTGGTGATTATGCACTAGTCCAGCTTGATTCTTTTTTTGTTGCAAATCATTTATGATCCCAATGTGTCTTCCAAAACAGTCACTTTGCCTTGTTTTCAGAGAAAAAGTCCAATATTAATAGAAATAGTAACAAAACAAAAATTTTCTGAGCACTTATATCCTAGAAAGGCTCAGTTCCTATGTACACAAAATGTAAAGTCTAGGAAAATGTTTTAAAAGTCGATTCTTTTTTCATTATTTTTAAAATTGTATATATTTGTGGTGTACAACATGTTATGATATATGCATACCTTGTGAAATGGCTAAGTTCAGTTAGCCTATTAGCCTATGCATTACCTCGCCTACTTATCATTTATTAGTGGTGAGAACACTTTAAAATCTACTATCGTAGAAATTTTTAAGTACACAATGCATTGTTATTAACTATAGTCACCATGATATACAATAGATCTATTCAACGTATTCCTTCTGTCTAACTGATGTTTTGTATCATTTGACCAACATCTCTCCAATATCACCTCCCCATGTCTCCCACAGCTCCTGGTAACCACTATTTTAATCTCTGCTTCTATGAGTTCAGCTATTTTTAGATTCCACATGTGGTATGTAAGATCATGTGGTATTTGACTTTCTGTGCCTGGCTTATTTCACTGAAGAGAAAGGTCCATCTCTGGGTATGGATAACAAGGGTTCTTCTTTAATAAAAAGCAAACACAGAAGCCATGATAAATAAAACATTTCAAACGGCAATGTAATTTTATGTCAGATGTAATCGATGAAAATCATAGAGAAAATCCTGATAATTAAAAGCTATTCACTCCTTGATACCAAAGCTCTTTCAGGGAAGACAGGGCTGTGGGGCAGTGTTTAAGGGCATCCACCCTAGAGTAAGGCTGCTAGGGATTAAACACTGGCTTCACCATTTACTAATTGTGCAGCAGACTTTGTGACTTAACCCTTTTCAATTTCAGTTTCCTCATTGCAAAGTGACAATAATGATAGAAGCAACTTCATGGGTTGTTGCAAATATTAATTGAGCTAATATAAGTAAAGTGCTGAGCAAAACAAGCATTCATGTTTTATTTATTTATTTATTTATTTTGAGACTGAGTTTTGATCTTGTTGCAATGGCTGGATCTCAGCTCACTGCAACCTCCGCCTCCTGGGTTCAAGAGATTTTCCTGCCTTAGCCTCTTGAGTAGCTGGGATTACAGGTGCCCACCACCATGCCCAGCTAATTTTTCATATTTTTGGTAGAAACGGAGTTTCACCATGTTGGGCATTCTGGTCTCGAACTCCTGACCTCAGGTGATCCACCTCCTTCAGCCTCCCAAAGTGCTGAGATTATAGGCGTGAGCCACCACGCCCAGATGCATTCATGTTTTAGCCATTAACCACTGTTCATATTGTTATTCATTTGACAGTTGTTGACAAACAGCTTCTGAGATATGAAAGGTAAGTAAATCCCCTGCTCTCAGTGAGCTTATGTTCCAAAGAGAAAGGTGAATATGCAAACTGCTGTCAATCACATTACATGAATAACAGAGATGTGCCAATTGTGCTGTAGAAAGGAAGAAATGGGGCAGAAAACAGATAAAGATAGAAACAATCAAGTTACATTTTTATGTGAAACAAGAGAGCTCTGTGGACCTTTTGAAACAGAATAATTAGATGCTTCATCAAACTCCAATTGGATTTTTAAATCATAGTAAATACAAGTATCTTATAAAACCAAGTTTACTGGTATTTAATAGATTGAGAATGAAAATAGAATACTCAAACTTAGCAACACCATCCCGTTTATGTACCAGGGTGAGGAGTTATGGACAATAATATAAAACTATGTTTACTAAAAAATATGTTTTCCAAATAGGAAAATAATTGCTCCTCTAAAAATTGTAGAGAAGTAATAGTTTCAAGAAAGCACTGATGAGAGTCATTTTACCCTCAACTGCAGTTTAATTTCAACAGCAGACAAGTCTAAATACGTGTATGCAATATGATAGGAAAATCATTCATTTTTTAGACCTAGGTCTTCAGCAGGCAATGAACAGTATTTAATGCCATATGGAGGTAATTTAATAAGAATTACTTGAACAAGCATCATCACCAAATCTGCTAAACGGAGTTAGTGATTTTGTTTCTTTCTAGCATAATGATTTAGTTGTGCAATGGTGCTGTCACCAGATGAGATTAATCACAATAATGATGCGTCTTTTTGCTAAGGACATTATCATAAATCATTTGAATACAGCCCAAGAGAAAAAGCTTCTAGTTAAACTTTCTAAATGTTACCAAATGGTTATAAAGCATGAGCTGTTGAAAATAGGAATATTTTTATTTCAGTTTGGGGATCATATGGTAAAATCATTATTCATTGACACTGAAGTTACTACACACACACACACACACAAATATCTCAAGAGATATTGAAAATGATGATTTGTATTGTTCAAATTACATTCATATGACCTTAGTTAAGTGTTTTAAAATTGGGTATTAGTTTCTTTACCTGTAAAGCAAAAATAATAATATCTATCTCTTAGAATTTTTATGAGGCAACATATTTGTAAAGTACTTTATAGCCTAAAATAATTCTTTTTTCTCCCCTTTTTTCAACTCTGTCAACTCATTTTTCATCTTGCTCTACTTCTTCTACTTTTTCTTTATTGTCTTTTTTTCTCTCTTTTATCTTCTTTTTCCTATTTTTTTTGTTCTATTATTAATTAGGCTTAATTTTACCAGGTCAAATATATATGATGTGCACCTTCAGGAATACTTTGTACGCTTGCTTCATCATCACAGAGCTAAAGTTAAAATCAAGGAAATTTTTGCTGTTCTACAATTGTAGGTTCCAGTTTATGCAATTTTCATATTGTGTTTGTTTTTTCTAAAATCTACTTACTAATCAAAAGAATATAGTATCAAATTGACAATATCATCTCTTAGTTGAAAGCTTAGCACATGAACTTTAATTTCCTTATCTTTTAATAATAATCAATTTAAAACAATTGAGCATAATATGTAGTTTAAAATATTCAAGTGCTACATAATTTTAATCACACAATCTGTAACACCTGCTTTCTTTATGGCAGTTTTGTGAAAATTAACAAGAAAATAATTGTAAAATTCATGGCAAATTCTGAAAACTTTTGAAATACTGTTAATGAGAAAGTATGGAAAATATTATTTTAACATTTCAGTTCCCAAATTTTTTAAATTTGATTTTGCCTTTTTAAAAAATTTTTAGTTTATCAGTAATTACTGATGATAAGTATGACGCCTAATGTAGCCACATATAGTAACCGCTAGAAAGATAAAGAAAAGATGAGCTTCTCCTAAAATAAGCTAAGGGTTAATTTTTAAAAATCTCTTTGGAATACAACATTTTATAAACATTTGCATGACATACACACTATATTTCACTCCCCTTAATTGAAATAGAAAGAATGAAGTTAATTTCAGTACTTGCAAAAACATTTTAAATATCCTGTGGTTGTTTTTTACAATGCATCTTACCCATTTTGTGCTCCTGTAACAAAATCTCACACTGGGCAATTTATAAACAACAGGAATTTACTTTTCAGAATTCAGGGGTCTGAGAAGTCCAAGATCAAGGTGCCTGCACCTAATATCTGCTAAGGGCCTTCTTGCTGTGTCCTCACATGGGAGAAGGTGAAAGGGCAAGCTAAAAATTTCTCATTCAAGACTTCTAATAAGGATGCCCAATCCCATGCACAAGGGTGGTGCCCTCTGGACCTAATCACGTCCCAAACATCCGATCTCTCAACACCGACACATTGGCAACACCTGAATTTTGGAGGGGCCACATTGAAACCACAGTAAGATGAAACCTTTTAATTGATCACACTATGGGATACCACAACTGGAAAATCTGGTTTTCTGTGGTGCATTAGATATTCTAACTTAATAATCAAAGAGAGACTTAAACAGAAGTTGAAGTTACTTCAAGAGGATAGGGTGACGGGGGTGATTAGTAAATTACTTGTAAGAAGAAAAGGAAAGAGTAGTGTGTTTCCTTCCCTTGCTTATTTTTTAAATATTTTATTTTATTTTATTATTTTCTTGAGATGGAGTTTTGCTCTTCTCGTTCAGGCTAGAGTACAATGGCACCATCTCAGCTCACTGCAACCTCTGCCTCCTAGGTTCAAGTGATTCTCCTGCCTCAGCTTCCTGAGTAGCTGAGACTATAGGCATGCACCTCTACGCCCAGTTAAATTGTTTTTTGATTGTTTGTTTGTTTTGTTTTATTTCATTTTGTATTTTTAGTAGAGACGGGGTTTTACCATTTTGGCCAGGCTGGTCAAACTCCTGACCTCAGGTGATCTGTCCATCCCGGCCTCTCAAAGTATTGGGATTACAGGCATGAGCTACCGCACCCAGCCTCCAGTTGTTTATTTCTGTGCCTGAGCTTTCCCATATATAAAGATGGTAATGAAAATAGTATCTACCTATCTCGTAAAGTTTTTCACATAAAGAATGTATCAGTTAAAGAACATACTAAAACTACATCTGGTACAAAAACAAGAATAGCGGTTGAAAAAAAGAGTGTTGTTAGGATAAATAAGTGTGCTGTGTCTGTAGGGCTTCCTATGGTTTTCATAACAAGCTTCTCAGTGCCTTCTCCCCACCTGCTGTTCCTTCCCTCTCCTTGCCAGCTTCTTCTCTTCTTTTCTTTCCTCTTACTCCCTGACTATCGTATGACTACGGCCATTTTATTTTTCTCTCTCACTCTCACTTTCAGACTACGAGTTTCTGAATTCTTCTCTCCGAATTCCCATCCACCCATTCTTCTCTCTTTTTATCTCAGTTCTTGGCCTTCTATTTTTGCTATTGGAGGTTTTTGAAAATAAAACTAAATGATTCTTGATCTCTGTTTTAAGTCAACTGGAATACAATGGCCATCACCGAGTTGACCTTCGGGTGTGAGTGCTGGCAGGAGAAGGGTCTTCCAGAGAGATTCCCTCAGTGTTTTGAAGGAGTGGCCTTCAGTGTTGTGGGTAAAGGAGGCACAGTGGTGCTTCTAGGATGTCCCTTAGAGGAAAAGTACCAATTTCACAGGTTCCCATGACACAAAACTCTTGCGTATTCATTAAATATCTTTACGCTGATTGCATGTGGTGCTCGTTAGAGGTCTGAGGCCAGGTATGGCCATTATTCTGTGACTCATCAAGCTCCAATGAGGTGCCACAACACAGATGAATCTGTCTTTCTCAGGTGAGAGGCACAAACCTGAATGGGAAGCTATGGGTAGGCTAAAATCCAACAGTTTACTTGTGTCCCACTGTTTTTTCTCCTTAAATCGCAGTTCCCTTTTTTACTAGTCCAATAACAAGCTTGAATCTTACTTGACAGTGATGACTAAAATTTGTTAAATATGTATTTTGTTGACCAGTACCTATAACACACACTTTGATGGTACCATCGTGTGTGATTTTTCCAGTGTTCAGAGGTATTTTTGTTTTACACATAAGGAAACTGAGACTTACAGGATTTATATAACCTACCTGCTTTGATACAGGAGATTAATGTCAGAATGTTGATTCAAACCCAAGCATCTGAGGCCAGAGCTCAGATTTTTAATCATTTTAGGTTAATGCAGGGAAGAAAAGTTTGTGCAACTGCAGTTACATGATTCCCTGTGGGAAATACTGAGCTGGGTCTTCAAAAGTATTTCTACTTAGCTAGAAGATGTAGAGCTATTGCTGTAAAATACTGAGTAGATTTATGTTGTTAACAATGAAAATGATATACCACATGCATTTGCACATGTATGTTCTTTCTAATTTGTGCAAAAAATTAATTCAACTAAATTTTCCCCTTTAATCTCGCTCAGCTCTCTTATCTAAATTGATCCTAACATACGTAGTTTCTTGGCAGGATCCAAATAGCATCTTATACTTAAATAGCAATCCGTTGATGGGAACTCCTATTATATACTGAATAGTATTAATTATTAATGGTCCAAATGCAAGCAAGTCCCTGGGAGCTGCTGAATCATTAGAAATTCTGAGGTTCATCTTGAAGGATGTTATGTAAACCAATTCTCTGAAGGATGACCATCTGAGGGACAATGTAAGCCATGACTAATGAAGTCATTACAGAAAAAGAAAGCACTGTTTTCAGACAGGAAAGGCAGCTTCTCTTTCCCATCTTAGGAAATATTGTGTGTTTCGGGATTTAAGTATTTTATTTATTTTTGAGCACAAAGTAGTACAGTTTTATTCACATGTTTTCTGAATATTTAATATACCTCTATTCATATGAAAGATATTCTTGGAGGAAAGCGCAGAATGAGAAGCAGACACAGCATTTCTAAATTATAGACAAGAATCAAATACATTTTTTTCCGATCTTTTTTTTGTTTGTTTGTTCCATTACCTAGGTAACCCTCCTGAGGAAATTAGCAGCATTGACAATGGAAAATACTGTTTTATCTATCTTCCCTATGAGAAAGAAATCTGTTTGAAATAGAAAAAACAGTGGAATAAGGCTCCATTTCTGAACAGATTTACATCTACAGAAGTTATATCACCGCTGAAATCCTTGGGATGCTGTGAGGATTTTTTTGGTTAAACTGAAATATCAACATAGAGATATAAAAAATAAAATAAAATAAACTGAGAAAACTAACCGCTTATATTTTGGAAAATTAAATAGCAAATTTATCTTTTATATATGGTTTCAAATGTGTATTTCACCTCACAGTAAAACTTCATAAACATTCATTATTTATAAGCCTGTAATAACTATTGTACAATTAATTAATTGCAGAAATGTAAGTGAAAACTGTGTACTTTCCGGTGAAGTGTTATATAAACGTGTAATGTTCAAAACCATCTACAGATTTATAAACCAAAAGTCAGGTGGACTGGTAATGAAAAAAATAAATTTTAACAACTAATTATACCATGAGAAAATTATATTATATTTTGGTAAATTATGACTGCGAAATGTGTCTCAATAAGGGTCGCTTCTTTTTTCCTAGACTTAGTTATTTATTCAATTAGTTGTGCTTGCAAAATTGAGTAAGAAAATAATTTTACCTGAAATTAATTAATTACATGTCTTTTAATTTGAATGTTTGAATTATCTAATTCAATAATTATTATGTACATGTAAAAAGGGAGATTTAGAAAAACTTTTAAATATTCACTTTATAATC
Source organism: Chlorocebus sabaeus (assembly GCF_047675955.1). Taxonomy (NCBI): domain Eukaryota; kingdom Metazoa; phylum Chordata; class Mammalia; order Primates; family Cercopithecidae; genus Chlorocebus; species Chlorocebus sabaeus. Next base: position 57,058,851 of record NC_132914.1, read on the forward strand.
TTTTCCCTGCTTATTTCTGATCCTTGTAGGAGGAGAAAATGCTATTAATTAAACCATTTTTGTGACATGAAGTAGCTTCCCTTATGCTTACAGTGACAAAATAAGATTAACATTGCATTTGTAAAAGCTACAAGGCTTTTAGAAAATTATTTATTGTATAAAAAGTTTAAGTTTTATCTCTGCCTATTCCCTTTTATTATATATCAGGCATACATATTAACTAACTTGAAATATCACATATAAGAATCCTGAGGTACATTATGATATTTTTAACTCTTCAAGCATAGAATTGGATGTGTTTTTATCTGGAATGCGTGAAATGTCCTCTTCTTTACCTAATAGTAACTGGTATGTCTTGGCTTAGCATTGAAACAACAAATTTAACAGCCAATAGATGGCACTGGAAGTGTTCAAAACATTTTCTATATCTTTTCTCTTCCATTGAGTGTAATTATTTTTTAAAGCAAATGACAATTTATATAGTTAAATTAAAAACAAAGGCACATTCAGAACGTCCATATTGAAGAAACTCAAATATTGTTGCCCGGCCGTTGAAAATTCTAGCACTTTAACAATATGAAATGATGCCTGAATCCTCTCCCATGTTATAACTTACTACTGTGTCATTCAAAGATGTTTTACCACCACCTGTTAGGATTTCTGAAGTCTGTAAACTCAATTGGTATGTGTGATGTCTGCATTTTTTGGTACTATTCCCCTGATTATGTGATCCTGGTAGAGTAAGGATTACAGCCAAATGTAATTAAATAATTTCATTATTGGTTCTCACCTGAACTTTTCTAAAACCAACTTCTCAAGTAAACCTTTCATCCTCTGTGGTAAACAAGCCCATAAAATGTTCAATGAATCAAGCAGAGTAAAAGAGAAAATGCATGACAGTATTTAAACACAGATTTCAGTGAACAGAGTAATCCATTTATGGGATGGGACTAATTTTCCTCTAAAATTGGTTAACAATGTGCTTGGTTATTTAGGTGTGGTAGAAAAAGATCCCATGCGGAGTTCAATGGGAATGCCACCTACGTAGAAAGCCAAACTACTACTATATCTGTTTTTTAGTGAGGTCCAGCAACTATGCTTTAATCTTTGCCTTTTTTTTTTTTTTTTTTTTTTTTTTTTTGCTGTTACATCAAGCATCTCACAATGCCAGGTGATATTTTCAAAGAAGTGTTATCAGCATGATACAGCATCAAACATTACAGCTATTCCATCTTCATATAACACCCCTCCACTTTTTCAAAGCTTTGTCTTAAAACTATTGAAGGAGCTATTGCTTTCACCTAAAACAGTTTTAAATCATTGCTTTAGGAAAATTTAGAACCTAATTAAAATTTGCATAGCTAGGGAAAGACTTCCTTTTAATCTATTTGTGCATAAAATAATAAAACATTTAAGTTATAAATGTGTTGACATTTTATTAACACTATTTCTTTTACATAGGATGTCACCATGAAATAAATGCATGCATACATATATTTATATTCATATGCATATTTTCATGATGATGCCTCTTGTGTATGTACATATAAAATGAGATAATGTACCTAGAAGGCCTACCACAGACCTGGCTATTTTTTGAGTGCCTACCACAATAGATTGCTGGATAAACAATCGACTGAAAAAATCTGTTACTTGTTCAAATACTAAATATGTGTTTGGAAATAATGGTAGTACAACATCCCCCATCACACTTTACTAAAACCATCCTTCTTTAGTATCTGGCTTTAAGAAACTTTCTACATATCATTTCACATAGGAACACTCACTGCCCTAGAAATCATTGTGTAAGTGTGATCATATTCCTCAAACTTCCTATACCACACTAGCTTTATATATATACAAGGAGTAAGTCCGTTTTTTAATTCTTCTCAACAAGATTGGATGTGTTTTCTTGAGCTCCGTGGCACCTGCGATTGAACTAAGACAATTCTTTAATGCATCCAAGGATGTTTGAAGTTAATATGTTAAGCAAGACATGGGGTTGGGGAAGAGGTTCACAAAAGAAGTGTTCACAAGTAATCCTCAGAAACTTTTAGAATTCTATGAGGGAAAACTATGGAGTACTGCACTGTGGCCCGCAGACACTTTTATCTGTAATACAACAGTGTGACTTTGATGCCTTGGGGGACCAGAATGACAACATTCATCTTGATGTCTGCATTTTCCTCTCAATATTTTCTTTTTTCTAAAATCATTAAGTTCTCTTTTCCAATAAAGAAAAAAACAGACCACAACTACTCTTATTTTACAAATCAGGTACATTTTTTAGAGCAAAGGATGTGGAAATGTTTGAAAGTTTAACAGTGATTATTCAGTTATCATACTGCAAGATTGTTCAATAAGGGTTGCAAATGAATGAATGAATGGATGCATACATGCATTACAATGTAGGCAACATGACACTGAGAAAATTGCTTAACAAGAAGTAACTCATACTAAGAGAAAATAGAAATTTAATTCAGAATGTTTAAGAGAACAAATTCAGTTTAAGAGAACAATGAAATCAATGTCAAAGCTGTAGGCCTTCTTCATATCACAAGGAAGAAAAAAACACATATGTCAGGAATGTTTTTTTCTGTCTGTGTTTTTATGGACTCAGCCTTATGGCTGATAGTCTTATGGTTGATGAACATTAAATGAGGTAATCAACAAATTATAGGTGGTAACCTTGAGTAAGTTCCCTAATTTCTCAAACCCTCAGCCATCTTATTAGTGTAATAATTTCTACCTACCACAGGAGTGTCTTAAAAACCTCATTTTAAAATTCATATGCTGGCCAGGTATGGTAGCACACACCTGTAATGCCAGCACTTTGGGAGGCCGAGGCAGGTGGATCACTTGAGGTCAGGAGTTTGAGACCAGCCTGGCCAACATGGTGAAACTCCTCCTCTACCAAAAATATAAAAAATTAGCTAGACGTGGTGGTGCGTGCCTATAATCCCAGCTACTCTGGAGGCTGAGGCAGGAAAATTACTTAAACCTGGGAGGCAAAAGTTGCAGTAAGCTGAGATCATGCCACTGCACTCCAGCCTGGGTGACAGAGGGAGACTCTGTTTGAAATAATAATAATAATAATAATAATAATAATAAAAACAAATTTCATGTGCTGAATGTAAAATAGTATGACCACTGTTGATAACCATTTGTTGATATCTCAATAAGTTAAAGATAGATTTACCATATGACTCAAAAATTACACTCCTAGGTATTTACCCAGAATAACTGAAAACAGATATTCAAACAATAACTTGTACATGAGTGTTCATAGCAGCATTTTTCATAATAGTCAAAAACAGAAACAACCCAAATTTCCACCACCTGAGGAATGGATAAATAATATGTGATATATACATACAATGGAAAATCATTCAGGAATAAAAAGAATGAAGTACTGACACCTGCTATAGCATGGATGAGTTTTGAAAATATGCTAAGTGGAGGAAGTCAGACACAAAAGGCTACATATTGTAAAATCTTATTTATAGGAACTATCCATAATATATAAATCCGTGGAGACAGAAAGCAGATTAGTAGTTCATAGGAACTGAAGGAGGAGAGGAGGGGGAAGAGAGAATGGGAGAAGAGGGAATGGGAAGTTACGGATAATGGATGCAGTTTTCATTTTTGATGATGAAGAAGTTATAGAACCAGATCATAGTGATAGTTGTACAACATTCTAAATGTAGTGAATGCCACTGAATGGTATATTTTAGAGTCGTTAAAATGGTAAATTTATGTTTTGTCTATATATAACCATTATGAAAATAATAAGATTAAATAAAAACAAACACTGATAAGTAAAAGTTCTGAGCTCTCAACATTGACCAATGGACACAGTTTTGAGCTTGCCAGAATTTTTTACAATATGTGGCATATGTGAAGATTAGGAAACACTCAAAGATATATTGATAAAAGACTCTAGCTTGGGTAAACCACAATGAGGTTATAGTTGCAGATTCCATGTATATATCATCTAATTAGTGAAAGCAGCATTGTAGAGTTCAAGGTCTAGTCTGGTAGATTTTGGGTGGCTGTTGATAATATTATTATTATCATTATTGCTAATAAATATGCTGCGGCAGAAAAGACATTTTGTTCATCTGGGCCATGTAAAAAGTGGACTTTAGGGAGAACACACAGGATCCAGCTGTGTTTTGTTCACCTTAAAACAATTATTGTTTTGCAGGCTGTTAGAGCTGAAGAAAATTAGAGATAATTTATCTCAAGTACTTCAATTTTTAAATGAGTAAACCAACACTCAAAATGGTCAAATAACTTGCCTAAAATCAGTAAAAGAAGGTGTATGACATTTTCATGCTGCCTAAACACTTTATTGTAAAAAATATTGTCAAGTAACAGACACCTCCCTACCTATCCCCAACCTCTACCTACCCACTCTTCAATCAGATTTGCAAATAAAGATGCTGCTCAGAGAGGTTTATTCCAAACACATTACTTGGAAAGAAATTCCAAAACTTTTACACTTCGATGAGAAACCACTCATGCCAAAATATCACATTTTACACTAATTGGTGGCAGATTGAATAAGAAATATTTTTCCTGATTCTCAAATGATTGTCCCACATTTCAAAAACTTTTGTAAAACAGTCTTATGATCATTGTATGCTTTTTGTCCTTCTTCCTAATTCCTACATCCTTGTAACCCCACCTGTTTTAATATATTGCATACTAAGCCTTCTTCTTAGAGTTGACTCATTTAGAATACTATTGCTTTATATCGCTTCTTAATGGAAGAAGCTCTCAGATAACATCTCAAGGACATCCAATGCTGTTTTCACTACACTGGGGCTTTTATTAATAGAAATGTCTAATAATGTATTACTACTCTCTGATTGTCAAGTAGTAATAATTGGATGATTTTAAAAGTACTGTGTAGTCTGCCCATGTCATCACCAAGGCAATGAGTCATTTCTTAATAAACGTAGGTAACAGAGTAGAGGTGTTCCTACATCTCCCACCGGCCCCACGTGCTGGCATTGCTCTTGGGGCCTGACAGCTTGCCTTGCACATGCTGTCCCTCAGTAAATGGTTGCATAAAAAACAACTGAACTCTGCATAGGGAATCCCCTCTCTAAATGAATATAAAGAATATAGTCTCTGATTGTGTCTCTCACCTATAAGACATATCCCAATTTTCACTGAGTATGCAGTGCTCATGACTGCACAAGGTTCTGACGTTCTGACTCTGTCTTGAAAGATATTCATTAGGTACAGTTAGATAATAATATATGACCAGTGTTCATTTCAACTAGGCCATATTCCTGGTGCTGGTGAATCTGAGCCTTGAGAAAATACTTGCTCATCTTCAGCTCTGAGTAAAATCTGTTGACTTAATTTGATTTGTTTTCATTGTTTCCTGCTGAAAATTAGGCTAAACAAAGCTCAGGAATACACTGATGGATAGTTTGTTTATTTAACTTAGAAGCTAGGTCCCTCATATATTGTTCTAAATTATTTGACTTTGAATGAAAATATGAAATGCCTATAATCCCAGCATTTTGAGAGGCTGAGGTGGGAGGATCACTGGAGGCCAGGAGTTTGAGACCAGCCTGGACAAGAAGGCAGGACCTCCTTCTCTACACAAAATTTAAAAATCGTAGCTGGATGTGGTGGCATACATCTGTAGCACCAGCTATTCAGGAGGCTAAGGAAGGGGGAGTACTTGAGCCATGGAGTTCAAGACTATAGCGAACTTACAGTGAACTATACTTGCATCACTCTCACTCCAGGCTGGGTGACAGAGCAAGATGAAAGAGAGAGAGAGAGAGAGAGACAGACAGAGAGAGAGAGAGAGGAGGAAGGAAGGAAGGAAGGAAGGAAGGAAGGAAGGAAGGAAGGAAGGAAGGAAGGAAGGAAGGAAGGAAGGAAGGAAGGAAGGAAGGGAGAAAGAGAGAAAGAGAGAGAGAAAGAAAGAGAGAAAGAGAGAGAGAAAGAGAGAGAGAGAGAGAGAGATGGAGGGAGGGAGGGAGGGAGGGAAGAAAGGAAGGAGAAAAAGAAGAAAAGACAACCTAAACATTTCCCAGTAACAGGTTAAAATTTTTGTTAATACCTTGTTATAAGTGGATAAATATTTTCTTACTTTAATATTGCCATTTCTGTTTTGTTTTGTATTTATATTTTTGGTGGGTACATAGTAGATGCATATATTTATGGGGTATATGAAATATTTTGATACAGGTATAAAATGCATAACAATCACAATAGAGTAAATGGGATATCCATCACTTCAAGTATTATTTGTTTCACAAACAACCCAATTATACATTTTTAGTTATTTTTAAATGTACAAAAATTATTGTTGATTGCAATAGCCCTTTTCTGCTATCAAATACTAGATCTTATTCATTCTGTCTGACCATAGTTTTCTATTCATTAACCATCCCACTGCCCCACTACCACCACTACATTTCCCAGTTGCTGGTAGCCACCATTCTAAGCTCCATCTTCATGAGTTCAATTGTTTTCATTTTTAGTTCCTACTCAAATGAGAATTCACAAAGGTTATTATTCTGTGCTTGGTTTATTTCACTTTACATGATGACCTTCAGTTCCATACATGTTGTTGCAAATGACAGGATTTCATTTGTTTACATGGCTAAATAGTATAACATTGTATATATATATATCGTATTTGCTTCATCCGTTATCTGTTGATGGACACTTAGGTTGATTGCAAATGTTGGCTTTTGTGAATAGTGCTGCAACAAACATGGGAGTGCAGATATGTCTTAAATATACTGATTTCCTTTATTTGGGGAATATACCTAGCAGTGGGATTGCTGGATCATATGGTAGCTATATTTTTAGTTTTTTGAAGAACCTTCAAACTGTTCTCCATAGTGGTTGTACTAATTTACAATCCCACCAAGAGTATATGAGGGTTCTCTTTTCTTCACATTCTTGTCTGCATTTGTTTTTGCCTGTCTTTTGAATAAAGTCATTTTAAGTGGAGTAAGATGATATATCATTGTAGTTTTGTTTGTTCGTTTGTTTTCTGAGACAGGGTCTCACTTTGTCACCCAGGCTGGAGTGCAGTGGTGTGATCTCGGCTCACTGCAACCTCTGCCTCCTGGGTTCAAGAAATTCTCTTGCCTTACCTCCCAAGTAGCTGAAATTACACATACCCACCACATAGTCTAGCTAATATTTTATAGTTTTAGTAGGGATGGGGTTTCACCATGTTGGCCAGGCTAGTCTCAAACTCCTTGCCTCAAGTAATGCACCTGCCTCACCCTCCCAAAGTGTTGGGATTACAGGCATGATATACCACACCCGACCTCATCATAGTTTTGATTTGCATTTCTCTGATAATCAGTGATGTTGAGCACTTGTTCATACATCTATTTGCTATTTGTATGTCTTCTGTGAGAAATGTCTGTTCATATTTTTTACTCATTTTTAATTGTAATGTTAGATTTTTTTTCCTATAGACTTGTTTCAGTCTGTTATATATTACGCTTATTAATCCCTTGTCAGATAGTTTGCAAATAGTTTCTCCCATTCTGTGAATTGTCTCTTCACTTTGTTGATTGTCTCCTTTGCTGTGCAGAACCTTTTTAACTTGTGGGGAGGGAAAGAAGTTTTTAATTTTAAGTGACCCTGTTTTTTCATTTTTGCTTTTGTTGCCTATGCTTGTAGAGTATTATGCAAGAAATCTTTGCATAGTCCAATGTCCTGAAGAGTTTCCTCAATGTTTTCTTGTAGTATTAATAGTTTTACAGTTTGATAAGTTAGTTTTAAGCCATTAATTCATTTTGATTTTATTTTTGTATCTGGCAAGGGATAGGGGTCAACTTTCATCCTTCTGCATATGGACATCCAGTTTTCCCAGCACCATTTATTGAAGAGACTGTTATTTTCCCAATGTATGCACTTGGCAACATATCACAATGAGTTCACTGTAGATGTGTGGATTTAGTTCTGGTTCCCTATTCTGTTTTCTTGGTCTATTTTCCTATTTTTATGCCAGTACCATTCTGTTTTGGTTACTATAGCTTTGTAGAAAAATTTGAAGTCAGGTAATGTGATTCCTCCAGTTCTTTTCCTTTTGTCCAGGATAGTTTGGCTATTCTGGGTCGCTTGTGGTTCCATATAAATTTTAGAATTTTTTTTCTATTGCTGTGAAGAATGTCATTTGTACTTTCATTGTGATTGCATTGAATCTGTAGATTGTGGTAAGTAGTACGGACATTTTAACAATGTTGATTCCTTCAATCCATGAACCTAAAATATTTTTCCATTTGTTGGTGTCCTTTTCACTTACTTCTGTCATCAGTGTTTTGTAGTTTTCAATGTAGAGCTATTTTACTTCTTTGGTTGAGTCCTAGATATTTAATTTTATTTGTAGCTATTGTAAGTGGAATTGTATTCTTGATTTCTTTTTCGGATTGTTTGCTTTTGGCATATAGAAATGCTACTGATTTTTGTATGTTGATTTTGTATCCTGCAACTTTACTGAATTTATCAGTTCTAATAGTTTTCTTGTGGTATCTTCAAGTTTTTCCTAATGTAAGATCATATCATCTCAAACAAGAGTAATTTGACTTCTCCCTTTTCAATTTGTGTTATGGGAAGTCAGGGACCTCGAACGGAGGAACCGGCTGGAGCTGTGGGAGAGGAACATAAATTGTGAAGATTTCATTTTAATATGGACATTTATCAGTTCCCAAATAATACTTTTATAATTTCTTATGCCTGTCTTTACTTTAATATCTTAATCCTGTTATCTCCATAAACTGAGAATATATGTCACCTCAGGACCACTGTGATAATTTTATTAACTGTACAAATTGATTGTAAAATATGTGTATTTGAACAATATGAAATCAGTGCACCTTGAAAAAGAGCAGAATAACAGCAATTTTTAGGGAACAAGGGGAGACAACCATAAGGTCTGACTGCCTGTGGGGTCAGGCAAAAAGAGCCATATTTTTCTTTTTGCAGAGAGCCTATAAATGGACATGCGCATAGGAGAGATGTTGCTAAATTCTTTTCCTAGCAAGGAATATTAATATTAATACCTTGTGAAAGGAATGCATTCCTGGGGGGGGTGGTCTATAAATGGTTGCTCTGGGAATGTCTGTCTTATGTGGTTGAGATAAGGACTGAGATATGCCTGGTCTCCTGCAGTATCCTCAGGCTTACTCCGGTGGGGAAAAACTCTGCCCCGGTAAATTTGTGGTCAGACTAGTTCTCTGCTCTCAAACCCTGTTTTCTGTTGTTTAAGATGTTTATCAAGACAATATGTGCACCGCTGAACATCAACCCTTATCAGTAGTTCTGTTTTTGCCCTTTGCCTTGTGATCTTTGTTGGACCCTTATCAGTAGTTCTGCTTGCCCTTTGTTCTGTTCCTTCACAAGCATGTGATCTTCATTAGACCCTTATTAGTAGTTCTGCTTTTTGTCCTTTGAAGCCATGTGATCTTTGTACCTACTCCCTGTTCTTACACCCCCTCCCCTTTCTAAAACCTTTAATAAAAACTTGCTGGTTTGAGTCTCAGGAAGGCATCATGGTCCTACCAATATGTGATGTCACCTCTGCTGACCCAGCTGTAAAATTCCTCTCTTTGTACTGTCTGTCTTTATTTATCAACTGGCTGACACTTACAGAAATAGAAAGAACCTATGTTGAAATACTGAAGGCAGGTTCCCCCAATAAATTTGGATGTACTTTATATTTCTTTTTCTTATCTGATGTCTCTGGCTAGGACTTTCAGTACTATGTTCAGTAACAGTGGTAAAAGTGGGCATCCTTGTTGTGTTTCAGATCTTATAGGAAAGGCTTTCAGTTTTTTCCCTTTCAGTATGATACTAGCTTTTGATCTGTCATATATGACAATACATGTTGAGATACGTTCTTTTTATATAAAGTTTTTTTTTAGAGTTTTTATCATGAAGGGATATTGGGTTTTATCAAATACTTTTCATAGATAATTAAAATGATTATATATATATTGTTAAATTTACTTTAAGTTCTGGGATACATGTGCAGAACATCCAGGTTTGTTACATAGGTATATGTGTACCATGGTAGTTTGCTACACTTATTGACTGATCCTCTGAGTTATCTCCCCTCATCCCCTACTTCGCAACAGGCCCTGGTGTGTGTCGTTCCCCTCCCTGTGTCCATGTGTTCTCAATGTTCAACTCCCACTTATGAGCGAGAACATGTTGTATTTGGTTTTCTGTTACTGTATTAGTTTGCTGAGAATGATTGGTTCCAGCTTCATCCATATCCCAGCAAAGACATGATCTTGCTCCTTTTTATGACTGCATAGTCCATGGTGTATATGTACCACATTTTCTTTATCTAATCTATCATTGATGAACACTTGGATTGGTTCCATGTGTTTGCTATTGTAAATAGTGCTGCAATAAACATACATATGCATGTGTCTTTATAGTAGAATGATTTATATTCCTTTGAGTATTGACCCAGTAATGGGATTATTGAGTCACATGGTATTTCTTGTTCTAGATCCTTGATGAATTGCCATACTGTCTTCCACAATGGTTGAACTAATTTACATTCCCACCAACGGTGGGCTTTTGTCCTTCATTATATTTATATGATTATATTTATATGACTGATTGGTTTGTGTATGTTGAACCATTCTTGCATGTCAGGGATAAATCCTACTTGGTCATGATGAATGATCTTTTTAGTGTGATGTTGAATTCAGTTTGCTAGTATTTTGTTGAGGATATTTGCATCAATGTTCATCAGTCTGTAGTTTTCTTTTTTTGATGTGTCTTTGTCTAGTTTTAATATCAGAATAATACTGGCCTCATAGAATGAGTTGAAATATTTCCTCCTCTTCAATTTTTTAAAATAATTTGAGTGGGACTGGTATTATTTCTTCTTTAAATGTTTGGTAAAATTTAGCAGTGAAGGCATTGGGGTCTGGGTTTTTCTTTGCTGGGAGATGTGTTATTACAGCTTCAATCCTGCTTGTTACTGGTCTGCTTAGGTTTTGGATTTTATCATGGTTGAATCTTGTTATGTTGTGTGTGTCTAGGAATTTACTCATTTCTTCTATGTTTTTCCAGTTTACTGGCTCATAGTACCCTCTAGTGATCCTTCACATTCCTATGGTATGAGTTGTAATGTCTTGTTTTTCCTGTCTGATTTTATCTATTTGGGTCTTCTTTTATTCTTAGTCTAGCTAAAGGTTTGTCAAATTTGTTTAGATTTTCAAAAAAATCACTTCATTTTGTTGATCTTTCGTTTATGTTCTTCATTTGAATGTCATTTATTTTTTTCTGTAATCTTTATTATTTCTTTTCTTTTATTCATTTTGGGTTTGGTTTGCTCTTGCTTTTCTAGTTCTTTAGATGTATTGTAAGATTGTTTATTAAGTTTTCTATTTTATTGACGTAGGTGATTATAGTTGTAAACTTTTTTCTTAGAAGTGCTTCACTGTGTCCCAGATGTCTTGGTATGTTGCACCTTCATTATCATTTGTTTCAGGAAATTTTTTTATTTCCTTCTTGATTTCATCATTGGCTAACTAGTCATTCAGAAGCATATTGTTTAATTTCCATGTGTTTATACAGTTTTCAGAATTCCTCTTGTTATTGATTTCTAGTTATATTCCATCGTACTCAGAGAAGATACTTCATACAATTTCAATTTTTTTTTAACTTTTTAAAGACTTTTTATGGCCTAACATATGGTCTATTCTTCAGAATGATCCATGTGCTGAGGAGAAGAATGTATATCCTACAGCTGATGGATGATATGTTCTGTAAATATTTATTAGATCCATTTGTTCTACAGTGTGAATTAAGTCTGATGTTTCTTTGTTGACTTTTTGTGTAAATAATCTGTCCAGTAGTGAAAGTGTAGAGCTTAAGTTTCTAGCTATTAGTACATTGGAGTCTATCTCCTTGTAGCTCTAATATTACTTGCTTTATATATCTGGATTTCTGGTGTTGGATGAATATGTTTTTACAGTTGTTACATTATCTTGCTGAACTGACCTCTGTACCATTATGTAATGACTGTCTTTGTCTCTTTTTGTAGTTTTTGTAAATAAATCTGCTTTGTCTGATATAAGTATAGCTACTCCTGCTCTTTTTATTTTTTCCATTTACATGAAATACCTTTTTTCATGCCTTTATCTTTTATCTATGTGCATCTTTATAGGTGAATTGTGTTTCTTGCAGGTAATAGACATTGGGTCTTGATTTTTTAATTCATTCACCCACTTTATATCTTTTGATTGGAGTGTTTATTCCATTTGCATTAAATGTTATTATTGATAAGAACTTACTTCTGACATTTTATTTCTTTTCTGATTGTTTTGTGGTCTTCTCTTCCTTTTTTCCTTCCTTCCTGTCTTCCTTTCAGTGAGGATGATTTCCTCTGGTGGTGTTTTAATTTCTTGCTTTTTATTTTCTGTGGATCTGTTTTATGTCTTTTGATTTGAGTTTACTGTGAGACTTATAAATAATACCTTATAACCCATTACTTTAAACTGATGACAACTTAGCATTGATTGTATGAACAAACTGACAAAGAAGCAAAGAGAAAACCAAGAAAAATTCTACAGTTTAACTTCATCCCCCATTTTTTAACTTTTTGTTGTTCTATTTATATATTATTGTGCTGTCTATAGTCTTGAAAAGTTATTGTAGTAGTTATCATTTTTGTTGATTCATCATTAGTCTTTCAATTCAAAGTATAAGTAGCTTACACACCACAATTACGGTGTCATAATTTTCTGTTTTTCTGTGTGCTTACATTACTACTGAGTTTTGTATCTTCAGAGGACTTATTTTTGTTCATAAATGTTCTTTTCATTCAGGTTGAAGCAATTTTTTAAGCATTTTCTCCTAGAAACCTCTGGCATTGATTAAATCATTCAACTTTGATTTGTCTGTGAAAGTCTATTTCTCCTTCATTTTTGAAGGATATTTTTGCTGGATATACTATATTATTCTATACTGTACTATACTATACTATAGGGTAAAAGGGTTTCTTTATCTTTTTATTTTTTGTTTTTCCTTCAGCACTTTAAATATGTCATGCACCTGTCTTGTAGACTGTAAGGCTTTCCACTGAAAATGTCTGCTGTCAGACATATTGAAGTTCCATTTTATGTTATTTACTTCTTTCCTCTTGCTGCATTTAGGATCCTTTCTTTATCCTTGACTTTTGAGAGTTTGATTACTAAATTCCTTGAGGTTGTCTTCTTTGGGCTAAATCTGCTTGGTGTTCTATAACTTTCTTGTACTTCAATCACAATGTCTGTCTCTAGGTTTGGGAAGTACTCTATCATTATACCATCAAATTAACTTTTTATCCCTATCTCTCTCTCTGCCTCCTCTTTAGGCCAATAACTTAATTTGCTTTAAGGGTATTTTCTAGACCCCGTAGGCATGCCTCATTCTTTTTATTCTTTTTGTTTTATCTCCTCTGATTGTGTATTTTCAAGTAAACTGTCTTCAAGATCACTGATATTTTCTTCTGCTTGATTAATTCTGCTGTTAAGAGACTCTGATGCATTCTTCAGTGTGTCAATTGCATTTTTCAAGTCCAGAATTTCTGCTTGATTTCTTTTAATTATTTCACATTATATGTTAAATTTATCTGATAGATTCTGAATTCGTTTTGCATGTTATCTTGAATTTCATTAAGTTTCCTCAAAGCAGTTATTTTGAATTCTCTCTCTGAAAGGGTACATATTTCTGTCTCTCCAGGATTGGTCCTACATGACTTATTTAGTTCATATGGTGAGGTCATGTTTTCCTTGATGACCTTGATGCTTGTGGATGTTCATTGGTATCTGGGCGTTGAAGAAGTAGGTATTTATTGTAGCCTTCACAGTCTGGGCCTGTTTGTACCTACACTGCTTGGGGAGGTTTTCCAGGTATTTAAAGGGACCTGCATGTTTCTGTGATCTAAGTTTTTAGTCACTGCAGTCATATTTGCATTTGCCAAAGAAAGACTCTTCTTCTCTTCCCTTATTTTCTCCCGAACAAACAGAGTCTATCTCTCTGTGTTGAGCTGCCTGGAACTGGGGAAGGGGTGACATAAGTAGCCCTGTGACCACCACTCCTGGTTTGCACTGGATCAGAACTGAAGCCAGCATATCACTAGGTCTCACCCAGGATTCATAATAATCACTGCCTAGCTACTGCCGATGTTAGCTCATGGCCCTAGGGCTTTACAATCATTGGCAAACCCAGACAGGCTTGTGTCCTTCCATTCAGGGTAGTGAGTACCTTTTGGCCCTGGGTGGAACCAGAGATGTTATTCAGGAGCTAGGGCTTGGAGTTGGAAACATCAGGAATCTACTGATTGTGGCTGAGCTGGCACCTGAGCCACAAGATAAAGTCTTTCCAATCTTCCCTTGCTTTCCACAAACAGAGGAGTCTCTCTCATGGCTACCACCACCCTAGGCCAATGGAGAGTACTGCCTCGCTATCTTCAATGTTAATTCAAGGCCACGGGTTCTTTCATCAGCTCATGGTGAATGTTTCCAGGCCTGGGACTCTCCTTTCAGAGAGGTGGGCCTCACTCTTCCCCAGGGCAGGTCCAAAAATGCTGTCCAAGAGTCAAGACCTGAAATTGGGGATCCCAAGAGCCCACTTGGCACTCTATCCCACTGTGGCTGACATGATATCAAAGCTTCAAGATAAAGTTCTCTTTATTCTTCTCTCTTGTTGTCTCAAGCAGAAAGAGTCTCTCCCTTTAGCCACCACACCTGGAAGTGTGCTGGGTTACACCTGAAACCAGCAGGTCTCTGAGTCAAACCCAAGGCCCAAGGCAAGTACTGCCTGACTACTACTACTGAATATTCACAGCTCAAGGTGCCTTTTGGCAGCAGGTAATGAATCTTCCTGGGACTAGGTTCTTCTTTTCAATGTAGCAAGTTTCCTTTAGGCCCAGACAGTATCTTGAAATGTCATCTGAGAGATAAGGCCTGGAATGGGGACCTCTGTACTCTGTCTGGTCCCTATCCTACAGTAGCTGAGCTGGTATTCAAGTTGCAAGACAAAGTCCTCTTTACTCTTTCCTAGCCTTTCATCTAGCAGAGGAAAATCATCTCTCTTGGAGCTGTGAGATCTGCTGTCTGGGTTTGGGGAGGGGTTGTGCAAACACTCCCTTAGCTACTCCAACTGCTATCTCACTAGTTCATGCACCCTTAAGTCCACTGGCTCCAAGGCCAGCTGAGTACTAGAACTTGCCCAGGAATTGCAGTCCCTGTGGTCTAGACTGCCTTTTAGGTTTATTTAGAACCTTCAAGCACTTTAGCTTGCAGTGGTGGAACTCAGGTTCCAATAGGTGGGATGAACAATTTCCCTTCGGTTGGGGCTGGTCTAAATGCTCCCTCCAAGCATGCTCGCTAAGTTCTGTCCTGTGTTGCTTTTTGTTGTGACTGGGCAGCACTGAATTCCAATGCAAAGCCCCATAATCACTGTGCTCTCTCTCCTCCAAGCACACAGATTTTTTTCTCCATTCCATGTAACCTCTGCTCAGAGGATGGGGGAGAAGGGGCATCAGCAATTCAAGACTATCTGTTGTACCCTCGTCAGTGCCTCTTTCAGCGATATGAAGTTAAAACCAGGCACCTTGATCACTCACCTGATTTTTGGTTCTTATTAAGGTGCTTTTCATGAGGATAGTTGTTCAATTTAGAGCTCCTAGGAGGAGCATGATCAGTAGAGGCTTCTATTTGGCCATCTTGTTCTGCCTCCATCCTGCCATTTATTATTAAAGTCAGAACACAGATTAACAGAAATACTGAGTAAAGAAAAAATACATGTGCACATATCATTCAAACATTTCTGAACTCATTGACATACTTTTGCATATATACTTATTTGTTCCCGTAAAATAATTAACTGCAGAAACCATCTTTCATATAGTCTTACCTGGAATGGTTTTATAAAAGTTAATGCTTACTGAATTCAAGCTTAAAGAACATATTATCCTGACTTACCAAAGTTACATAGTGAAACTAGGAATAAAACCCAGGACCTAAACAACCTTCATTCCTTATACGTAATTTTGTATTACATTAATTACAATACATTAAGATAAAAAATACCTATCTTGATTAGGAAAATATCAAGTGCCAATTCATATAAGCATATTGTCTTAGATTACGTTTGTGCATTCTTGTGTGCATTCACACATACATGCCTGCACATATGTTTAGTGTTTATCAAGCAGATGAGGGAGAAAAGAAGTATGGGAATAGGTATGAATAAGACACAATTTTTGTCTTGAAAACTCTTGTTTGTCTTAGAAGCAGTTAAATCAAGAAAACTTATTTTCACCTTTGTATGTGATTGTGCTTAATACACTCTTAAATGTTTTAATAGAGAAACTCATAATATAAAAATTCCAGTTGCTTTCAGTGCAACTCAGCAGTACTCTCACCCATACCCCGTTGACTTCCTACTAAATATCCCCCTAAAGTAATTTCTAATTTCCTCTAATCTTCCCAAGTATCCTGATCTGCCCTGTTTTTCTATCTTACAAGCTGGTAACCCCTGTATTGATTTTATTGAGATTAAGGTCATCAGATAAGAGCTCCCTCAACTATCTTTCCCTTCCACCAAAATTCTCTGTGAATTATCATGCAGGCATTTCTACAGTTCATCTTGCCTAAGGAGGACTGTCTTTTCTGATCTAAACCATATTTCTTTCTGAGCCAAACTTTCTCCTTCTCAGTCTCCTGCTAGTTGTTCTACATTTGATCCTTTCCATCTGTACATGATTTCTCGCCTTTTGCTGCCCTGCTGTAAGTTCCAGAAGTCTAGCCTCTTTAAGCTACGTCACTCAGCCACTCAGGCCCTCTGCTTTTCAGTGGGATTTAGACAATGGCAGCAACTGGAAGAAATCAGAGTATGGGAGGCAAAAGAGATCAGGCTATTTATTTCTCCATCCCTATACTTCTCCTGCTTTGCTACAATTCTAGCTGATTCTGTATGTGGGTTCTGGCTCCTGTGAGTGATACCTCTTGCTCTGCTTCAGCTCTCAGTTGGACTTGACTGAATCATTCATTCTCTCCTTGCTCCCTTATGCCTAGGGAACTTAAGGGACTTCCTGCTGTTACAAGTCCTTGGGTGCCTCACCTACCCTTTTTTTTTTTTTTTATTCTCCTTCCCCTGTTCACACCTCTATGGACACTTCATTCCCTTCAAATAAATCCTTTTGAAAATGCCATCTGTATCCAACAGCTACCTTGACTGATCCAAGCTTCTTTCATCCTCTCTGGGTTGAAATTGCAACTGTTTTTCTCACAGTTGTATAGCTTTTGTTTCACTGATTTGTAAATGTATTCAAATTTCCTCCATATTGTGAAGCCCTCTCTCAACTCTGTTACAGTTTTAAGTTGTTGCTCTGTGAAAATTTTTAAATTCTTTCTTCAAAGTGTTGTCTACAGATATTAAAATAAGGTATCGGTTCCACAAATGTTTAAATATAATTAAGCCTTATTTTTATTAATATGTAACAAAGCAAAGAAGGCGTAAACACCCAGCTTGACAAATTAATGGAGGATAATCACTCTGCAGTCCCCGCTCAGATCAAGAAGTCAAATATATCAGCTTCCTAAAAGCTTCCTACACAGGCCTTCTTGATCATAAATTTCTACCTGCTTCCTGTCTTAATAACTAACATGAATATCATAATATTTACTTCCTTTCTTTAGAGTATTACTACCAAAATATACATCAGTAAAGAAAGGTTAAGTTTGCTATTTTTAAATTGTATATAATGAATTCATACAGTACGTATCCTACTGTGTTGGCTTCTTTCCCTTAGCATTATGCTTTCTGGCCAGGTGCAGTGGCTCACGCCTGTAATCCTAGCCCTTTTGGGCCAAGGCGAGAGAGGATCACTTGAGTCCAGGAGTTTGAGACTAGCCTGGGCAACATAGCAAGACCATCTCTACAACAACAACAAAATTAGACAGGGGTGATGGTGGCACGTGTCTGTAACTTCACCTACTTAAGAGACTGAGATGGGAGGATCTCTTGAGCCTGAAAAGTCAAAGACACAGTGACTTGTGATTGTGTACTGCAACCTGGGTGGCAGAGCAAGACCCTATCTCTAAAAATAAAAATAAAAAATTAAAAAAAAAAAGAAAAAGAAAAAAAAATTGCCTTTAAGATTCATGAATGTTTGGTTTGGGTTATTTGTAGTTTTGAACTATGCACTATGAAACTTCAAGTACATGTGTGCTGGTAAATATAAATAAGCATTTCTGTGGGGTTTATACCAGTGCATGAAATAGGCTGTACTATACTATGTCTTCCAGATCTATGAGATACGACCAATTGTTTTCCAAAGTTATCTTAACAGTTTACAATCCTACCAGCAAATTGTAAGAACTCTATTGATCTATGTCCTCGCCAATACTTAGTATTATTACACTATTGGATTTTTGCTATTCTGGTGACTCATGAGTTGTATTTTATTGTGATTTTCAGATTGTGTTTACTTTCCTGATTACTAGTAAGTTTGAGCATTTTTGAAGTGGTTTTTAAGATGTTTTTCCTTTTCTAGTTCATCTTTTGCTTCTGCTTTTAAAGAAATTTTAATGTGTTCTGAGTTTTTTTTTATTTTTTATTTTATTGGTTATATATATTGCAAATATATTTTTTTCTATCTGTGGATTGCCTTTATACTCTTAGCAACTGTATTTTGATGAGCATGGTTTTAAATTTTAATGTAGTGTACTTATCAGTCTTTCTGTTTTTGCTTAATTTTTTTTTTTTCTTTTGCGTCTTGTATAAGAAATCACTCTGTAGTCCTAAGCTCCTAAAGAGTATATTGGGAATCTATTATACTATATTCTGGAACTCTTTTTGTGTGCTTTTCAAATTTAGGTCTGTGATTTATCTGGAATTGATTGTGTGTGTGTGTGTGTGTGTGTGTGTGTGTATGTGTTTGTATTAAAGTAGGAATTTATTTAATTTAATTTTTTCTTATGGATAACTAGTTTTTGCAAGATTTATTGAAAATATTATTTCCTGTAATGTTTTACAGAATTACCATTGTTAAAAGTTCAATGCTGATTTTTATGTGGCAGGCTGAAGCAATCCTCCCACCTCAGTCTCCTAAGTAGGTGAGACTACAGCAAAGAAGCTCATTTTGTGAATTCTATTATGGTCATTCATGTCTTTGCCTTTTCACTAATACAACCTGCTCTTAATTATTGTATCTTTATAACTATCATTGATATTTGTAGAGCAAGCCGTATACTCTTGATTTTTGTCTTCAAGCCGCCTTAGCTTTTTTAGCCCTCCACACTTCCACAAAAATTTTAGAGTTTGTTTTCAAGTTCCTAAAAAAAAAGGAATTTTGTGGTATTTTTATTATAATTGTAGCAAATCTATAGATCAATTTGGAGAGAGTTGATACAATTCCAAAATTAAATTGCCCAACCCATGAGACTAAAAATATGAAGCATTTTGTTAATTTCTAAATTAGCCTTGCACAGGGCCATGCTAATCTCTGTATTGTTCCAACACAGGCTTGTTGAAACTGGAAAATCAGAGTAGGTGACTTAGAAGAATTTGAAGTGGTAGTAAAAAAAATAGAATACTGGAATTTGAGCTTTTGTAGGTGATGCACCTAGTAGTGATGATAATATAAGGAATGTAATCATGGGCATATGAGCTAAAGGAAAGTAGAAGAAATAATTATTATACATGAGAAGCCTGAGCAACTGAAAGTGCAAGATCTAAACTCCACATACTGTTTTCAACTCATAAAATTAGGATAACAGAAGTATCTACTGCTGAATATCATTGTAAGTTTTAAATCAGGTAATCCATATAAAGCAGTAAAAATAGAGTGTGGTATATTCTGAGTTTTTTATATTATCTACTATTTAAAAACATTTTTAACTAAATTTCTCTTCTATAATTAAGGCAGGCTCATTACTCAGAGAGCTTTCTAATCTTATGTATACTGTAGACATTTAGATGCTTTCCTTTGACCCTATGCTAGACAGCTTTTGAAGCTGGGACAAATGAAATACATGTATGTAAGTTTGTGTTTTTTAATGTACAGTTAATCAATAAACTTAGAAATAAATCTAGTTTCTGAAGTTATATGTAAGACAACTATGCATTCTATATATTGTCTCCTTCAGTCAACTATAAATAACATTAAGTCAAAAAATACTAAACTTTAAAACTATTTAAAAAGCACATAGTGAATTGTTTAATATCCAATACATTCCAAAATACCCCTTTAGATATAGTCTTCTAAAATAAGCATAATCTGTAAAAGCAGAAAAGTACTAGTGTTTCCTCTTCAAGTGATTTTGTTCTTTTTAAAAAATATAAAACAAAAAGATAAAAATCAAAACTGTAACTCCACTGAACACTGCAATATAAATGGATGATGTGACTTCACTTCACAGTAACTATATTCTAAGCATTCTGACCCCAGGTAAGATTAGCATATAATTTACGCAACACAGTTCTTAGAAAGATGACCTAAGAGACAGACCTGCTGATTAAATGCGCACTGCCAGAACAGTCTTATAGCTTTCTTAGAAGGAAAGATTTGTAGATTTGTAGTGCAAAT
Organism: Chlorocebus sabaeus; assembly: GCF_047675955.1. Taxonomy (NCBI): domain Eukaryota; kingdom Metazoa; phylum Chordata; class Mammalia; order Primates; family Cercopithecidae; genus Chlorocebus; species Chlorocebus sabaeus. Next base: position 57,079,453 of record NC_132914.1, read on the forward strand.
TTAGTGCATCTTCAGAAAAGCCCCTTAGAATCATACAGGAAGAGGGACATTCCAAATTGTAGTAGTACAAATTTTTAAAAACCGAAGTAGACAAAATATACTCCCAAAAATAAAAGTAAACAGTTGAATGAAGGCTACCAATTTTAAATCCTTTCTACTGAGTAAACAGCAATATCTTAGAGCCTTGTATCTCGAAGAGCATAACTTAAAGTTTCCTAGTCATTGCCAAGATCACTAGATGGGTGAAGCGGGGGACGGGGGTGGGGGAACCACTGTGAACATTTTTAAATCAGGAATCAATTTGTGAAAATTAATAGAAATAGTTTGGAATTAAATTATCCAGGAGGACTTAGGCATGACAAATTTGGTAATAACTATTTACTGGTGTACATGCTTATCAGGCTGAACTGACCACATACAGGCCACTGCTTCTACAATCTTTTCCTGAATCTGGAATAAAGAACCATAAATGTCCTGCTCACCCACAAGTATATTAATGTCAGACTGCCAGCTACATTACCCTCAGTCCACTGACAAGGGCATGTTTGAGCTGTATTTAAATTTGTAATTGCTTTCTTCGTTACTTATTTCTTAGAATTCTCAGCATCATGCCAGATTGGTGACTAGCATGTGACTAAATGCTTGACCCTTTGTCTGAGTTATGCAAACTTTCTCATTCTTCTGACATTGCTTCTGATTCATCCATTTACCAAATCTTTATTAGTAGCCACAAATGTTCTAGGCACTATGTTGGCAAATGAGTAGACATTCTCCATGGCTTTATAGAATGAATAGTTTGGGGATCATTATTGAGTTCCTACAGCCTATCTCCTCTCTCATCCTCCTTAGTAGCATATCCCACAGCACTTATCACTGCCTTTAAAACAATACATTTTCCAGTAGATATTTATATAATTAAGGAAACTAAAATAAGAGATTCAAAGGGTGTTAAGAGCATAGAAACTAAAGTTACTGGAAGAAAGCTCTAAATTACTTTTCTGGAGCTGGTGTTCACCTCTTCTTTCTTCTCATTTTCTGAGGCCTTGAGAACTGCTATGACAACAAGAAAACTCCCAAAGGGATAGTCATCTGTTCCATATTAGTAATGCTAATGCTGCTCTCCATTAGTTTGGAGAGCCACATGCTGACTCTGTGAGCACAGAGAGAAAACCAAGCAGAAGTGTGCGTGATTAGGAGTTATTAATTTATTATCAGGACAAAATAGTCTCATTCTTTTTGCTGCTTGCATCATACATCTGACAGCAGGAGTACCAGTGCCTGTCATTCATTCTTCCAATGACCCTTACTCTGACTTGAAATTGTTGGTCTTTTCACATTTACTGATTGCATTTTAACACAAATTAATTTAAGTTAAATAAGGAAATTTCACAAATAAAATTGTAAGATAGTGACTTATCTCTGGGGTATGTGAATAATTTGTCTTTGTGATGAGTTTGATACAGTTTTCTAAATGTACTATTATAATCACTCAGATTTTAATAAATTTTAAAAAGTGCAATATAATTTATATGGTAGTTCTATGTAATTTTCTGTCTGAATATATATAAATATAAAATAAGCTGATATCAATTTATGTCTATTAGGTTATCTGCTTTTGTTAAAAAAAAAAAAAAAAAAAAAGCCCAGTTTGCAATGGATTAAATCAGATGGTGCAATTTTCAAACAAAGATTTTTTTAAAAAAACAAAAGAAGGAGGGTAGTAGAATGCAAATAAAATTGGCTATCCCATACCCACTGGTCTGTCCCTGTAATCTGTGACCTCTCCCAGTGTGGACATCTTACACTGTGGGTGGTTACATAGCAGGATCATCTCTGAAGCTGAGTTGAGTTCAGTGAAGTTGGAAAAGAAGAGAACATTCTCTAGAGAATCTAAGAATGTAGCTTGTATACTATGCAAAAGAGGTTCTAGGCACACAGGACAGAGAGTAGGAATAACGGATGGCAGAGAAATGAAACAAATAATTTCTAGAAGAGAATTTGTGAAAGACTGAAAAATAAAGCAGCCTCTATTTTCACAGAACCAGAGATGGTAGAGGTATGAGGAACAGTAGAAGGCTTCAACATTCCAGATGGAAATCAGACACATAGTAATCTCTCTATGAGTATTCATCTCATGAAAGAATAATGTTATTTCAATTATAATGTTAACCCGGATGGTGGCATAACAACTTCTGACTAGTGAACCAAATATAATGTAAGATGATGTAAAAAGCTAAGAACAGTATCTGACACATAGAAAGTTCTATGGAAGGGTTGGCTGTTATTGTTATAGCTATTTTTATTGTAATTACTAGTATTATCAGATTCCTTACCTGGTTTGGAAAAAAAGTAACATTGTCTGGTGAAAACTATGGGCCCAAACAGGCATATGAAAAAATGGGAAATACAAATCAAAGCCACAATGTGATACCATCTTACTCCTGCAAGAATGGCCATTATCAAAAAATCAAAAAACAATAGATGTTGGCGTGCATATGGTGAAAAGGGAACACTTTCACACTGTTGCTGGGAATGTAAACTAGTATACCTACTAGGAAAAACAGTGTGGAGATTCCTTAAATAACCAAAAGTAGATCTATCACTTGATCCAGCAATCCCACTACTGGGTACGTACCCAGAGGGAAAGAAGTCAATATATGAAAAAGATATTTGCACACGCAAGTTTATGGCAGCATAGTTTGCAATTGCAAAAATATGAAACCAGCTCAAACTCCCATAAATCAACGGGTGGATAAAGAAAGAGTGGTATATATACACCATGGAATACTACTCAGTCATAAAAAAGAATGAAATAATGGCATTCACAGCAACCTGAATGGAATTGGAGACCATTATTGTAAGTGAGGTAACTCAGGAATGGAAACCAAGCATCGTATGTTCTCACTCATAAGTGGGATCTAAGTTGTGCGGACACAAAGGCATAAAAATGATATAATGGACTTTAGGGACTCAGGGGGAAAAAGTAGGAGGGTGGTGAGGGATAAAAGACTACATATTGGGTGCGGTGTATACTTCTCAGGTGATTGATGCACCAAAATCTCAGAAATCATCACTAAAGAACTATTCATGTAACCAAACACTACCTGCTCCCTGAAAACCTATTGAAATAAAAAATAAATTAAAAAAAAAAAGAAAAACATGGGCCCTCTGAAAGGGGCTAGGGTTGATCTTGACGGGTGGCTTACAGAAGGCAAATGTGACTATTTGGGGAGTTGTTAACTCTCAGGACCCTTACCTATATAGTAAAACCACACTCATTTCAACAAGTAGAAAGACTGTACCTGATTTTTCTACTTGTAGAATCACTCTGTCAGATATTGAATGGAGATACTTTCTACAACGTGTTAGCTTTTTCAGGAGCTCACTTTAAGGGCATCTTGAGAAAAACAATATATATTATCAATATGAGTAACACAATACTGTCCTATATTTATATATTCAAATTAACAATTAATGACAAGTTCTCAACTATTTGCAAATAGGTAAAAACTTAATTATTCCTATTTTAGAGATGTGCGAACCAAGGTTCAGAGAGGTTACCTCATTTGATTGATGGCAACAATAACTCTGGAGGCACTGAGGCTAAAACTAAAATCTTTTGCTAAAAACTTTATTCTTAGTAATCAGCAGGTACTTATGAAACATTCTCTAGGGACTTTAATCTCATTTGGGAAATAGTTTATTTTTTTTCCCCTTCACTGATTTAGCCCGATGAAGAAAAAAAAGACACAAAGGAGAAAACACATTTGATATAAATTAATTATTTGCAGAATGACAGTTTCCTCTTGTATAAATAAATGATAATAATGATAACAATAGCAGTTAAATATATAGCTCTTACCATATGCCAAACATTCTGAGCATTTTATATAAATTTGTTTAAACTTCAAAGGAAGCCATGAATGCAGTATTATCATCTCAACTTGACAAGTTGGGAAACTAAGGCACAGAAAGGTCAACTGATTTGTCCACCATCATACAAACAGAAAATGAGAGCGCCAGGATTCTAACCCAGGCTATTCAACTTCAGAGTTTGTGCTCTTAGCCATGAACATGAGACCACCAATTCCTTAAACGTGGCATCTGGTATCTGGGTTCCAGAATACTATTTTACTTTAAGGAAGCAAAATTTTTTTCCTAGTTATGTTATTTTATTTTACTTTTTGAGACAAAACTCTGTCACCCAGGCTGGAGTGCAGTGGCTCAATAACAGCTCACTACAATCTCCACCTTCCCAGGTTCAAGCGATTCTCGAACCTCAGCCACCTGAGTATCTGGGATTACAAGCGTGTGCCACCGCGCCCTGCTGATTTTTGTATTTTTAGTAGAGATGGGGTTTCGCCACTTTGCCCGGGCTAGTCTCAAACTCCTGACCTCAAGTGATACGCCCGCTTCGGCTTCCCAAAGTGCTGGGATTACAAGCATGATCAGTGTCAGGCCTCTGGTAATTTTATTTTAATTATTTTGTATCTTTTCTAAGGAATTGAGTTTTGCATTTAAATTATTCCAAGTTGGCTAGAATATGTTATATTGTACATATAGATCCACAAATGATTTCAAACTATTACAGTGGTTTTGAAAATATTAGATAGCCTTCAAATATGGGTGTCCATCAGATTAAATAAATAAACTGCAAATTTGATCGTGTGAGAAGCCACATGTTTTATATTATAAAGGCAAGCTGCTACTCAAAAGTATGGCAAGGCTACTGATGTATAGCTCAACATCCAGATCTTTGATTTACTCTTTAACTTATATGACTTAAAAGTCTCTTATAAATATAAATTGGGAGCCCACTCTTCTACTTCAGAGATATGAGAAACTGCTGTTTAAATAAATTCATTATTCAACTGTTTTAGCCTATAAACAAGCAACTTCATATGATTCCAACTTAATAAAATCATGCATGCCAAATTCACTGAGGGTAGAGTGTTTTGTTGTTTTTACTTTTTGTTTCCTGTTATATACCTAGCAGTATCCCAAACAGTGCTTTAACATAAGTAATAATAAATTTTGTTTAGTTAGAATAAACATAAACAGTCAGTAGAAAAAAGTAAAAATTGAGGTTAACAACTTTAATTTGCAATGAAAACAATGGCTTAGATTGAGCAGTCACTGTGTACTAACTCGTCACTGAGTTCAGCACTTCAGCCCTATGAAGAGAGTAATAGTATCTATCCACCTTTTATAGTAATTCAAATATGTAAGTACTTTCTCAAATTAACAGAGCTAGCAAATTATGCCTTCTTCATATCACAGCAGTCACCATGTCTGCTCTTATCTTATATTTTATTTTTTGCTTTTTTTTTCTGTGTCCTCCTGCCATAATATTAAAAATACATATATATAAGGTCAGGGATTCATCTGTTTTGTTTTCTGTTTTATCCACAGTATCCAAAATCTGGCCCTTGGTGGGTACCTTTTGAATAACTGCTGGATAAATAAATGTATTATAAATTATAAATAAATGAATAAATAAATAAATAAATTACATCTGAGCCCAGGCCTATTTGATTCCAGTGCCTAGTTCTCAATGACTGTATACTGTCTGTGAAACGGAACCATGAAAGGATCTTACTGAATACCCTCACCCTAAGAGAGCAAAGGTGGTCAGGTAACAGTGTCTTTCCCTAGGTTCTCACGGCTAAAGACATGACAGAAAATGAATGGGGCCCCATTTTGGAGTCACAGTTGTGGGTTTAACATTATAGAATAACACCAGCTATTGGTATCATTGATTAAACCAGATTGCAAAGATGGAAACACAGAAGAAAACCCTGAATTGAAAAAAAATCCCTTTATTTATTTATAAACTAATTTAATTTTAACTGAAGAACAAAGATTCTTTTGCTATTACTCTAAACTTGTTGGTTACTGTATACCATTATTACTCTTGAGATCTTCCTATTATTTTAAAATTGTGAGCTCTATGAAGTTAAAATTAGTAAAGCGATTTGAGTCTCTGTATTTCCCAGTTGGTTTTCCTTTAACCTGAATAATTTGCATGCAAACACTCAGGGTTTTGATTCGGTAGTTTTAATGCTAGTTATGAAACAATCAGGGTCTAGCACCAAGTTAATAAGTAGAGACTGCAGTAGTGTTACAGCAACAGGGCTTTGGTGGCATCCCAAAGAAATCAAAAGCAAAGATAATAATGTTTTGTTAGATTCAAACTGTGTGGTTGTTCAGAGTGAGTGTGTTCTATACTCCTTCTCTAAAGCCAGTCTAGGTATCTCCCTATTCATGTGTTTCTCGATGGCACCTTGCAATTATAACTAACTGTGTTCTCCTCTGTGCAATTGTCGTCATAGAGCCTCCTTTGCTGGAGCCTGATTCCATAGCAAACAGATTGAAGAAATCATCTATATTAGTTTCGCAAAGTAATACAGGCCCTGAAAGATATATATGGGAAGAAAACATAAATAAAAATAGAATATATAATATATTATTTATGTGCTTCCCCAGACTACTATTATCCATGGTACCATTCTAACAAACTTAAAGTCGGTATCAAAACAAAACAAAACAAAACAAAAAAACACCTCACCGATATGCTTGTAATGGTTACCAGTTTCTTCTCATGGCAAGCCAAAGAGGATGTCATCTTTGTTTCCCATCAAAGTAAATGCTAATTACTAATGACTTATTTGCCAAAAGTTTTCCAAAATTATTTCTAATCCTTTTTACAAATGTGTAAGTGGCAATAATGTTGTCCATTAAGAAGCAAAGGGGCTGGGTGCGGTGGCTCACGCCTGTAATCCCAGAACTTTGGGAGGCCGAGGCAGGCAGATCACCTGAGGTCGGGAGTTCAAGACCAGCCTGACATACATGGTGAAACCCCATCTCTACTAAAAATACAAAAATTAGTTGGACCCGGTGGTGCATGCCTGTAGGCCCAGATACATGGTAGGCTGAGGCTGGAAATCCCTTGAACCTGGGAGGCAGAAGTTGCAGTGAGCTGAAATTACACCACTGCACTCCAGCCTAGGTGACAGAGCCAGACTCTGACTCAATAAGAAAAAAAAAAAAAAGGAACAAAGAAGTTTGCCTGGAGTCACATTACTAGGTATGGAACCCTAATTTGTCCGACTACAAGGCGTACATTCTAACATTTACTTAAAATGCATAGCAGATAGCTTGCTATTGATGAGTATCCAGTCTTTTATTTAGTAAGGCCTGCTTCTAGGTCACGTGAAAAATGTGTTAATGAATGCTTTTGGGTGATGATGATGAGCTTCATGTCTCTCATTTGTGCTTCTTTTCTGAAAGTGTATATATATTCTCTTTTTATCCTTGTTATGTTTTAGTATATATCTTTCTTTTAATAATCACATTAGGAAAGAATAAAGAAATAAAGGATTGTCGTTCATGAAGAAGTAAAATACAACTATATCCAACTGTTTGGAGAGGGGAGTGTGGACTACCTCTTCATAACACAGCCAGTTCTTCCATTCATTCAGGGTATTCAGTGCCTGCTGTGAAGCAGACACTATGCCAGGAAAGATACTGATCAATGAAAAAAACCTGTCACATCAAGAGACTCCCTTTATCTTATGAAAGTACCACTTCGTGCTTTCAAGAAAAACTTATTTCAAAATGTAACTAAATCTCTATTATTTTGCATGGTAATATAGCATAATGTAGTAAAATTTACAGTCTTTGAGCCCAGGCAGACTCAAGATCTAACCATTTCTCTGTTACTCTTTCTTTGATAAGCTCAACTGGGAAAAAATATTCAATTTCCCTAGGTCTCCATAACATCCTCTGTATTATGGAGATTATGGAGTTTGACTATTCTGATTATTATATCACAGTGTGTGTGTGTAAAGAAACTGGCACATTACTGATGCTATTATTATTATTGAGACAGTACTTTACACAAATTCTAGTGAAACTTAAATTTTTTGGCAATCCACATTGATCAAAGAGTTTCTCAGTGACATTCTTACATTACAAAGCAAGGCCCAAAAGTCCTGATCTTACTTTGTTTAAAAAACAAAAAAACAAACAAAAAAAAAACCACAACTGATGGAGATAATATGCCCTTAACCAGGGCTAGATTCTGATTTTTGTTTTCTGTTTCTCATCATTATTCAGAAAAGCTAAAATTATATCAGAAACTATGTACGGAATGTGAATATTAAAGTGATTTTTTAAATTGACAATGTAATGGATGACTTGCAGTAAGAAAAATGTGGGGATTAGCCAGTTTCTAAAGTTGGGAACTCCCTGCCTTTTTATCTGCCTTCCTGGTTTCGTATTAACAAGAACAGTTAGATCAAAATGCCGTAACTGCAGCGGTAATTCACAGCCACACATTATCACTTAGATCTTTCTTCTGCTTCAGAGCCCAGAAATGGCAGTCAGCTGATGTTAAAGGACTCTGGATCATTTGGAACTGTCTGTATAACCTTGATCTCGCCTATCTCAGGGAGCTTATCACACTATTGTCCCTGAATGAACACTCAATTTCTGAAGTAGTTTGACTTCTGTGAATTCGGGGGAGGTCGTGCTTAGGGGAGCCATTCTTTCCGAATTAAATCTTCTCATCCTCAGACCCCTTGCTTCCATCGTTAGGAAGCAGAGACCTTGACATATCCACGGTGGAGTCTATTAGGTGCTGCCTTTTCTGTAGACATCTTTAAATATATCTTTTGCTTTTTGGATTTTCTTTTGATAACCCTAATCCCTATCTTTTCTTTTTTCTTGTAATTATTTATGTCTAAGATTCAAGCCAGGCTCATTGTGCCATGATACATTTGGATGTAACATGATATGATGAAAAGTGATGTTCCAAAATTCTGAATCAATATACTGCACCCAGGCTTGATTGGTAAAGTCAAATTGGATTCTGGGGCTAATTTTTCATTTAAAATGCTAATATAAATGGAAATTCCAGTGAATAATAATGTTGCCAGGTCAGAAAATTGTTTCTGGGTATGATATTCCATTTTGACATTTATTTATTTATTATGGACAAATATCAAATTGTAACTACAACAATATTTCAGACATTCCCTAGTCTTTAAAAAGTTATGTTTTTTTTTTAAAGAATATGATAAGGAGACATTAACATAGCTGCTTTATAGTGTTTATGACTATTAGAGGCAGTTAAGTCAATTTTTAATATACTTTTTAGAAATTTTATAAAAATACAGTATAGTGTTAAACAATTGAAGAAAAGAAGACATTTTTAAGAAGCTTACACTAGATGTAGAAAAATGGTGTACCATGGTTGTAAAGCAGAGACAACTCATTTTCTAACCTACTTTGATACCCATACATCGAGTGATTTGGCATCCAACATAAAAACTGCAGGCCACCCATCTACAAAATGTGTTTCTCCATTATATCTGGAAACTCTTTCTCATTATATTTGATACAGAACCATAGAACTCTATCTTATGGAAAATCTTCAATCTCAGTTCACTAACACACATAGTATGTTTTCTCACATACAGTGTGAGAAAAAGCCTGGAGAAAGTAATCATTTGATATTAAACCAAAACAACTTTTAGAAAATATTTTCACTATTGACATAATAGAACGCTGTAATGAGATCAGTATAGTGAGTGGAAGAGTCTGAATTTTAACACTCTACTCTACCACTAAGCCTTGGGTGACCTGGCACTAATAACTGGACTCCTCTTCACATCAGTTTCCTTGTCTCTAAAAATGAGGTTACTCAATAATCATTTTTGCCTTCAATTATATTATACCACATGCTTTTAAGTTTTGTCAGAAGGAGAAAAGATTGAGTGTTTTTTTCAGGACTCGGAGCAGGCAGACTGAGGATTTCAGTAGTAATCCTTTGACTTCAGCATGCAAGATTCTCACATCTGCCTTCTCTAAAAGTCTTCCAGTGTACTAGCAAAAATCACAGGGATCAGCTCAAGGTGGCAGTAATCCATGTTCTCACCATGTCACCTGGTTTCATTAGTTTCCTTTTTATCTTTATTTGATAATTACCTTCTCCATTCTAAGATTTATTTTATAAAAGGGAGAAGTGTAAAGATTATCTTACTGATTATTACCTGCCAATCAAGCATAATATTTTGTGTAATTTTTCTTTCATAAATAATTGCAAGTGTAAAATACTTAGGCAGAACATTTCTCAAATGATGGAGGGCCTCTGAAATTCTGTTCCTTCATAAAAAGCAGAAAAAACACTAACAAAAATTTTCAAAATCAACGTCATCGTAACTCTAGAAACTAACCAAAGGATTGTCATCAAGGAGAATTTAAAAATGACTAAATCTTCATAAAACAGTAATCTTTGGAGCTTGACCTACTTTCCTACCTCTTGCCTTGCCTCTGTGGTAGGCATGAATACCAGCATTCTTATAATTACAGTAGCTGAAAACCAACAGATGAGCAATTACTGGAGGGGAGCAGAATGTATTTGGAGCATACCCAGACCCCTATCTCTAGAGAATTGTCACTATTTTATCTGAAAGCTCTCCAGAAAAGCGTAATTCATAGGGTTGGTCTTTATTTGACCTTCTCAGAGCTCTCTCAGCGTGCACAACTCTATCCCTAGGGTATTTGTTGAAAATAATCAATGTCAATGCTAGTCATTGTGTGTTCCCAAGACAGTGATAGCTGTTGGAGGTAACAATAGAAATTATATATAGATTAGATATAGATATAGATATATGAAAAACTAAGGAATAATATGCCCATAGAGGGCTTTGAAAAGTTCCAACATATTCCTGAAAATATAGAAGGTCATATACATGTGCAGAACTATGCACATATCCGAGGAAGAATAAGAAAACTCTATTCACCTACCTCTAACTGATTTTGAAGCTCTGTATAAGCAGGAAGTGAAAGATAAGGAAGACTTGTAAACTTCCCTCTGGACTACTGAAGACATGCCCCAACGCATACACAGAGCCCCTTGGTAATGGCTGGGAGAATTATTGGTTCAAAATATTGAATAAAATTTATTTTTAATAATTGCCTAACTACTAAGATAACTAAGCAGAGACTTTAGTAACCAAACATAACAAAGAATATTGTCTTCATAGAATTAGTCTAGGAAAGTCACCAAAGAAACAAACAGAAACAGCAGCAGTAACACAAAGCACAACAAATCCTGGCGGTTAGCTGGGTGTCAGAGCTGCCACATTATACTCCTTAAAATATACAGTTTTCAAAAACAGAAAATAATGCAAAACTCACCAAATATAACCCATACATGGGATAAAAAAATAAGTCAAAAAATTATCCTTAAGAAAATCTAGATACTGGACTTACTAAAACAAATACTTCAAATCAGCCATTTCAAGTATGTTTAAAGAACAAAAATTAAATATCTAAAGAATTAAAGGATAGTACAAGTATGATGTCTTACCAAATTAATACTATTAATAAGTATATAAATATTATTTTTAAAGAACCAAATATAAATTTTGAATAACAGATATGAAACGTTCATTAATGGCATTCAAAGATAACTTTGAACTGGCAGAAGAAAGAATCAATGAACTTGAAGATAGGTCAACTTAAATTGTCCAATGTAAGGAACTGAAAGAAAAAAGAATGAGAAGAATGAATTGGGTCTCCAAGACCTAAGTATAACACCCAAAAATGCATATCAAATTGTACTAAAAAATGTGTATCAGGAGTCTCAGAAGGAAAAAAGAGAGAGCAGAAACAGTATTTGAACAAATAATGACCCAAAACTTTTTGAGAAAAAGTATTAACCTATGCATCCTCAAAAAACTTCAGTAGTATTATAAAGATATACACATGGACACATTATAGTAAAGTTGCTGAAAGCCAAATCCAAAAGAATTTTGAAAATATCAAGAGAAAATCTAGTCATCATACACAAGGGATCTTCAGGAAGACTACTACCTGACTTCTCTACAGAAACCATGGAGACTAGAAGACAGTAGGACAACATATCCAAAATACGAAAAGAAAAAGGCTGCAAGCTACATTACCTTTCAAGAATGAAGGAGATATTAAGACATTCCTAGGTAAACAAAAACTAAGAGCATTCATAGCTTGTAGATCTACCCTAGGAAAAAATATAGGAAATTCTTCAGATTGAAATGAAAAGGCAGTAGATACTAACTCAAATGTGTATGATAATAACACAATGGAGGATGAGCCTACAGAGCTAAACAGAAAGAATATTTTTGTATACAATTGAAATAAAGTTTATATTAATCTGAATTAAATTGTTTTCAGTTAAATATTAATTGTAATCTCCAGGTAAACCATTTTGATAATAACTCAAAACAAATACAGTCAGAGAAACAAGACTTATGTTTCTAGGCAGATAGAGTAGACAAACTTGTTCCTATTCCTCTCCTTAAGTACAACAAAGAAATCTCAACAGTATATGTAAAACAAACATAAGAAAATTCTGAAAAATGAAGATAAAAAGAAGACAGCTACCTTGGGGTCCAAAGAACAGTATGGTAGTGACTTCCCTAGGTTTTCTTTTTGCCTTATAGGTCTCATATTTGGAGCTTAGAAAGCCAGCCAATGAGTGGAGATTAAAAAGAACAACAGCAGCAACAGAAGTCTGCTTTTTCTAGCCATAGGAAAGAATAGCTTAGCAAAACAGGTAATGTATAACAACCATTGCTCTACTGCAGCCAAGAACTATAGAATTAAACTTGGTAACACTCCCACTTTACATTAGGAAAAGATGAATGTGGACCCTAGACTTCTATTCCTATGAAGCTACAATGAAGTGCCCTGGAATGGTGCATTTCTGCTGGAAAGGTATCAGAAAAAAACAAGGAAGGAGTTGGGACTTTATCCCCAATAGTCAGCAGTCAGACCTCATCACCAGAGGTGTCAACAGAAAAACTGTGTAGAGATTAAACTTCCGCATTCACTCAACATATCAAACTACCCTTTCCGCTCCTCAAAGGAGTGGTGTCAGAAGAAGCCTAGTAGGGATTCATGGCTTTTACCATTCCCCGATGATAATGACTCCTATGTCAGTGTCAGTGGTGATCTTATGAGATAACCTACCTAGCAGTAATAATGACAATCTCTTGGTGTATCAATGGAGGCTCAGTTGAGAATCTACTCTTCTGCCTCCTCCTGGAAGTGATGAAAGGGTACATCCCCTTCACCAGCTCTATTGGTGTCACAGAAAAGCAGCTGAAAATGAAAGATTTAGGTAAGATTCAGAATCTCTAACATATTATTAAAATATTCAGATTTAAATTTAAAAGTCACTTGTGATCAAGAACCCTAAAGGTCTCCACTGATTGAAAAAGATCAATCAATAGCTGTCAACACCAACAATAAAGAGATATTAGAATTACCTGACATAAATTTTAAAGCAGCCATGATAAAAATGCTTCAACAGCAATTGCAAATATTCTTGAAACAAATGAAAAATTAGAAAGCCTCAGGAAAAAAATAGAAAGTCTCATTAAAGAAGGACAAAATATAAAGAAGAATAAATAAATATGTTAGAACATAAAAATTCAATAATTATAATTTTAAAAATCTAAGTGGATGAACTCACTGGCAAAATGTAGAACAAATAGAAATATCAGTAAACTAGAGAAAGAACAGTAGAAATTATTATTTTAAAACAAACAACAAGGATAACATAGACTGAAAAAATATTGAGACAAGTAGGATTACAACAAAAATGTTCAATTCATGTCATTGGGGTTCTGAAAGGAAAGGAGAAAGAAGACAGGGCTAAAAATGATTTAAAAAGTAATAACTAAAATTCTCCCAAATAAGATTTCTATTTAATATCACTACAGACAAATCAAAATGAAATTCTAAAAGATACTCAAGTAGTATATAGGAAGACAGAAAAAAGAAAACAGTGAAATTAAAAAGTAGGAAGAACAAATTATATACTTAATGCTCTTACATAATATTTACAATATCAGAAAGAAATATGTGAAATTCACTATTATGTGGAAATTAAGCGACATACTCTTAAATAACCAGTTAGAAAAACTAGATGAAACTGAAGATTTTTTAATAAAAATAAACTACAAAAAAAGATGCAAGAAGAAAAAGGCAAACCTAACAAATTAATAACAGGCAAAGTGATGGAATTAGTAACTATAAATGCACTTCGCTTCCCCAACCATGTCCAAAAAAAAAAGCACAGCCTCAGATAGTTTCACTGGTGAATTCTACCAAATGTTTAAAGAAAACTTAACACGAGTTCTTCACAAACACTTCCAAAGTAGAAGACAAAGGAATACTCTTCAGTTTATTCTGAATCCAATATTACTCTGATACCAAATATAACTGTGATTTTCACCTTTACTTTTCCAACAACCTAATACAAAAAAAGAATATCAGACAGAAATACAAAATATGTTAATGAAAATATTACTCAACACTAAGAGATAGAATGGAACTTTCTCAACTTGAGGAAGAACATCTACAAAAAACCCACAGCAAGCATAATACATAATAATAAAATATAGAATATTTGTCCCTAAGAGGGAAAACAAGGCAATAATGTTTACTTTCATTCTATTCAACTTTGTGTCTATTCAACCATTATATTGGAGGCTATAACCAGGAAAATTAATCAAGGAAAATCAATAAGATACATACAGATCCAAAGGGATCAAATAAAACTGTATCTATTTGCAGATGACATAAAATTGAATATAAAAAATCATAAGTAATCCATGAAAAACAATTAGATTTGTAAATGAACTCATCAAATTTTCAGGACATAGTTGAAAATACAAAATTCAGTTGTATTTTTAAGTACTGGCATGAAAAGCCTAAAATGTAATTTTAAAAGCAATTCTATTTACAATAGCATTGAAAAATAAGATTAACACAAGCTTAACAAAAGTAGTACAAACTTGCACACTGAAATACAACATGATGGAGAGAGCAGCATTGGACATAATATTAAGATGGCAATATTCTCCAAATTGATCTGGACATTTATAGCAATTCCTATAAAAAATTCTGCTGATTTTTTTTTTTTTGTAGACATTGACAAACTGATCTTAAAATTCATTTGGAAATTCAGAAGACCTAGAATAACTAAACACTGTAGAAAAACAAAACAAAACAAAATTAAAGAACTTATGCTTCCAGATGTCAACACTTTTTTACAGTGCTATAGTCATCAAGACAGTGTGTTATGGCAAGATCAAAGGAATAGAATTAGGAATCAAAGAATAAACCATCACAGTTATTGCTTTTCAATTGTTTTTCAACATAGATGTGTTGTTTGTGCTTCTATAGCATAATTCCCAAGACTTGGTAATTTATAAACAATGGAAATTTATTTGTTAAGTTCTGGAGGCTGGGAAGTCCTAGATTAAGGTGCCAGCATTTAATAAGTAAAAGCTGCTAAGATAGAGTGTTGAGGCTGACTTCTCACATGGCAAAAAAGATGAATGCTGTGTCCTCACATGGTGAAAATCACAAGAATAAAAAAGTGTCTTTAAAAGATGTTAATCCCATCCATGGGGGCAAGGAGCCATCATGTCCTAATTCTCTCCTAAAGACTCTTAACACTTTTGCATTGCAGATTAAGTTTCAGATGAATTTTGCAGGGAACATAGGCATTCAAGTCATAGCAGATGTCAAGACAATATACTGGGGAAAGAATAGTTTTTTCAAGGAACGGTTCTGTAATAACTTAATATTACATGCAAAAGAATGATGTTGTGCCCCAACCTCACACCATGTAGGGAAATTAACTCAAAATTGATAATAAGCCTAAGGGCAAGAGCTGAAAATGTTAAAATCTTAGAAGAAATTATAGGTGTAAATCTTCGTGACTTTTTTTTCACTTTAAGTTCCGGGATACATGTGCAGAACGTGCAGGTTTGTTACACAGGTATACATGTTCCATGGTGACTTACTTCACCGATCAACCTAACATCTAGATTTTAAGTCCCACATGCATTATGTATTTGTCCTAATGCTCTCCCTCTCCTTGCCCCCAGCCCCCTCTGAGGCCCCAGTATGTGCTGCTTACCTTCCTGTGCCCATCTGTTCTCACTATTCAACTCCCACTTATGAGTGAAACTGAGAGGTGAAGCTAGCTGGACTTCTGGGTCAGGTGGGGACTTGGAGAACTTTTCTGTCTAGCTAAAGGATTGTAAATGCACCAATCAGCACTCTGTAAAAATGCACCAAACAGCACTCTGTGTCTAGCTAAAGCATTATAAATGCACTAATCAGCACTCTGTATAATGGACCAATCAGCAGGACGTGGGTGGGGCCAAATAAGGGAATAAAATCTGGCCACCCAAGCCAGCAGTGACAACCCTCTTGGGTTCCCTTCCACACTGTGGAAGCTTTGTTCTTTCATTTTTCACAATAAATCTTGCTGCTGCTCACTCTTTGGGTCAGCACTACATTTATGAGCTGTAACACTCACCAGGAAGGTCGCAGCTTCACTCCTGAAGTCAGTGAGACCAGGAACCCACTGAAAGGAAGAAACTCCAGACACATCTGAACATCTGAAGGAACCAACTCTGGAAATGCCATCTTTAAGAACTGTAACACTCACCATGAGGGTCTGTGGCTTCATTCTTTAAGTCAGCGAGACCAAAAATCCACAAGAAGGAATAAATTCTGGACACGTTTTGGCGACCACAATGGGACTATAAACTATCGCCAAGCAGTGAGCACAATTGGACCCCTTTTGCTTGCTATTCTGTCCTATTTTTCCTTAGAATTCGGGGGCTAAATATCAGGCACCTGTCAGCCAGTTAAAAGTGAATAGCACAGCCACTGGACTAAAGACACTGGTGTCAGGCTTTCTGGGAAAGGGCGCTCTAACAACCTCCAACTCTTCAGATTTGGGAGCATTGGTTTGCCTGGAACCAGCTTCTGCTTTTCCTGTAATTTTGGGCTGAGATGAGGGTCAAGAGAGAGGAAAGCCATTTAGCTCCGGGGTCCTGATAACAAGTTGGTTGACCCTGTGGCCATGAGGGGAACTCTCAAAGTTACGTGGCCCAAGTGAGACTCGCTTCTCTACCCTATGTATCCTGACCCTTGTCTCCTGGGTTCTAATGCCTGTCAGACAAACTTCCTCTTGCCTCTCTTCTCCGAGGCTAGTCCTGCTTCTAAAAACCACTCCCTTTCTCTGGTGATTTTCTAGTTTCTCCTATAAGAATGATTTCTAGTATAAACTCCAGGACTCTATTCCCTTCTTTAGGCACATGGACTCACCAATCAGAAAGACATAAAATTTTTGCCCAAAGCTCCATCCAGGGGTGGGGGAAGAACTACCTCATCTGGAATTTTAGGATCCCTCCTCAGAATAGCAGGCCTAACAAAAGCTATTCCTGAAGTTAGGATATGGGGAGCTTCAGAAATGATATCCTTCCTATTCAAGTGAGGACAAAATGTGTTACTCTTCTAACCCTGGAGATCCCTTCCCTCCCTCAAGGTATGGCCCTCCACTTCATTTTGGGGGCATAACATCTTTATAAGACAGTGGTAAGGTCCCATTACTAACAGGAGAATGCTTAGGACTCTAACAGGTTTTCAAGAATGTGCCAGTGAGGGCCACTAAATCCAATTTTTCTCGGTCCTCTTTTTGGTCTAGGAGGACAGGCAAGGGTGCAGGTTCTCAAGGATGCTTTGATAAGGGCCACTAAATCTGACCTTCCTCGGTCCTCCCTGTGGTGTAGGAGGAAAACTAGTGTTTCTGCTGCTGCGTCGGTGAGCGCAACTATTCTGATCATCAGGGTCCACAGACCATTGCAGGTTCTTTGGCGTGAGACAAACAAAAAACAAAACTGCAGGTAGTTTTGTCTTTCAGATGGGAAACACTCCGGCATCAACAGGCTCACCCTTGAAATGCATCCTAAGCCATTGGGACCAATTTGACCTGCAAACCCTGAAAAAAAGGCAGCTCAATTTTTTCTGCACCATGGCTTGGTCCCAATAGTCTCTCTCTGATGAGGAAAAATGGCCACCTGAGGGAAGTATAAATTACAATACTATCCTGCAGCTTGACCTTTTCTGTAAGAGGGAACGCAAATGGAGCGAAATACCTATGTCCAAGCTTTCTTTTCATTGAAGGAGAATACAGAACTATGCAAAGCTTGCAATTTACATCCCACAGGAGGACCTCTCAGCTTACCCCCATATCCTAGCCTCCCTATATCTCCCCCTTCTATTAATGATAATCCTCCTCTAATCTCCCCTACCTAGAAGGAAATAAGCAAAGAAATCTCCAAAGTACCACAAAACCCCCGGGCTATGGGTTATGTCCCCTTCAAGCTGTAGGGGGAGAGGAATTTGACCCAACCAGGGTACATGACTCCTTCTCCCTCTCTGATTTAAAGCAGATTAAGGCGGACCTGGGGGAGTTTTCAGATGATCCTGATAGGTACATATATGTCCTACAGGGTCTAGGGCAAACCTTGGATCTCACTTGGAGAGATGTCATGCTGTTGCTAGATTAAACCCTGGCCTTAAATGAAAAGAATGCGGCTTTAGCTGCAGTCTGAGTTTGGAGATACCTGGTATCGTAGTCAAGTAAATGATAGAATGACAGCTGAAGAAAGGAGCAAATTCCCTACTGGTCAGCAAGCCGTCCCCAGTGTGGATCCCCACTGGGACCTCGACTCAGATCATGGGGACTGGAATCGCAAATATCTGTTGACCTGTGTTCTAGAAGGACTAAGGATACTTAGGAAAAGGCTGATGAATTATTCAATGATGTCCACCATAACTCAGGGAAAGGAAGAAAATCCTTCTGCCTTCCTTGAGTGGCTATGGGAAGCCTTAAGAAAATATAGTCTCCTGTCACCCAACTCCCTCAAGGGTCAACTGATTCTAAGGGATAAGTTTATCACCCAATCAGTCACAGATATCAGGAGAAAGCTCCAAAAGGAGCCCTGGGTCCTGAACAAAATCTGGAGGCATTATTAAATCTGGCAACCTCAGTGTTCTATAACAGGGACCAAGGGGAACAGGCCAAAAAGAAAAAGCAAGATCAGAGAAAGGCCACAGCCTTAGTCATGGCCCTTAGAAAAACAAACTTTGGTCATTCAGTGAGGACAGAAAATGGAGCAGGCCAATCACCTGGTAAGGCTTGTTATCAGTGTGATGTGCAAGGACACTTTAAAAAAGATTTTCCAATAAAACTACCCTCTCACCACTATGCCAAGGCAATCACTGGAAGGTGCATTGCCCCAGAGGACAAAAGTTCTCTGGGCCAGAAGCCCCCAACCAGATGATCCAACAAGAACTTGCCCAAGGCAAGCGCCAACTTGTGTCATCACGCTCATTGAGCCCCGGGTACATTTAACCATTGAGGGCCAGGAAATTGACTTCCTCCTGGACACTGGCATGGCTTTCTCAGTGTTTATCTCCTGTTTTCGGCTGCTCTCAAGGTCCGTTATCATCTGAGGAATCCTGGGACAACCTGTAACCAGGTGTTTCTCCCACCTCCTGAGTTGTAATTGAGAGACTTTGCTACAGATAGTAAGTATGTTTATCTAATCCTACATGCCCATGCTGGAATATGGAAAGAAAGGGAGTTCCTAACCTCTGGGGGAACCCCCATTAAATACCACAAGGAAATCATGGATTTACTGCATGCAGTGCAAAAACCCAAGGAGATGGCAGTCTTACACTGCTGAAGCCATCAAAAAGGGGAAGGAGAGAGGAGAACAGTAGCATAAGCAGCTAGCAGAGGTAGGGAAAGACTAGCGGAAAGGAAAGAGAGAAAGAGGCAGAAAGAGAGAGAGAGAGACAGAGGAAGAGACAGAGACAGAAAGTCAAAAAGAGAAGGAAAGAGAGGAAGAGACAAAGAAGGAGTCAAAGAGAGAGAAAGAGATAGAAGTAGTAAAGAAAAAACAGTGTACCCTATTCTTTTAAAAGCCAGGGTAAATTTCTGTCTACCCAGCCAAGGCATAGTCTTCTTATGTGGAACTTCCACCTATATCTGCCTCTCAGACAGTTTGCAGGAAGTAACGAAATCTATCCTTACTCTACAATACCAAACAGACTCTTTGGCAACAGTGACTCTCCAAAACTGCCAAAGCCTAGACCTCCTAACTGCTGAGAAAGGAGGACTGTGTACCTTCTTAGGGGAAGAGTGTTGTTTTTACACTAACCAATCAGAGATAGTACGAGATGCCATCCAGTGTTTACAGGAAAAGGCTTCTGAAATCAGACGACGCCTTTCAAACGCTTATACCAACCTCTGGAGTTGGGCAACATGGCTTCTCCCATTTCTTGGTCCCGTGACAGCCATCTTAGTATTACTCACCTTTGGGCCCTGTATTTTTAACCTCCTTGTCAAATTTGTTTCCTCTAGGATTGAGGTCATCAAGCTACAGGTGGTCTTACAAATGGAACCCCAAATAAGCCCAACTAACAACTTCTACCCAGACCCCTGGACTGATCCACTGGCCCTTTCACTGGCCTAAAGAGTTAGTTCCCCACTGGAGGACACTACAACTGCAGGGCCCCTTCTTCACCCCTATTCAGCAGGAAGTAGCTAGAGTGGTCATCACCTAATTCCCAATAGCAGTTGGGGTGTCCTGTTTAGAGGGGGCAATTGAGAGGTGAAGCCAGTTGGACTTCTGGGTCAGATGGGTACTTGAAGAACTTTTCTATCTAGCTAAAGGATTGTAAATGCACCAATCAGCAATCTATAAAAATGTACCAGTCAGTACTCTGTGTCTAGCTAGAAGACTGTAAGTGCACCAATCAGCACTCTGTAAAAATGCACCAATCAGTGCTCTGTGTCTAGCTAAAGGATTGCAAATGCACCAATCAGAACTCTGTAAAATGGACCAATCATCAGGATGTGGGTGAGGTCAAATAAGGGAATAAAAGCTGGCCACCCAAGCCAGCATCCGCAACCCTCTTGGGTCCCCTTTCATGCTGTGGAAGCTTTGTTCTTTCACTCTTCACAATAAATCTTGCTGCTGCTCACTCTTTGAGTCTGCACTATATTTATGAGCTGTAACACTCACCGAGTGTCTGCGGTTTCATTCCTGAAGTCAGTGAGACCACAAGCCAATGGGGAGGAGCAAACAACTCCCGACATGCCACCTTTAAGAGCTGTAACACTCACTGTGAAGGTCTGTGGCTTCACTACTGAAGTCAGAGAGACCATGGACCTACTGGGAGGAAGAAACTGCAGACACATCTAAACATCTGAAGGAACAAACTCTGGACACCCTGTCTTTAAGAACTGTAACACTCACCACGAGGGTCTGCAGCTTCATTCTTGAAGCCAGCGAGACCAAGAACCCACTGGAGGGAAGCAACTCTGGACACAAGATCATGTGGTGTTTGGTTTTCTGTTTATGTGATACCATCTCACACCAGTTAGAATGGCAGTTATTAAAAAGTCAGGAAACAACAAATGCTAGTGAGGCTGTGGAGAAATAGGAACACTTTCACACTGTTGGTGGGAGTGTAAATTAGTTCAAATATTGTGGAAGACAGTGTTTCTCAAGGATCTGGAACCAGAAATACCATTACTGGGTATATATCCAAAAGATTATAAATTATTCTAATATAAAGACAAATGCACATGTGTGTTTCTTGCAGCACATTTACAATAGCAAAGACGTGGACCCAATCCAAATGCCCATCAATGATAGGCTGGATAAAGAAAATATGGCACATATACACCATGGAATACTCTGCAGCCATAAAAAAGAATGAGTTCATGTCATTTGCAGGGACACAGATGAAGCTGGAAGCCATCATTCTCTTCATGACTTTTTATTGGTAGTGGTTTCTTTGACATGACACCAAAAGCACAAACAACCAATTTTTTAAAAAAATAGTGTGGAATTATCATAACTAAAAATATTGTACTTCAAAAGACACCATAAAGAAAATAAAAAGAAAACCCAGAGAATGGGAGAACATATTTGCAAAGCATCTGAAAAAGGACTTAAATATGAAATAAAGAACACTTACAACTCAATAGTAAAACACAAATATAAATCTACTTAAAAATGGGCAAAAGATTGAATAGATATTTCTTCAAAGATGATACACACATGTCTGATAAACACATAAAAAATGGTCAACATCATTAGCTATAATGGAAATGCAAGTCATACCCACAATGAGATTTCACCTAACACCCATAAGATGACTATAACTAAAAAGATTGATAATTTGTAAGTAACAAGAAAGTAGAGAAACGGGAGCACTTACACATTGCTAGTGGGGAATTTTAAATGGTGGAGCTGCTACAAAAAGGAGTTGTATCAAAATATTAAATATTGAATTAATGTATAACTCAGAAATTCTACTTTTAGGTATGTATCCAAGAGAATTGAAAACATATCTATATAAAAGCTTGTACATGAATGTTTATAGTAGCCATATTAATAATAGCTAAAAGATGACAAAACCTCAAATGGCTTTCAACTGATTAATGTATACAGAAAATATGATGTATCCATATAACGAAGTATTATCCAGACACAAAAACTAATAAGGTACTGATACCACAACATGAATGTATCTTGAAAAATTATGCTAACTGAAAGAGCTCAGACAAAAAAGACCATTAAAAAATCCATACAGACAGAAAACAGTTTATTGTTTGCCAGGAACTGTGGCAAAAAAAAAACTATTTTATCTCTGTCTGGATCATACCTCTTGTGTCAGGGTAAAGGGTTGTGATTGTTAATGGATGTGAGGTTTCTTTGTGAGGTAATAAAAATGTTCCAAAATTAGATAGTGGTGATGATTGGACAACTTTGTGAGTATACTAAAAACACTGAATTGTGTACTTTGTAAGGATGAATTTTATAGTATGTAAATTGTATCTCAATGAAACTTACTTTTTAAAATTCATAGGCACAAATAAATAAGATCTCCTGTTATGGCTCTTTATAAAACCATTATACACCTTCTCAGAGTAGCTCGGTCTGGAAATACAGTGCATAAGCAACATTAACAAAGCAGGATTGAGTTTTTCAGAAACTAAAACAGCACTTATTTTAAGATGGGATTTAAATAAACTACAGATTTCATCTGTGTTTCCTATTAGCCCAATAGGAAAAATTTATTACTTGGTTTACTATACCAACAGAAGTTAACAGCAGTGATAATCTCAATGAACCTGTTAACTGATTCTTCTGGACTTTAATATATTCCAGTATAAGGTCAGCTTTATTTTCCTACTTCTATGGGTGATTACAGCCTTAAGCAGTAATGTTTCTAACAAATATAATTCACATTCCGATCAATCTGTTTCTTTATTATTCTAGTTATTGGTAATTTGCAATAATTGTATTGCTCCTTAAGTTACACTAATAACATTTGCAAGACTAACTTGTTTATAGTGTATTTTACTAGAAGGTTAGTTGCCATTTGTTTAGGAAGAAATGCAAAACACACTTTGCCTTATGTACCCATTACTATAATACTACACTATTTCTATTTCTTTTAATTATACATTAAAATTTTAAGTTCTCTAAATCTTAGGAGAAAGAGTATTTATTTCATATGCCATCGGGTGAGACATAAAAACTCAACTTCAGCAAAATGGAATTATATTCTTCTCTTACATAAAAGAAGTCTATGACTGGTACAATGGCCCCATGAGGTACACTTGCAGTTTTCTGCTTTTTATCCCTGACAAGGCCCTCATCTTCCTGATCCAGAATGGATGCTTGATCTCCAACCACCACATTTCCCATCACATTCCAGGCAGCAGAATAAAAAAAGGGCAAAGATCGGAGATCTCACAGAAGTTTCAGAAACACTTTTACATACATTTCACTGACCAATATTTAATTACTTCACTACATCTAGCTTCAGGGAAGGCTGAAGTATGTAGTGTCATACTCTCTCCTCTGGGAAACAGACAAAATTTAGTTTCTTATTAATAAAAAAGAATGAAAGAAAGGGTATTGAAGTAAACCAACACTCTGTACCATATGTACTCCAGTCCTTTACTTTTGTTCAGAAGACAGTCTTTTAAATATTCTGCCCATATCCTTACATTTCTGTCCAAAAATATATAAAGAAGGAGTAAATATTCACTTCCTAAATGCCAGAATAGCTTGTCTTAAATTCTGTTAGATGATAAATTCTATGCAAAAAGTAAGAAAAGTGGTTTTCTTTCTGATGCTTGCTTACAATACTGAAATCCTTCATTGTCTTTCAGTCAGAGTTGTGCTTACATTTATACTAATAATTCCAAGAATAAAAATGCCTTATAAAATGTAATCATCGTGAAGTTATTACTTTCCTTCATTAATTATAATTTTCTGGTTTCATATCTATAAAATGCATATTATTCTTACTTTTAATAAATTAATATATATACAATGGAATTCAGCCATAAAAATAATAAAATCCTGTCATTTTGGACAACATGGATGAACCTAGAGGACATTATGTTAAGTAAAAGAAACCAAGCACAATAAGACAAATATCACCTAATCTCATTCATATATTGAATTTTTTAAAAGTTACTCTTAAAGAGGTAGAAAGTAGAATAGTGTTTACCAGTGGCTGGGGAGAATAGGAGGAAATAGAGGATAGGAAGAAGTTTGTTAATGGGAAAACAAAATAAGAGGAATAAATTCTGGTGTTCTATTAAACAGTAGGATTATTAGAGTTAGCAATATTATATTGTATATTTCAAAATAGCCAGAAATAATGATTTTGAATGTTTTCACAAACAAATGAAAAGTGTTTGAGGTGATGCATATGCTAATTACCCTGATTTGATCATTACACAATGTGTTGATTTATTGAAATATAACTCTGCTCTGTATACCATAAGTATGCATAATTATATGACAATTAAAAACAAAATCAAACTTTAAGATAAAGAAAAAGAAAATATTATATATAACCAAGTTTTAAATTCAAGAATTAATATATTTATAACAGTAATAAGAATATTGATATTAAAAACTATCTTTTTGTCTATTCCTCCCTATTAACCTGTATTATTACCCAGAGGCAAACACTTTCAAAGCCTTTTAACTGTTTCTTCTGATACTAGCATCCATTTATCTAAATAAAATATACTATTTCTTCTTAACCATTTTTTAAAAGTATCTATTTTCTTTTTCTTAGGGTAGTGAAGAAGATATCTCTCTACTATACTTCCTCTAACTTCACCTTCCCCCTTCTCTCAAGATATTTGTATTATTTGTTTTTGTTTTCTTTTGTTAAAAGGAATAGTCAGAATTTACATTATTAAGGCAATGTGCAATCTGGTCACCTCTTGTATCTCACTTCTTGGAAGAAGTCAATGTTGTTGCATCCTTAGTCCGAGGGCACTTTGGAGGCTGAAGAAAAGATCTCAGTATTTTCTCTGAAGGCCATCAACTGATTGGATGAAGCCTATCTGCATAATGAATGGTAATCTGCTTTATTCAAAGACTATTAATTGAAATATTAATCACATTTAGTAAAAAACCTTCACAACAGCATCTAGTCTGGTGTTTCACAAAAACAACTGAGTGCCAGAGCCTAGTCAAGGTGACACAGAAAATTAACTATCATTGAGAGTGTGAGGAGAACCTCCTGTAAAAAGATTTCTCCCTTTTCTCAACCCAGTACTTCAATGTATTTCCAAAGAATAAAGATAATGTCTTACATAGCCACAAAAGAGTTATCCACATCAGTGCATATCATATTGATGCAACACTTTCATCCAACATGATGTTCATATTCCAATTCTGAAAATTGACAAATAATGTCATTTTTGAAATATTTATTTTTCCAGCTCCAGTTCCAGTACAGAGTCATGTATTGCAGTTAGTTGCCAGGCTTCTTTAAAATTGATAGTTACTCAGACTTTGTCTTTTATGACATGGACATATTTTAAGAACACAGTCACCCCCTTTTTTATTTTTGTAATAGAACACTCGTCATTTTTAGTTTGATATCGCTTCATAATTAGACTACATAAGTCTTAGTTTTACTAAAAGCATTTCTACCTGGAAAGCTACAAAAATGATGGTGTGTCCTTCTCAAGGTATCAAGTCTGGAGGCTACTTGGGTGCCAATAATTTTGATCACTTGCTCAAGATATTATCAAATATCTTCCATTTATCATTACTATTGTTTTCTGCAATTAATAAGCAATCTGTTGGAAGACACTTTAAGATCATAAACATATCTCACTCCTAATCAAACCGCCTCTACCCAGATTTAGCATCCATTAATGTTTCTTGGAGGAACCAATTAAAACTATGATGGTTTCGAAATGGTTTTCAGACTCCAGCTCTTCCTCCAAATTTTCCAGTCAACATTTCTTCCCAATTTATTTTAGTATTTATCTATTTAATATTAACATAAGTATAGAAATTTCTATTTCTTCAAAGATTTATAACTAATTATAGTCTTTCATTATTTTACTGCCCAAATTATCTTGGGCTTGGCCAGTTGAAGATTCTTTGGTCTCCTGTATTCTTGTTATCATCCCTTGTCACTTTTTCTAGGCAGTTCTTTAATTTCTGACTTAACAAGGTGTTCCCAGCTCATCTTGCTTTTATCTGATTGCAGCCTTGGAATCTAATTTTTCTGAGATGTCCTAGTTTCTATTAGTAAGGAATGGTACTAAAAACCAAATTCTGGGCACTAGGTGTGTTCATTGTCATTGCTGTTTCTTTGGTTGTAATTTCTGTCAGTGGAGGCAGGTAGGAGCTATATGCATATAATGCATATAACCAAATACAGCCACATAAATACATGTATGCATAAACACATACCTATATATTTGCAACTATACCTGCAGTTACACATACATGTATATTTTTTAAATAATACTTCCAATTACATTTATTGCATGGATTTTGCCTTGTTTCCCCTGATTTCATATGTTTTCCTTTTTCTACAGTGAGAACTTTACATCTCCTAACAACATCGATTTCTTTATTCATATGCTCGTATTCCTATTATGTATCTTAGATAGATTCTGAATTGCTTCATGTATACCACGACAAAAACAACCTAGCATAAAAAGCTCAGGATTTGTTTTTAGTACCTTCACTCTGCCTAAAATTTGTTGAATACTGTGCTCATA
Source organism: Chlorocebus sabaeus (assembly GCF_047675955.1). NCBI lineage: Eukaryota > Metazoa > Chordata > Mammalia > Primates > Cercopithecidae > Chlorocebus > Chlorocebus sabaeus. Next base: position 57,106,460 of record NC_132914.1, read on the forward strand.
TAATATAATAATAGAATTATTATTTTTTATGAGAATATTATTCATTTGACATAGTTGGGTTTCTCATATATTCCTTTGTTTTTATCCTTCTCCCAATTCTTATTGATTTAACATTTTTAAAATACATTCAATATTAACATTTCTCAATATTCAAATGAGATAAAAAGAGTAGATTTAGAAAAGTGTCACTTCCTTTTACTTTACAGATGTCTTCCTGTTTGTGGGTTTCACATCCACAATTCAAGCAACCATGGACTGAAAATATTCAAAGTCAAAAAACAATAAAAATAACTACAATAATAAATAAAACGAGAGAACAACAGCTATTTACATATTATTTATATTGTATTAGGTATCATGAATAATCTACGATGATTTAAAGTATATGAGATGTGTGTATGTTATATGCAAATACTATGCCATTTTATGTAAGGGACTACAGCATCTGCAGATTTCAGTATCCACAGGCATATCTGTAAATTGGTCCTGGAATCAATCCCCTGTAGACACTGTGGAATGAATATTTTCCTCTTTCTCCATCCCACCCTTGTAATTGACCAACTTAATTGTATTCTGGTTTCCTGAGTTTCTTCTGTAGAGATAAGCAGATATGTTAATTTCTTTATTTCTCCTTTTTTTCTTACACCAAAGTAGCATACTATATATGCTATTTTGCACTTTGGTTTTTCTCCTTAATATTTTCTGTAAGTAACTTCATATCAACTTATGAAGTGTTTCCTCAATTTTTTTCAACTACATAATTATTCCATTGTGTTTAAGTACCATTATTTCTAGAATAATCTCTTATGTTTGAACATTAGGGTATTTTCCAGTATTTTTCAATTGCATATAACATCATTATTTGTAAAAAACATTTTATTCCTTTTTGGTGTTTCTATGTGTGTTTTTGGCCCATTTTCTATAGGATTTTTCTGTTTTATTTCTCAATTTTTTTCAAAAGCTATTTGTGTAAGAAACATATTAGCCCTTTATTTATTCCAATCACTTTTCTTTTGATTTTACTTATGATTTTCATTTGTCTTGAAGATCATGAAGATACTTTAAAAACCAATTTTTGTAGTCAAATTAGAAAATCTTTTCCAACACCCAGTTTATAGAAAAACACACTTATGTTTTCTAGTACTTACATAGTTTTGGGTTTTACATTCACAATAAAAGAAGGGCAAAATTGAAGGATAAGAAATTTCAAGTTCACTTTTGGCATATTGAGCTTCAAATGCCTATGAGACTGTGATAGTTAATTTCATGTCAGCTTGATTGGACCACATAATGCCCAGCTATCTGGTTAAACACTATTTTTAGATGTGTCTGTGAAAGTGTTTCTGGAAGAAATTAGCATTTGAATCAGTAGAATGGTAAAGTAGATTGCCCTCCCAATGTGAATGGGCATTATCCAATCTATTGAGGGCCTGAACAGAATAAAAAGGTAGAGGAAGGGAGAATTCTCTTTCTCTGCCTGATTAGCCTGGGACATGAGTCTTCACTTGTCCTCAGACTGGCACTTATTCCATCAGTGCTCCTGGATCTCAGGCCATTGGACTTGGACTTGAACGACACCATCGGCTTTTCTGGGTCTTCCGCTCACACATGGCAGATCATGGGACCTCAGGTTCCGTAATCATATTGGCCTATACTTCATAATAAATATCTCTTTGTCTTTCTCACTGTCTTCATTTCTCATTTGTCTCCTTCTCTCTCTCTCTCTGTCTCTCTCTCTATATATATACGTGTGTGTGTATGTATATATGTGTGTGTGTGTGTGTGCGCACGTGTGTGTGTGTGTGTGTGTATATGTATGGTTTGGTTCTGTGTCTCCAGCCAAATCTCATCTTGTAGCTCCCATAATTCCCATGTGTTGTGGGAGGGACCTGGTTAGAGATAATTGAATCATGGGGCAAGTCTGTTTTTCACATGCTGTTCTCCTGATGGTGGATGGATTTCATGAGATCTGATGGTTTTAAAAAGAGGAGTTTTCCTGAACAAGCTCTCTTTTTGCCTGCCGCCATCCACATAAGATGTGACTTGTTCCTCCTTGCCTTCTGCCATGATTGTGAGGCCTCCCCAGTCACATGGAACAGTGAGTCCAGTTAAATCCCTTTCTTTTGTAAATTGCCCAGTCCCGGGTATGTTTTTTTCATCAGTGTGAAAATGGACCAATACATACATACATACACACACACATATACACACACGCACATATGCACATATATGTATATATGTATTGGGTTCTCTTTCTCTGGAGAACTCTCACTAATACACAGATACGCACCTTGAAATGCTCCAGCTGCAAGGCCGCCTTGATGCTGCCTCAGGATTTTATCCTTACTGTTCCCTCCTCCTGGAAAGCTGTCCTTCTAGGTATTAGCGTGGCTCACTTCTCATTATTTGGCTTACTGCCCAAATGTCAGCACATCAGAGAGGATATTCCTGATCACCTAACAAAAAATAGCAGTTAGTCATTCTTTTCCCCAAACCTTGCTTTTGCCCTTGAGGGTTTAATGTTATCTAACATTCTAATAAATAGCTGCATGCTTGTTGTCTGTCTACAGACATAGAAATATAATTCTGAGTCAATGATATGACCTTTTAAATATTTGACAGCTCCAAATATTTCTCCTTATAAAAGTATTTTTCCTAATTTCTGCCTCCATCAACAGTGTATGAGAGTGGCTGTTTTTCCCATGCTTGTGACAAAACGCAGTTTAAAGTGTTTTAATCTTTGTCAATCTGATATGTTGAAAATGTAATTTCAGTTTCAATTATGATTAAGATATTTAAAATTCTATCCAACCATCTTTCAATAAATTGTTTATTCATGTTCTTTCCCAATTTTTCTTATTGAATTTATAGTATTTACAATCTATGTTATGACTATAATGCCACTCCTGGACTACTACCTTGGCATTAAAAAGTGATTAAACCTGGCCTCTTAATTCTTCCTTACCATTTTTTTTTTTTTTTTTTTTTGAGATGGAGTCTCTCTCTGTCGCCCAGGCTGGAGTGCAGTGGCCAGATCTCAGCTCACTGCAAGCTCCGCCTCCCGGGTTTACGCCATTCTCCTGCCTCAGCCTCCCGAGTAGCTGGGACTACAGGCGCCCGCCAACTCGCCCGGCTAGTTTTTTGTACTTTTTAGTAGAGTCGGGGTTTCACCGTTCAGCCAGGATGGTCTCGATCTCCTGACCTCGTGATCTGCCCGTCTCGGCCTCCCAAAGTGCTGGGATTACAGGCTTGAGCCACCGCGCCGGGCCTCTTCCTTACCTTTTTAACTTTCATGCCTTTTCATACTTTGTTGAGATTCTGTTTCAGTTCTCAATGTGAGGTCTACTGCTACCAGAAGTCCTAAATTTTATACTATTATTATTATTATTATTGAGACAGAATCTCATTCTGTCACCCAGGCTGAAGTGCAGTGGCATGATCACTGCTCACTGCAACCCCTGCCTCCCAGATTCAAACCGGTTCTCATGCCTCAGTCTCCCAAGCAGCTGAGATTACAGGCATGCAGCACCACACATAAATAATTTTTTGTAATTTTAGTAGAGATGAGAGTTCACCATGTTGGCGAGGCTGGTCTTGAACTCCTGGCCTCAAGCGGTTCACGTGTCTCGGCCTCCCAAAGTGCTGGATTACACGCACGAGCCACCACACCTGGCTAAATTTTACATGCTTGTAATTTGGTGTTCACTTTCAAACTTTTGATACTAATATCAGTACCTAAATTTCGAACTTACTATTTTGCTTTATCTCTACTTTGGATAGATTTAATTAACACTTTTTTTTTTAAGAAACACCATAAGTTGTAATCCTCATATTCTTATATGGCTGGGTAATTTTTCTATTGCTTTTACCTTTTAATTGCTATGTGGCTAAGTTGAAACTCTTTGTTTAGGTATTATTTTGTTGTTCTTGTTAGGATAAATACTGTTGTGAAGATGTCTAAGTTTATCCTAACTTTTCATGGACTGCTTGGCAAATTTCCTTAAATTAAAACAGCTTTATTAGACTTCAATTCAGTGTTGATTTTTTTCCAAGTAGATACTTATTTATTCAAGTTTATATTCAATTTATTATTAATGCATTTAACAAATATCTACTAGGTGATTTCTTTTTATCAGGCATTGTTCTAGGCACTTAAAATATGTAAGGACAATATCTCCAATGGAAATTGTCATCTAATTGAGACAACTAGTTGGTATTTTCAGTCAACACACACAAGTCATCTTTTCTTTGCAAACTAAAGAACCAGTTGTTTTAAAGTTTACTTCTATTATATATGTTTGTATTTTCTCTACTGTTTTGTTTTCTTATTCAGAAACTGTAATTACATGCACTTTAAATTTGTTTTTTAGTCTAGATCCATAATTTCTTGCCAATTATGTTTGTATCTAAGTTCCATTTCTTCAATTTCTATTTTACTTTTCTTGATTTTTTTCAAGCCTGGTCTTCACATTTATATCTGTGTTTCTTAAGGGTTTATTTTAATTTATAATGATAATGTGAAAATTTTTAAGGTTTTCTTTTCTTTTCCTTTTTTTCTGAGATCTGCCAACTTCTTTATCACATCTTTCAGTTATAATATTATTTTTTATTCTATCTCATGTATCTTTTCAATGAAGCTGTTCAATGACACTATGATTTCTTCAGTTCTTGAGAGCTTTAAAACCAATGCCTGGCTCAACGTTTCTGTTGCTTTGCTGTATAATTATTTATCTGGGTCTTTTGGATATTCCCTCTTTTTTTTTTTTTTCAATTCCACTACCTATGATCATTACTTCTTGACTATTTTAACTTTTGCTAATGAAGAAGTTCTATCTAGTCCAAATAATTGTTTTTAAAAATGTACGGTGGAGGCTGGGGATGGTGGCTCACGTCTGTAATCCCAGCACTTTGGGAGGTCGAGGTGGATGGATCAGGAGGTCAGGAGATTGAGACCATCTTGGCCAACATGATGAAAACCCATCTGTACTAAAATACAAAAATTAGCCAGGCATGGTGGTGTGTGCCTGTAACCCCAGCTACTTGGGAGGCTGAGGCAGGGGAATAGCTTGAACCTGAGAGGCAGAGGTTGCAATGAGCTGAGATGGTGCCACTGCACTCTAGCCTGGAGACAGAGCGAGATACAGTATCAAATATATATATATATATATATATATATATATATATATATATATGTATTTATATGGTGGAATGGCAAGGGCCAAGAAAAAGAATTGGTTATGGGGTGCTTGAGGGCAGCTATATGGTTATAGAATGATTATATGTACTTTCTTATGAAATTTGGTATATTCCTCATCTTAGTAATGTTGCTGTTCATTATTTTCTATATGGAAATTTGAAGTTTACTTCCTATAAATGACTTGCTTAGCAGCCACCATATTAACTGTCAGGAAATTTTCGCCTCTAACATTCTACTCATTGTCTCTTTATTGAAAAGAGGATAAGTTCATATGGCTTCTCCTTCAGCCCAGTTAGTCTGAGGTGCTGTGCTATGAAATCAGGTCTAGAGATGTTCTTGTTGCCCAGCCATACCCTAGACCTTACTTTTCTAAGAAAAGCATTATTGGTTAGGCTCTCCCTACCCTTACATCTATTTTGAGAGTACTTTGAACCCTGCATTAATTAAATCTGTAAAAGGTTTTGCTTTTTCCTATTTTTACCTCCCAATTTGATACATTTTCCACGTTTTCTTTTTCAGCTAGTCTATGAGCTTGTGATATAAGGTTCTGACTGAAGTAAGGTTTAATCATAATGGAATCTCTTTCTTTAGGCTAACTTTCTGTGGATTTTAGTTCTGTTCCGGAAAAATGTAATTTCCTATAGTCCTTTCTTCCTTTATCATAGGGTGTAATATTTTAAAACAAATTTGATTAATACGTATTTTGGGTGTAGTTACTACTCAGAGACGTTCAAAAAGAATGGTTCTCCAAGTGCTTAAATTCTAGTATTGGAGATGACATGTTTGCAAGTAGAAATAAGAGCATTATAAGTTCATATAAAATGGGTTACTTAAGAATGGTGCAGATCACAGCTGGGTGCAGTGGCTCACGCCTGTAATCCCAGCACTTTGGGAGGTCAAGGAGGGTGGATCACCTGAGTTTGGGAGTTCGAGAGCAGCCTGACCAACGTGGAGAAACCCTGTCTCTACTAAAAATACAAAATTAGCCAGACGTGGGGGCACATGCCTGTAATCCTAGCTATTTGGGAGGCTGAGGCAGAAGAATCGCTTGAACCCGGGAGGTGGAGATTGACATGAGCCGAGATTGTGCCATTGTACTTCAGGCTGTGCAGCAAGAACAAAACTCCATCAAAAAAATAAAAATAAAAATAAAAGAATGGTACAGATCACAATTACCATATAACTGGGAAGAGTTGATATTTTGACCAACTGGACTGATTACAGAGTTTTCATGGAAGAGAGAGCATTTGACCAAGATTGGGGGAAATTATCAGAGTTATAATAGACAGAAGAAAATTATTTGAGTTAAAGAGAATTGTATTACTCCTTTTCTATACTGGGATGTGAAGAATGTTACTGGACACATTTTAAGTGTGACCCCTGAAAGATAACTGTCAGGTATGCATAATGCTTTTTAAGAGTGCACTTACTTTCTTGCTTTGCTATGCTCAAAATAATAGCTGTGTTTTGTGAGCTAGAATCCTAACTTAAAAGAAAACACTAATGCAAATGATGCATAAATAATAAGATAGTGATGTCTAAAATTTTGAGGAGCAAAATAAGCATGTACAATAATTTTTCCCCCTAACAAAGTTTCACATGCAAAGCACATATCAAGATTTTTAGTTTGAGATACTTTGATATATGGCTACTTTATTTTTGTCTTAGGTATTGTCAGCAATATTATTTCAAATGAGTAATACATGTTTTATTACTGTGGTAGACTGAATAATGCCCCTTCAACCATGTTCTCATTCACATTCTTGGAACCCAAAAATGTGTTACCTTACATGGCAAAAGAGACTTTGTGATGGTGAGAGTAGCCTGGACTCTCCAGGTGGAACCAATCTAATCACAAGTCCTTAGAAATGGAAGACCTTTCTTACTTGAAGTCAACAGGAGATGTGACTACAGTAGAGAACCAGAGAGGTGAAAATGTGAAAAGGACAGAACCTGCAATAACTGGCTTTGAAGATGGAGGAAAGGGACCATGAGCCAATGAATGCAGATAAGGTGGAAAAGACCAGGAAATGGGCTCTCCCTGCAGAGTTCAGAAAGAAATGCAGTCCTACTAACACGTCAGTTTTAGTCAGTTAGACCCATGTGAACTACAGAATTTGTGAAAATGTTATGATAGCAATGGAAAACTAATACACCACCTTCTGTAACCTATCACTTGAGACTTCCATATTGGTCCTTCTTAGGACCCAATGGTCCTGAAAAGGCAAAGAAACATTCTCCATTGCCATGCTATAAGTCAATCTTCGAAGCTATATTACTTTTCTCAAGACACTAAAAAATGGTTTTACCAATCAGTATGCTTTCAGATACAAGTAAGAAAATCCTGCTTCAAGTTGTCTTTAACAAAATTTATTACTTACATATTGATATGACAAATATTAATTGAGTACCTACTATGCACCCAACCAATCTAGGCTTTGTAGATACAGTTGTGAACAACACAATGTCTTTGTTTCATAGAGTTACAATCTAGTGGGGAGGGAGACAATATATAAATGAAATAAATGAGTGCAATACTATATTATGTAACTGGAAATCCATTGTAGAGTAATTGCTTGAGTTGGTTAATTGAGCTGTCAACAATGTCTTCACTTCCCTTAATCTGTTCTGTGATCCTTGGTACTCGTTTTGAATTCAGGCAATAGAAAGATGGATACAGAAGTTTCTGGTGCCTATTCTTCCAGAGGAAAAAGACAAAATATTTATCCTTTTTGCTCTCATTAGAGAAAACTTTTCCCAGATCCCTCAGTGGACTTTTCATAACTTTAGATGTAAAAGACTTAGTCACACTTCCATTCTAAACTAATTATTGGTGAGGAAAAAGAAGGAATTGTCATGATTAGCTCAGGAAAACAATTTGGAAAGGAATAGATGTCTGAGATCACTACAATAGCTTGACAGTAATATGTGAATAATAAACATTTTAAATATAAAGTTTGTTTTAATTAAATGGCTTATTAAAAATATTTTCTGTATTTTCAAATTCCCTAGAGAAGAAACAAAAAGGGTTCAGAGGGTTTCATTAGTCTCCTTAATTTGTGATAGGCAAAAATTAAATAGTTCTCTTTGAGAAGCTTATTTGTGTCTTATTTTATTACAACCTTCCTGGAAAATTTTGTCTTCCAGTTCCAATTAATTTGAAGCAATCTAAGCATAAATTTATTGTGAGCAGAAGTCATAGATTCAACTAATTATATAATATATTTCAAATATTAGAATTATGTGAAAAATACATTCATGTAAGGGAAGTCATTTAATTTCTAATGTGTAGACCAAAAGGCAAACTAATTAGATTCAGTCTGATAAACCTGAAATATAGCTGTTTTGTAATAGAAATGAGTAAGTTTTCTGTATTTGTTGCTGAGAGTGTATCATTTTTTATAGTTGTTTATTAGAGTTCATACCAATTGAAGTAGTTGAAACTTCACTTATTTTCCTTAAGCCCACTCTTCATAAATATTACAGTTAGTTTCCAGCAAATATATTCGTTACTAAAAATAGTGAATATTTTTAGGTAACACTGCAATGGTTGCATCTAAGTAATGCCACATTGCTGTTGATTCGGAAGAGAATCAAAGAAAATGTTAGTAATGTTTTCTAAAAACAAAGTAATTAAATTCCCACTCTTTAAAAGAGGGTATCTAGCATAGATATTTAATGTTGCCTATATGTCTTATTTTTAATTCTGGATTTTAAGTTCATAAAATATGCTGGTAGGCTGAGCTCTAAGTAATATACACATTTAAGATATGAGAAAAGAAGGTTGCAGAATATTTCTGTTTCACTTACTAATTATATGTATTTCAAATGCTGTGAATGAGGGATAGAAATATACAGCATTTGAGTTCTAAGGGATTATATGAACTATATATTTCTTTTTAAAATCAGTGGACAAATTGAAAACCAAGATGAAAATTCCATAAGATACAGTCTTCAATGCCAGTAACATTCAACTATCTTTGTTTTATCTTTGTCCCAAGGAAACAAGTATTTCCTGGCTATTGAGTGAGGTATTTATTGGTGTTGAACTCAAATCCAAGAAATCTAAAAATGGAAAGTTCTAGGTACTAAGCAACATGTTGGCGATGGCCCACATTTTCAGAATTTGTTGGAGTAAAGGATACATGGCTACCTCCCATAGAATAAAAGTGGGTCACTTGAGCAAGCACTGCAATCTCGGGCTACCTTGGGTCATGTCCATGAGGCCACATAGAGGTCTGAGGAGACCCTGGCAGAAGGCAGCGGGGAGCATGCTGCTGGGTGCCTCAGGGCTGAGCAGATATATAAACAACCCGTGAGAACAGACAATGCAATGAATTTCCAAGATCTGAAAAAGACAGATTTCCAGTATTCCACAGTCTCTAGAAAACTCCCAAATCCAATCCAAAATCAAGAAAAGGTGTTTGTTTTAAACCTCTGCCAGACTCAGAGCACTAACAACCCACAACAATCTCAGTCAAGTAAGAATATACCTGCCACTGAGGGTCGAAATGGTCGTGGAAGGGACACCATAGGCAGGAAAACAATGATAAAGAATACCAGGCCTTTCTTTTCCATTGCAGTTAGTACCCCTGACACAGCTATGTGAAAAAAGTGGCCAGAAATCTAAGCATGAGTGATCGAATCTAAAAGTTATTTCCAGGAGAAGATAAAAGCCTCAAAGCTGAAATCAGGGACATTAGTAGTAGGTAGCAAAATAGAAACGGAAGAAGAAAACTTGTCAAAAATGCTTACTTTGTGTCAGTTTATATACATTGTCTGATCTTTATGGTGATTTTAGGAAAAGGATGTTATAATGCCCATTTTATGATTGATGACATCAGGCCTCAGAGAGGTTAAGTCCCACTTCTGAGGTCAAACATCTAGTGATAGAGACAGGACTGAATCCAAATCTGTCCAACACTTTTTCTTTGCACCCTATAGAGGATCTGAGGCCACTTACATGGCAAGTCTTGATGACTTTTTTTATTTTCTACATCTTCACCCCAGGCCTTCCTGCTATCTACCCATTCTATAGAATCAGACTTCTACTTTTCCCTCTTTTTAGATGTATTTGAAGAATGTAGTCTATCATGCTGGCCTTTTCTTTTTAGAACAAAATAAAACAAAGCAATGCAGAAAAGGACATGAACACAATGTCGGAAAAAAGAATGCCACGGAAAGTTAGCCCTCCCAGTATCTCTCTGACTTTGTATTCAGGTATCTTCTCATTGATTCACTGTACTCCAGACACACCGACCCTTACTTGTGAGCCAATCAAGTATGGTTCCACTGCAGAGTCTTCGCAATGAAAGCCTTCTCTTTCTCCAAATGATCTGCATAGCTAATTCTCTCATCTCTTGCCTTGAGGGAGGTGATATCATCCTCATACCAACTGCTCTTTTAGTCCTTTACTGATCACCCTACTTAAAATTATAACTTGCTCCACACTCAGTTACTCTGATCCCTCTTGCTTTGCCCTACTTTTTTTTTTTTTTTGTCTTATTTTTCCCATAACACTGATCGCCTTCCCACATTTACTTATTCTTTTAGTTTTTTACTTCCTGTTTCTTCCTATCACATGAATATAAGATCTTTCTAACTGTGGATCTGTCACTGTTTTACCTCAAGCATCTAAAAGAGTGCCTAGCACACAGTAGGTATGTGCCACAGATTTATTAAATAAATGAATGACTGAACACTGATTTTTACTCCCTACCACAGCTATCACATACTGCTTTGACTTCCTGGCATCTTGCTTTTTGCATTGCTTGCTGGTCTTCCGCTAATCATCTTGGAAGGGGCCATTCTTCAGTTTGATCCCATCATACAGGTCTGGGTTTCAGCTGCAGAGTCCTTGAGTTTGCTCACCCCAGCACTGACTGAGCGCCAGCCCTCATTGTATTAATCTTCGTCAAAGTCAAGTGATAAAAAAATCTTAAGTTTTATACCACTTCTATTGTCAGCAAACTTTAGGGATTTATTAATTATGGCCACTGCTTTTGATAAGACACATAAATCTCAATGAAAAAATACTGTTTTACCACAGTGAATTTTGATATGTGAGTAAATTCTAGTATTTATTAGGTAAGCTGTTCTCCAAATTCTACATATTGATATTTAATTTCACTTTGTAACTATAATATAGGCATAAACTAATGTTTGCATGTAATATATGGTAGCTGATTTTGCATAAAACTCAGAAATAAATGTGTGTCTGAGGTTGAAATAAAATAAATTTATCATTGTCTATGGATGTGAAATTCATAATCCGTGATCCTACAATGAAAGATTTGTAGAGAAAATTGTCTATTCACGTCTGTTCCCATGTGTATCCATTTAGTGAAACTTTACTTGCAAAAATCTGTAAAAATGCTAATAAACCACATCCCTCACCAGCTTAGGCCTAGCTCTTTATTTGTTTCTGGCTTTGAGATAACTTTGAATAGGCAATATGGTGTCACCATGGGTAATGAATGATGCATGTATAAAATAGTGACCTTAAAACAGCACATTTCTCTTAAAGGAATCAATTTACACACCATTGCTACTTAAATTTTGAGTAGTTATGTATCATGTCTTTCCTATATAAATGATGGAAAATCTATTTTAATCAACATTAATTTCCATGAAATTCTAACTTTGCTAGTGTCCATTAACAAGAATGAACTATATATGGGAAATAGTTTTAAGAAAACAAAGATTAAGGAAAAATGCAGGAAAGATATAACAAAAAATGCACTTTGCTTCAAAATTAAATGTTTTGGAAAAAATACAGACAATCTGAGCAATGTGCCTGGGGCATAGTAATACTAGCAATCTCTAGCAGATTCTCCCAATGTAAGTACATTTAGAACAAATGGTTGTAAATTAGAAGAAACTCTAAGAAGTCTCCAATGAAGTCATAGTATTATAGAACAGGTAATTAGCTATGATGCATATTTTTTTTAGTTCCCTCCCTTTAAATACTTTCTTTCTTCCAATTTTAATCTTACAGAATCACAATTTGATGAACTATTATCACTTTTTTGCTTACTTGTGTAATCCAGAAATTCCTAGTGATGCTACAGGGGTAGATAAAATGTATATATTTAAATTTATACCCTGGATTTGCTATTGTTTGCAGATATCCTCAACTTTCTTACCAAAACAAAATAATACCAGAAAGACTCTAGCCCTGAATGAACCCAACCATCTACTTTATTTTTCTTTTGGATTCATATGGAATATTATGAGAGGGATCCAATCATAACACCAGGTTAACCAGTATCACTATAAACATTGTCTCGCAAAACTCAAATGAGTACTTACCACCACATGAAAATTCCATCGTGTTTCTGTGTTTTACTCTGTCATTATCCCTGGCCACTATTTTGCTTATTCTTAACTCTCCCCTCATCTCCTTCCCCACCACCATCACTGCACCTTTCAGGTGATGCCTTACCTTATGCATCCTGTCAAAAGAAGAAATCAGACAGAAAGGGGGTCACTTTCCCTTGCTCTATACTGAGACTCTTGGTCAAATCCCAATTCATCACTTACTATGAGACCTGTCCAAGTTGCTTATATTTTTGTGTCCCTCTATAAAATGCTGATACAATACCAATCTTAACAGTTGTTAGGAAGATTAATACATTACTTTAAATATTATTAAAATAAAATTAATACACACAAAAACATATATATCAGAAAAGGGTGCAGCATATAGCAGAAACAATATGTAAGTTACCATCATCATTTATTATTCTTTTCCATTAGAACAGAAAAAGTTATCTTTTGCCAGAAATTCTCCACCTCTCCCCATCTTTTCCAAAAGTTTATGCTTCCGTTATTTATTTTTCCAGATCATCAACGTTCCTTACTTCGTGTAGCTTTCCCATTATTAATGAACAGGCTCTTCTATATTCTTTCTCTAAAAAGTAGTTTCCCTCGATTCCAAGTCTTCAGTTTTTACTCTGATTCTCAACAAACTTTTTCTGACAAGATTTTGAACAGTAGAAAAGGCCTGAAAATTGTTCACTGGGTTTGACCACATGGAGAACACTCACAGCCCTTTCTGAAGCACTCAAGACAGTCGACCACCCCATTCTTGAAACCCTCTCTTTTCCTGGCATCCATAACACTGAAACCACCTTTGCAAAAATTGTAACAGTGAGAAAATTATGGCAATAAATGACATCTAATCTGACCCACCCTCCCCCGCTCTCCCCCACCCCCCAGCCCCCGCATCTTCCCCTTCCCTTCCCTTAATCGTTCTTGGGCTTAGGTTAACTGACTTTGGAAAACATTTAGTTAACAGTTTAAATGACAACAGGCCTTCCCCAAAACTCAGTTGCCTTTGTAAAGCTAACAAAAGGCCAGCAGGCTGCCGGGGGAGGAGAGGAATCTGAATCCTGCTAAAGTGTAGTCATAAAGTATTGCCAGCCATTCCTACAAATAAAATCACCATTCTAGAACTTAATATTGGTCTTTTCAAATAACTTTTCAGGTTTTTTTGCATGTCTGACACCCATGGCTCCACCTGGACCTGCCAACTCCACTCCTATGGCCCCACCCAGAAGCAACTCAGCTCTAGAGGACAGCTTCCACCTTCTACGATTTCATCTCCACCACAGCCAATCAGCAGGCATCCATTTCTAGTCATCCCCTGTTCCCCTAAACTGTCTTTGAAAATCCCCTTACCTATAGGCTTAAGGGGAGATTGACTTGAGTATTAACTCCATCTCCCACGTGGTGTGGCCAGCCTCAAGTCAGTTTAACTCTTTCTTTACTGTAATGCCATGGTCTTTAATTGTGCAGTGGGCAGAAAGCACCTGTTGGGCAGTTACAACACCATCAGTCTGCTGATTTTCTTTCTATGTCTCTGGCGTCTAGTGCTCAGTTTCATTATCTTTCTCATTTCCTGCTTTCGTTGTTCTCATTCTACACTTTCTCCTTAGGAGAGATCTTTTATTGCCATGGATACCATCTTTGTGCTCAAAGAGCCCACACACATGCACACATATATATTTCCATCCAAGTTCTTCCTTCTGAATTTGAGCTTGCTCCTCTATAGCATTCTTTTTCTCAGCATATGACCCTCTATTCTCTCTTCACCCAGTTGTTAAAGACAGAAAATTAGGAATCATTTTCATTATGGCTTTGTCCTGATGCCTCCCGTCTCCCCATCACCCACTATGAAGCTCAGACTATTCTGAATCCAAATGTATTTGTTAAATTGTCCTTCATTCCTACATTTTTGTTGCTACTCTTAATTAGCTCTATCCATCTTTCTCATTTGGACTACTCCACAGCCAAGCTTCTATAGCTATACAATAGTCTTTTAAAATGCAGATTGGACTCTGTCTTTCTCTTTCGTCTCTGTTTTAACATAGAAGAATTACTAAGAGTCTTTAATCTTAACATCAAAGGTCTCAGAAATCTGGTCAACTGAATCCAATATCATGTGGTATCACTTTATCACTTGTTTTCTAAGCTGGCCACATTGGTCTTCTTTCAATTCTTAATAGTACCAAGCATTTTTGTGCCTCAAAGACTTTTAACATGTTAGTACCTTTACCTGGAATGCTTTTATTTCCACCCTTCACTTTGCTAATCTTACTTATACTTCACATCGTAGCTCAAATCTCACTTCTCTACATATACTGTCTTTGAGTCTCAATTTAAATTAGATTTCTCTTGTTATTTTTGCTCTTATAGCACTTATCACAAATTATAGTGTAGATCAATTTATCTCTTTGTCTCTTAAACTAGTCTGTGAACTCCATGAGAGCAGACACCAGGTGTGCTTTGTTCAATCTCAGGTTTCACCCTTTGTAGCCATTTACTATATCAATAAATGAATAATAAATATGTCAATAACTAAATAAATGCGTATTTGTCAGTAAATTACCTAAGGTGTCTGACTCCCATTTATGAAGTTGATACAAGAATTTCTTTCTTACCAGGTTGCTTTATTAACTCATAGAGCACATGCTTCTACCCAGCATAAATTCGTCACAAGAGCTTCCTCTGCCCCACCCTTCACCCTATCCACGCCAGCAGCCTGATAGAGCAGAAAAAGCTTTACAGTTTGATGTAACTGAATTTAGTTTTTTATTTTCTAGTTATTTCCTGTGTAACCCTAGTCAAGTTGCTTAACATCTTTGAGCCTGTTCTCTCATCTATAAAACTGATATAATAATATCTACACTTCTATGATTGTGGCTAGGATTAAATAAAGTAACATGTATAAAGCGCCCAGCATGTGCACATTCCATAGATGTGAGTTCTCAGTCTCTGAATACCCAAGGTACTATAGATAGCATAATTTTTCAACATTTTCATCCAAAAATCACATATGTTTTTCACAGGTTTAAGCTAAAATATTATTTTAGAAGGCAAATAAACCTGAGATGTGTGTCAAATTGCTGTCTTTAAAAGGCATATGAAGCACCTAGGGAGCTTAATCAAAATGCAGATTCTAGGCCCCCACTCACTGACATCTGATTCACTAGATCTGGGGTGAGCCCAGGAATTTGCATTTTGATAAGGCCCATAGAGTGAATCAGGTGTTCCATTAACTTCACCTTGAAGACCAGTATTTTCATGTATCCAAGTTTGAGACATGGTGATATTTTCAACTCCAAACTCCAAAAGTTTGCATGAGCCACAATTAATAAATGAGACTATGTTTAGTCAAAGGGCACATTTATTTCCTTAAGAGTCTTGGATTTATTCATGCTGCTTTATGAAATAAACTTCATGTTGAACTTAGGAGATATAAGAGCAACTGCTTTCACAAAGGCACTGTTTATCAGACTATAAATTGTACATGAATCTTAACTCTCAAAGCTGTGCAAATTCTCTTACATTTAGCAAGGAACTCTACCTACCAATGAGAATAACAGGAATTATAGATGTATGTATGCTTTGGAAATAATGGATTTTTTTTAGGGAAAAAACCTGGTATTACTCATTAGCCTGACAGATAGGCTTGCATTTTATAAAGGACATACTTTAGAAGAATTATTAGTATACAGTAGTAGTAATGAGATATAAAAATATTAGGAATAAAACAATGAAAGTGATGTAAACAGAGTTTTTTGTGAATTTAAAAAGAAAAATTAAGAAAGTTACAAAGAACTCTTTATAACAATCAGTGTCAAATACGCTACCTTATTTTTTCTCATAAAATGATTGATAGTAAACATTTTAGATCTCAATGGCTTCTATGCGAAAACCATTTAGTTGTCTTTTTTAAAAACAAAAAGTGAAAAATAAAATTGAGTACCGAATTACTAAGACACTCAAGGCATAAAAGTCTGTAAAGACTACACAAAATATCCCCAGGCGCCATATGCATGCAACAAACATCCCAGAGTTGCTCCACCTTTTTAATAAATATATGATAGATTTTTGTATACTCCATAAAATTAAAAAATGATTAAAATGCATAAATGCATAATACTTACCTTGATAAATATAAATTTACTTGCTAAGACAGGAAAGATGAAATTTATATCCTTCCATCTTGCTATGTTGGTGCATTTTCCTCCAAATTTGTGTAAATACTGTTCTGAGTTTTGCATTTGTAACTGAGATGACTCAAAAACACATTGTCCTTAGTTCTTGAAATGTCATAATAAATATTTAAACTTTGAGAAGCTATCTTAGAGTCCTGCTTCTTGCTGTTGAAACTAGGGTAAATTTTCTTTTATCTAAATTGAAGAAATTGAAAAGTAGAGCTGAAAAGAATCTCAGTCACTGAAGTGCCTGCTCCTTTCCACAAAGTCAGGCTTTAGAAATTTACCTGTTCTTCAGGATCCAATGTAATCATTTCCATCTACAAAATTAATCTAGTCAAAAGTATCTCTGACAATATTTTAAACCTTACAAATGTCAATGCATTGTCCTAAATAACCTAAATCACCCTGCCTCCCTCACATACCATACTAAATGGATCATCGAATCTCAAAATCTCAGAAAATCTCAATAGCTCATTCTCCCCTTCTCACTGGTGTGACTTTGGCACCAACCCCTTCCATCTGTTTGAAATATTGCAAGAATCTCTTACAGGATCTCTAGGTTTGGGGTCTCTCATATTGTGCCCTCTGTTCTCCACATTCTAAAGTTGTGTTTAACTTATATTAAAATATAAAAATTGTCATAAAATACAGAAGTTATGATCCAACCCATTTTATCCATCTCCTAATGTGTTCACATACACCAACCTATTTTGTCATCTCACAGAGCTTCCTATCTCCCCCCAAAAAACAATATTTTTTGTTTGTTTTAATCTTTTATGAATGACTTTGCACATTATATTTATCTTTCTGGAATGCTTTTATTTACATTTTCTGTATCAGCTGCCCCCACTCCTTGGGAGGTTACAAGTAATATTTCAAGGCAAATTAGTCACATGTCTTCCAAAAGAAGTCAAGGGACATTGTTCAATTAGGCTTATAAATCAGTTATATCTATACATGTGTGGCGTTATATTAGAGCTTACCTATTTCTTGCCAAAAGACCTTAAATTCTCCAAAGATAGAGCAATATTTGATTCATCTTTAGATCTTCATTACCTATCTAGGTAGTGGCTCATGGTATTAATAATAATATCAACAATAATAATAAGTACTTTTGTAACACTGTGTGAGGCACTGTTTCACTTAATCTGCAAACTTAGATATGTACAATCCTATGACGTAAATTATTTTATTAGCTAATTTTATAAAGGGTAAAATAAAGTACAGTGTGGTTAAATAACTTTTTCAATGTCACATACCTAGTAAGTTAAAACGCTAGAGTTTGAATCTAGTAAGTTAAGACATTAGAGCTTAATCTGGTTTCAGAACTCATATTCTTGTCTTCTTGCTAACTAAAATATGCTAACTTGCTTATTAAAATATGAAACGTAAAAACATCATCTCACTGTTACTCTGGCTATGGGAAAATCTGACTCTAGGTTTCTTAAGGTGAACCTCAAAGATAGATCTTGGTTAAGAAAGGTTGCAAAATATTTGAAGTTACTAGTGAGGATCTAAAAGTGGATACTTTGAATATATAACAGAACATGTCGGTGTGCACATGATGTTGGTAAAATTTTAGGTAATGGAGTTATAAATATGAAATAATAATGTGTAGTATCATGAATATTGAAATAATTTAAAACAACAGAAGAATTTTGTCTATGAAATGTAAACAGAGGAAAAACTGTGTGTTTGAATGTATTGTGCTGATGAAGGGAAAGGATCCTTGACAGAAGGATCACAGGTTCACTTACATAAGCAACACACAGGTATCACTCTCGTTCAAGATCCTGCATCATTTCTACAACTAAGCTTTAAATACTTACTTCAGGTGCCTCCAGAAAAATCAATGCAGAAGAAACTAACACTGTTGTTCAAGGAATTTATATCATAATATGTAAAACAAATAAACACTAGTAAATATCTATTAATTCTTCAGCTGGTTAGGATATAAATGGTCATAACCCATCCTCGTTCCCCTGGAAATCACTAAAAAATAATAAACTAAAAATTATATATACACATACATAGATTAGTAGGTTATAATTAGATGGATGGAGAGAAAGAAGAGAGAAAGAAAGAAAAAAATAAAGAAAGAAAGAAAGAAAAGAAAAAGAAAGAAAGAAAGAAAGAAAGAAAGAAAGAAAGAAAGAAAGAAAGAAAGAAAGAAAGAAAGAGAAAGAGAGGGAGAGAGAGAGAAAGAAAGAGAAAGGAAGAAAGAAAGAAAGAAAGAAAGAAAGAAAGAAAGAAAGAAAGAAAGAAAGAAAGAAAGAAAGAAAGAAAGAAAGAAAGAGAAAGAAGGAAGGAAAGAAAGAAGGAAAGAAAGTCTTGATACGATGGGGTCTAAAGGAGCTAAATTTCAAATAGGAATAAGGTCTTCCTATGTAAATAGAGATTTGTGGCCATCAGGGTCACAGAGGTAAATCAGTCAGTAGAAGAAGACACACACATAACTCAGAAGTTAGAATTAACAAAAACTTTAAAGTAAACATAAATATGTGAAACCAATTATTTGAAAAGCTGAACAAAATGAATAGAAAGAAGGATAACATAAACCATGTGTGGAATTTTAACAAAAAAAAAACCATACAACTAAAGCATGCAATATTTAAGAATTTGTTGGAGCACTTTATAGCTCAATAAAAAAGGGCAAAAACCATTGTGAAAATTGGTTTCACAACTTGGGTCATTCTCGTCATACCAAACTAAATCAGATTTGAGGGGCCAGGGGAAAAAGCACTTAGGGGACATAGATAGCACCTGCTGCAAGAACTAAATTTTCCATAAGCCCAGCTGCTAAAACTGCCTATTATAAGCCGAAGCCAGTTTCATCTAATAGCTACCAAAAGCATTTGGGTATAACTGTAAGACTAGTTTTACCTACTTTTGCCACTCAGCCATCAGAGCTTGTCAGCTCCCAAAAACATTGCTAGTGTCAATGAACTTTTTTTCAAAGCAATACATAACATTTCTCGGTTTTAGAAAACCTCCAACCTTCTCTTTATTTTTCAGACATAACGAAGACCACCTAATCTTGTGTGTACGCCATGAAATGAATCTTTGCTGCACAAATACAACTTTCAAATTTTAAAATTTGTCTTTATAAGTTGTTTGACTGTAAACTAAATGGGCCATTAATATGTAAATAGATGCTCAAAATCATTATTCAGCAGAAACTGGAAATTAAAACCCTAATGAGTTACAAGACTGAAAATAGCATATATGGTTGAGATTGAGGAGCACGTGGAGCTTTTATACAATGCCATAGATGTGAAAAACAGTATTATCTCTTTGAAAAACCCTTTTGCAGTTTCTAATAAAATTAAGAATTATTCTTCTAGATATATATCCAAAAGAAATGAGTGCTTATTTTCACAAAAAGTCTTCTATAATAATATCCCTAGTAGTTTAATTTAATAGCAATATAACAATTAAAACAGATAAAATCTGTTACCACCCCGAATACTCATCAACAGCAGAAGGGATAAATAAATCATGGTATAATCACAAAATAAAATATTTAGCAAAAGGGAACATTTAAAAAATGAGCTTGTGATATACTCAACAAAATGAATGAACATCATAAACAGTATATTGAGCAAAAGAAAGTAGACGTAAATGAATACATACTGTTCAACTGAAATAAGGTTTAGGAATGAACAAATTAATCCATGGCACAAGAAGTAAGAATAATGATTATGGAGAGGGTTATATTGTGATTCCAAGTGGATAAGGCAACTTTCTAGCCAAGGGATGAAAACGTTTTTTATTTATATCTGTTTGGGTTGCACGTGGGTTGCATGCATATATAAATTATTAAACAAGTCTCTTTAAAATGTGTGTGTTTTGCTTCCCAGAGTGTATACCCCAATTCAAAATAATTTTGTTTTGTTTTGTTTTGTTTTGTTTTTAAATTTTAGACGCAGTTTTGCTTTTGTCGCCCAGGCTGTAGTGCAATGGTGTGATCTTGGCAACCTCCACCTCCCGGGTTCAAGCAAATCTCCTGCTTCAAACTCCCCAGTGGCTGGGATTACAGCCACCCACCACCACGTCAGGCTTTTTTTTTTTTTTTTTTTTAAAGTAGAGACAGGGTTTCACCATGTTGACCAAGCTGATCTCTAGCTCCTGACCTCAGGTGATCCACCCATCTTGGCCCCCCAAAGTGCTGGGATTGTAGGAGTGAGCCACAGTGCCTGGCCAAAAATAGCTTTTTTAAAGTCATACTTAATTTTTAAAAAATAATCTTGTGTACTTCTGATGAAGGAAATATCTCTCAAAACTAGTTGATTGAAATCGTTATTTAAAAATTTATATGCATAATTTAAACGAATATATCTATGCACACAAGTTTACTTGGTTGTTATTATTGTTGTTTTTAAGATAGGGATCTTGTTCTGTTGCCCAGGCTGGAGTGCAGTGGCACAATCACAGCTCATTGCCTCCCTCCAACTCCCAGGCTCAAGCAATCATCCTGCTGCAGCCTCCCAAATAACTGGATCCACAGGAACATGCCGCCACACCTGGCTAATTTCTGCGTGTGTGTGTATGTGTGTGTGTTTGTGTAGAGATGAGGTCTCACTATGTTGCCCGAGCTGGTCTCCAACTCCTAAGCTCAGTTGATCCTCCTGTCTCAGCCTCCTAAAGTACTGAGATTACAAGCATGAGACAATGTGCCTGGCCTTGATACTAAGTTTAAATCTAATATCTTATATTCTCTTGGGAGGTTTTAGTGCTGTTATTTTCAATCATTCGAAATACTTTTCTTCATTTATTAATTTATCCACTGAATGATTATTTATTGGGTTCTATTATGTGGCAGAAGCTGTTCTGTAAACCAGACGGATTTTTCCCTTCATGGAGTTTATATTTTAGTAAATAGACTTTAGAAAAATCAGCTACAAATAAACTAATATGGAACAAACAACACATAAACTAACAAAAAAAGTAGATAACATAGTGTTATTTTTCCATAAGTTAGGAACAAAGATGTTATATAAATGTGTTCTAGAGATACACTTTAAATCGGATTATTTGTCAAAAAGTAAGGTTCTTGTATAAGTGTAAATGCTGAGAAGGGGTCAGACTAGGGGAAGAAAAAAATAATAATTCAGTATAAGAGAAAGCAAGAGCAAAGAGTCTGAAACAGGGATTTAACATCTTCAAAAGTAAAGCAAGAAGGCTGGTAACACTAATGATAGTGAGCATGGGTGACAGTGGGAGGAGGAGTGGGGCAGAAATGACATTTGAAGGAGTAGCTGAGAATTGAATATATAGTTTTGTAAATCACTATTTTATTTTTATGATGTATAGAATACTGTTACAGACATACCTCATTTTACTTTGCTTCATTTTATTGCACTTTGCACATTGTTTTCTCACAACTTGATTTGTGGCAACCCTGCAACAAGCAAGACTATTGGCACCATTTCTCCAGCAGTATGTCCTCACTTCAAGTCTCTGTATTAGCCTTTTTCGATAATAAAATATTTTTCATTAAGGTATGTACCTTTTTGACACGATGCTACTGCACACTTAATAGACTACAGTATAATGTGAACATAACTTTTATATGTACTGAGAAACCCCAAAATTTGTGTGATTTGCTTTAGTGCAGCATTCACTTTACTGAAGTTAGCTAGAACTAAACGTACAATATCCAAGTTATGGATATATTATTCCAGGAAACAAGAAGGAGTTGGAGGATTTAAAGCAAGGTAATAGTGTGATATATTTTTATATGAAAAAACTAATGTAAATGCTGTGTGCAGGCCTGGTGCAGTGGCTCACACGTATAATTCTAGCATTTCCAGAGGCCAAGGCAAGAAGATTGTTGAGGCCAGGAGTTCAAGACCAGTCTGAGCAATGTAGGGAGACCCTGTCCTAAAAAAGAACAGATAACTGGTCATGGTGGTGCTTGCCTGTGATCCCAGTGACTCAGGAGGCTGGGGCTGTGGATCTCTTGAGGCTGGGAGGTCAAAGTTGCAGTGAGCCATGATTGCATCACGGCACTCCAGCCTGGGCAACATAATGAGACACCGTTTCTAAAAAATAAATAAATAAATGCTGTGCGTAGAATAGATTTTAGGAAATGTAGAAGATTGTCAATGACAAAAAAGGATAAATAAACGAATAATTATAATTTACGTTATTCATCAATATCACAGTAGGTTCCAAACTTATCTGCAGAAAGGAGACAATTTGGTTATTCAGTACAATAGCAAATGAAAAAAGGTGTTGTTCTGCATCACTAGGTATTACAAAAATGCAAATCAAAACCATAATGACATATCACCTCACACCAGTTAGGATGACTACTATCAAAAAGTCAAAAGATAAATGTGGAGAAAAAAAGGAACCCTTATGCATTGTTGATCGGAAAGCAGATTGGTACAACTGTCATGGAAAACAGTGTGGAGATACTTCAAAAAATAAAACAGAACTCCTATATGATTCAGTAATCATATCTTTGCATATATATACCAAGAAAATAAAATTATCTCGAAGAGGTATCTGCACTTTCACATTTATTGCAGCATTATTCACAATAGACATAATAAGAAAACAAGTAATACCGTTTACAATAGTTACAAATCAAAATAAAACATCTAAGAATAAACTTAACCAAAGACTTCCACAATGAAAACTATAAAACACTGATGAAAGAAATTGAAGAGGACACATAAAAACAAAAAGATAATCCATGTTCATGGATTGGAATAATCAATATTATTAAAATGTCCATATTACCCGAAACAATTTACAGATTCAATGCAATTCCTATCAAAATACCAATGAGATTCTTCACAGAAATAAAACAATCTTAAAATTTATAAGGAACCACAAAAGACCCAGAGTGGCCAAAGACACTCTGAGCAGAAAGAACAAAACTGGAGGAATCATATTACCTGACTTCATATCAGACTAGAGTTACTGTAACCAAAATAGCATGATGCTGTCATAAAAACAAATATATCGAACAATTGAACAGAATAGAGAACCCAGAACTTAATCCATAAATCTAAAGTGAACTAATTTTTGATGGAGGTGCCAAGAATATACTTTTGAGAAAGGACAGTCTCTTCAATAAACAGTGCTGGGAAAACTGGATATTCATATGCAGATGAATGAAATTAGACCACTACCTCTCACTATATACAAAAATCAAATCAAAATGAATTAAATACTTAAATGTAACACATCAAACTATAAAACTACTGCAAGAAAACATTGAGAAACCTCTCCAGAATATTGATCTGCGGGAAGATTTTTTGTGTAGTACTCTACAAGTACAGGCAACCAAAGCAAAAATGGACAAATAGAATCACATCAAGTTTAAAAGCTTCTGAACAGCAAAGAAAACAATCAGCACAGTGAATAGATAACCACAGAATGAGATAAAATATTTGCAAACTACCCATCCGGCAAAGGGTTAATAACTAGAATACATAAGGAGCTCAAATAATAGGAAAAAATCAAATAATCTGATTTTAAAATGGACAAAAGATCTAAATAGATAACCCTCAGAAGAACACACACAAATGGCAAACAGGTACATTAAAAAGTGCTCAATATCATTGATCATAAGAGAAATGCAAATCAAAACTACAATGAGATGTCATCTCTCCCCAGTTAAAATAGCCTTTATCCACAAGACAGGCAATAATGAATACTGGCAAGGATGTAGAGAAAAGGGAACTCCCATACACTGTTGGTGGGAGTATAAATTAGTACATCTACTATGGAGAACAGTATGGAGGTTCCTCAAAAAACTAAAAATAGAATCACACTATGATCCAGTAAATTCCTCTGCTGGATATATTCCCAAAAGACAGAAAATCAGTATGTCAAAGAGATATATGCACTCCCATATTTACTGTAGCACTATTCACAAGAGCCAAGATTTGGAATCAACTTAAGTGTCCATCAGCACATGAATGGACAAGGAAAATGTGTTACATATACACAAGGGAGTATTATTCAGTCGTAAAAAAAGAATGAGATCCATTCATCTGCAACAACATGGATGGAAATGGAGGACTACTATGTTAAGTGAAATAACCCAAATAGAGAAAGGCAAACTTCACATACTCTCACTCATTTGTGGGAGCTAAAAATTGAACTCATGAAGATAGAGAGTTGAAGGATGGTTACCAGAGGCTGGGAGGAGTAGTACAGGTGGGGGGAAAGTGGGAGAATTATTGAGTACAAAAATATGAGTTACAGAGAATGAATAAGATCTAGTATCTGATAGCACAACAGGGTGAGTACAGTCAAAAATAATTTACTGTATAGTTAAAAAGTAACTAAAAGATTATAGATGGAATTTTTGTAATACACAAAAAATGACAAAAGCTTGAGGTGATGGATACTCCATTTACCATGATGGGATTTTTATGCATTGTATGCCTATATCAAAATATCTCATATATACCATAAATATGTACAACTACCATGTGCCCATAAAAATTTAAAATGAAAAATGCAACAAAGTACAAAAACAATCTCATTGTCCATCAATGAAAAAATAAATACAGAAAACATCATATATATAAACAGACACCTTTCAAAAGAAGACATACACATGACCGACAAGCATATGAAATAATGCTCAACATCACTAATCATTAGAGAAATACAAATCAAATCACAACGAGACACCCTCTCACACCAATCAGAATGACTATCATTAAAAGGTAAAAAAGAACAGATCCTGATGAGATTGTGGAGAAAAGGAATGATTGCACACTGCTGGTGGGAATGTAAATTAGTTCGGCCATTGTTGGAAGCAGTTTGGTGATTTCTCAACT
Organism: Chlorocebus sabaeus; assembly: GCF_047675955.1. Taxonomy (NCBI): domain Eukaryota; kingdom Metazoa; phylum Chordata; class Mammalia; order Primates; family Cercopithecidae; genus Chlorocebus; species Chlorocebus sabaeus. The sequence continues at coordinate 57,131,974 of NC_132914.1, forward strand.
TAAAACAGAACTACTATTCAACCCAGCAATCCCACTATTGGACATATACCCAAATCATTCTACCATAAAGACACACACATACATATGTTCACTGTAGCACTATTCACAATAGAAAATACATGAAATCAACCTAGCTATGATAGATGAGATAAAGAAAACATGTGACATATACACCATGGAATACTGCATAGCCATAAAAAAGAACAAGATCCTGTCCTTTGCAGTGACATGGATGAAGATGGAGACCATTATCCTAATGCAAGAACAGAAAACCAAATACTACAAGTTCTCATTTACAATTGGGAGCTAAAATTGATTATACATGAACACAAAGAAGGGAATAATAGACACCAAGGCCTTCTTGAGGGTGGAGGGTGGGAAGAGGATGACAATATAGAAGCTACCTATTGGGTACCATGCTTATTACCTAGTGACAAAAAATTCTGTACACCAAACCCTCATTGCATGCAACTTACCCATATTACAAACCTGCACATGTACACCTGAAAAAAAAGGTTTTTTTAAAAAAGTCATGTTTGTATTACGTATACTCACACATGCAAGTATACATACACACAAAGGAATCATATTCAATCTTTAAAAAGAAGGAAATCTACCATTTGCAATGACATGGATGAACCTAAAAGATACCATGCTAAGTGAAATAAAACAGACACAGAAAGACAAATATACATGATCTCATGTATATGTGGAATGTAAAACATTGAACTCACATAAATAAAGAGTAGAGGTGTGGTTACCATGTACCACGAGGTGAGGAAAAGGGGGAGATGCTGGTCATAGAGTACAAACTTGCAGCTCTGAAGTGAATTAAGTTCTGGAGATCTAGGGTACAGCATGGTGACTATAGTAATAATAATGTGTCATATGCTTGAAATTTGCTAGGAGTAGATCTTAAGTATTTTCACACTACCACCAACAGCAAAGGCAACTATGTGAGATGGTTCATTAGCTTGCTTGTGGTAATCATTTTACATTGTAGTTATATCAAAACATCACTTGTACACCCTGAATATATATTATCTCTGTCTATTATAGCTCAATGAAGATAAAAATAAAATAAAATGCATTGTTCTAGTGTCCTTTTACTCTTTTAATAAAAATCCTTAAGTAATTTTTGTTTTACTTATTTATATTGGCAGATGGTAGCTACTTCATCTTCAGTTAGGATTTCATGAATTCTCACTTGGTGCATGGTTTTGCCCTGGAGTTTCATATAAAAAGAAATGTGTTTTTTATTGAGTAGGTTTCCGAATTACACAATCCAGGGGTAAATTCAGTAGTTTTTAAATTTCTAAGTTATGTGGAATTATGAGTTGTGAACTTTTTGTCAATTTTGGGAAGCATCTACTTTAGAAACCACTAAGATCTTCTCTAAGGAAAATAAAAGAATTTTTGAGTGAATTCATGTTTTATGACCAAAAACCTTAAATTGTTCCATGGGGGACTCTGAGTAAGTTAGCAGTTTAGATAAGCAGCCTTTGTGTTTTCACACTTCAATTTTTTTATTAAGTAAGAAAAATGTAAAGATTTTACAATGTTATTTTCACCAACTTTGAGCTTTCTTTATTTGTATGGCCACTCACTCTGACTTCACCACATCCAGCCCAGTACAAAAAAGCTAGAGAACAAATGCAAGAAATTCTTGGCTTTATGTTTAAAAATCCTGATTCAGGTTTGAAACAGAAAAGATTGTGAAAGATATATGATACATTTAGTTCATGTGCTTCCTCACGCACTCGTTTTAAAAATTTATTATGTATGTGTGTGTTTTTGCTATACCACCCAGAAAAAAATGTCTCTCCTTTTATAATGTTATAGTCTACTGTGGCTACAAATATTGTCACCATTGTACTGTCCGCCTGCGGACATTACTGGTTCTCTGAATTTTATACTTCATTATGCTCTAGATGACATTCAATTGCCATTATCTGCATGATGTTGCCCCAGAGCTTTCTTAGAAACCATAAAAGATAATTTTAAACCCCTAACTACAGACCTGAAGTGCCAGGGATTAATACACTTGGAGCAACCCTCAAGCTATGACAATCTAAAATCAGTCATCTGTCATCTCTCAGCTGGGACAGCTCTAAGAACTATGTTACTCACCTATTCCCAGACAGTCCTGCCATTACCTCAATGATAGGCCAACTTGATAAGATTTTTTTTACATCTTATCAGGAAGGAAGATGGCTTCCTTCTCTTCCCTGTTTCACTATCTCACACCACTACTGAACATATTTTAACTTCCTGCGACTATTTAAATTGAAATTCTTTTCCCAGGGTCTATTTCAGGGAAAAACGAGCTATAGTACCTACTATATTTCAAGTCTTTTAGAGTTAGGGACAGTACAGTATTATATTATTCTTCATATCCATAACACACTCACATGAAAGTCTCCTAAACATAGCAAATACTTCAATAAATAATCCATCAAATTGAATGTGTGGTTACAATCGCAAATATTCTCATAATGTTGGGAAAATATGTGATCTATCTTTCATAAATCTACTGCACCTTTTTTGAACCCTGGCCTTCTCCTTTTACTGTTCCAAAGAATCTGAATAAGGATATTTGATACATGTTTTAAAAATGAAATAAGTTCATTAAACACATTTTTAAAGTAAATAAAAAGTAAAAATCATTTTGTAATTCCATAATTCTGAAGTAGCCACTGTCAACATTGTATAGCTTCTGTCAGTATTTTAAAAAATGTGTATTGAAGTCAAGTTTGGAATCATATATTTATTATCTTTTTATCACAATAATACCATGTAATAATAGAAGGAATTTTGCTTCCAAACAAGGTAGATAATAGGGACTGCCTTCATCCTGCCTCCTGAGAAAAATGAAAAGAACAAAGTACATGAGACAATGGTTTTCAACACAGTAGCATTAGACATCAATTAACAAAAGACAGTGATGCCTGAGAGTCAGGAAATAATATAAGTGGGCCCTATGATTGCCCCCAAATTATTGTCTAAGGAGAGAGTTGAGGCTTCATTTCAGGAAAGAATTTACAGAGAAAGGCAGTCGTTCTGGGTAATAGAGATACAGCTGGAAGCTCAGGAAGATCAAGAAAGCTGGAATAAACTGAGAAGGTTGCCAGAGAGAAGAGAAAAGAGTGAAGGAAGGAGGGACAGAGATAGATAGATAGATAGATAGATAGATAGATAGATAGATAGATAGATAATAACTAGCCATCCACAGAGGTGTCCCCTCAAGACTAAGATGTATATTAATCATTACATGAGTGTGAAGAATCTACTGAGGCTGGTAAAAGGATGACCAGAAAGAATTTGAGAGAACAGCCCCCAGATATTCCATAGGATACAGTAGAAAAGTTCTAGCCAAAATGGCAAACCTTATATTTATGGAATATTAGGTAAAGTATTCAGAAGGGTTTTGCCTCAATAGTGGGAAAAATTAGGTTTACATTAAATGTTATTCTTGCCTTGCCTAACAAAGTTTAAAAGTGAGAACTGGGCCTGGTGCAGTGCTTTACGCCTGTAATCCTAACACCCTGGAAGACTGAGGCATGAGGATTGCTTGACTCCAGGAATTTGAGACCAGTCTGGGCAACGTGGAAAGACTCTGTCTCTATAAAACTTAGAAATAATAATAACAAAAAGCCGAGAGTGGTGGCATGCACCTGTGGTCCCAGCTTCCCTGAAGGTAGAGGAGGGAAGGGCACTTGAGCTGGGAGGTCTAGGCTGCAGTGAGTCAAGATCCTACCTCTGCACTGCAGCCTGGGCAAAAGAGGGAGACCCTATCTCAAAAACAAACAAACAAACAAAAAAAAAAAAAAAAAGAAAAAGAAAAAAGAGTGAGAAATGAAAGGATTAAACTCTTCCAAATAACTCATTCCCAAAAATAAGCTCAAATATTATTTATAGGGAGTACCTTTACACAATAAGGAGAAATTTACAACATCTGGCTTCCAATTTAAAAAGTAGCAGATATGCAAAGAAGCAAGAAAATGTGACTTATTGTGAAGAGAAAGATGAATTCATGAAATCAGACCTATAAATGACTCAAGTTATAAAATTAATGGAAAAGGACACTAAATCATCTATTATAACTGGAAACCATAGGTGAATTCTTTTTAAATAATAGTTTTAACCTTTGTCTTTCATATTGGCAGGTAAAAAGTCAACCACCAAATTTGAAGCATAGAAGAAAATAGTTGCTGAGGTTGTTTATAATCATTCCTACTCTCTGTGCTCCCTTAGATACTCCTATACTGCTTAATGTGAATAGTTTGTTAATATTGCTGTAAAGTATTATGTTGCATAATTTGAAGACAATGTTATTTTATTATATTCCATCAATTTATAATATATTATTAGTTTGATACCTTATCAAAAATGCCTTGAGTTTTTATAATATATTTTGACAAATTTTACTACCATGTGTTCTGTGATAAGTATGTATTTTTGTACTTGCAGAAACTGCTGCTAACTTTTAAAGTTGTTTGGTTTTCAAGGCACTGATAATGGGTATGTATGAAGTCCATGCTGTCTGCAGAATTAACCATCACACCAGAACAATATTGCTTTTTGTAGAATTGTCCTAGTTAATGAGCCCAAACTCTGCCTGACATTGGAAATTTCATAGAGCGTAATTAATGTTGAATTGAATTTTGAGCTTTTAGTCAGAACCTATGTTCAAGTGTTTTTAGGAAAAGTTTTTTTTTTTTTTTTTAATTGTATTTTACTTTAAGTTCTGGGATACGTGTGCAGAACACGCAGGTTTGTTACATGGGTATACATTTGCCATGGTGTTTTGCTGCACCTATCAACCCATCATCTAGGTTTTAAGCCCTGCATGCATTAGGTATTTGTCCTAAAGTTCTCCCTCCCCTTACTCCCCACCCCCAGGTGAACATTTAAAAATAGAGATCAAAATCAACCTTCATCTATAGTACAAAAAATGTTAAAGGAAACCCTTCAGGCAGAAAACAAATGATGCAATTGAAAAGCTGGATGTTCACAAAAGAACATGAGAAATGATAACTACATGGGTAAATATAAAAGATTTTTTGTTATTACTCACATCTCTTAAGAATATATAAAGCAAAGATGATACAACTTATATGGAAATAAAATGTATGGCAACTATAACACAAATGTCATGGGGGAAGAATGAAAATATAATTTTGAAGGTCATTGTATTTATGGTGAACCATATATCTTAAATGTAGGGTGTGATAAGGTCAAGATATATACAATAACACTGAAGCAACCACTGAAAGCACTAGTAATCCAATGAAGGATACAAAAAGAATTTATAAATAATACTCAATCCAAAACACAACAGAAAAAGAAGAAAAATAGATTTAACAAAATATAATATAAATAGAAAATAGCAATATATCAGATTTTAACTCTATATTATCAATAATAACATTAAATTTAAATGGTCTAAACACACTAATTAACAGATATTTTCAGAATGGATTTTAAAAGTCAAGAGCCATCTAAGTAGTTTCTTTAAGATGTCCACTTTAAATATAAAGACACAACTAGATTAAAGGTTAAAAAAAAAATAGAAAACATACACCATACTAACATTAATCAAAAGAAATCGGGAGCATCTATATTAATATCAGTCAGGCAATATTTTAAAAAGATATGTGGGTCAATTCATCCAGAGAATATAATCATTCTAAATGTGTATACATCTAATAAAATTCATGAAACAAAAACTGAGAGACCTGTAAAGAAAAGTAGGCATATCCATAATTACAGTAGAAGACATCAACACTCCTCTCTCAATAACTCATATAAGTAGTCACAGAAATCAGTAAGAATATAAGAGACTTTAAAAGCATTCTTGACCAACTTTATCTTCTTGATAATTACTGAATGCTACACCCAAGACAAAGTAAAATACATATTTGCTGAAAGTACATTAAGAACAATTACAAAGTAAGACCATATTCTATGCCATAAAACAAAATTCAATAAATATAAAAACTTTCATAAAAAGTTCAAACATGCACAGACCATATGTCATACCTATTACACTCCTAGATATTTACCCAAGAGAAATAGCAGCATTTCCACACAAAGGACTATCCACAAATGTCGATACAATTTATTTCTTAATAGTCCCAAACTGGAAGGAACCCAAATGTCATCAACAGGTGAATAAATAAATAAATTGCAGTGTACCCATAAAATGGAATACTTTCCACAATAAAAAGCAATGAGTCATTGTCACACACAAAGAAATGGATAGATCTGAAAATAATTACGACAAGGGAATGAAGCCAGATTCCAGGTCTACAAAATTCTAGAAAATTCAAACTAACTTATAGTGACAGAAATCAGATTGGTGTTTGCTCAGGGAAGAAGAAAAGGAGCAGTAAGGAGAGATAATAAAGAGGCCCGAGAAAACTAAACTTTTGAGTGTATTTAATATTGTCATTTTTCTGATTTTGCTAATAATTATATGAATGTATACATACATCAAAATATTGAACTATACACTTTAAGTATGTGCAGGTTTTTGCATGTCAATTACAGCCTCAACAAACTTATTTTAATACAATAGTCATTGTATTAGGATTTTATAGAGGGACAAAACTAATGGAATATATATATTTAGTTATATTTATTAAGTATTAACTCACATGATCACAGTAGGCCATCTGCAAGCTGAGGAGCAAGGAGAGCCAGCCCAAGTTCCAAAACTGAAGAACTTGGAGTCCAACGTTTGAGGGCAGAAAGCATGCAGCACGGGAGAAAGATGTAGGCTGGCAAGCTAGGCCAGGCTCTCTTTCCACATTTTTCCACCTGCTTATATTCTAGCCTCACTGGCAGCTAATTAGACAAATGTGTATTTCACTTTGTACCCACCCAGACAAAGTGTAAGTCTGCCTTTCCCAGCTCGCTGACTCAAATGTTAATCTCCTTTGGCAATACCCTCACAGACACACGCAGGATCAACACTTTGTATCCTTCAATCCAATCAAGTTGACAGTCATCACAAGCCCACCCCTTGTCAACTTGAGCCCATAAACATCTCTTGAGATCATACATAATCTTCAAATGAAAACAATAAAAAGGTCATAATTATGTCTAACATAATGTAACTATCTTTGCACCACCAGAAGCACACTAATCCCAACCCAAATACTATTACATAAAGTTAACAATACTTAAATGCTAATGTGAAGTCAATAAATTTTACTTGATAAAGGAGATAAAAGTAATAAAGGATAAAGGAGAATGGAAATAAAGCAAGATTATTTTTTAGTACAAGTGTACATATGCACAACATGTTTTTAACAAAAGAAGGAGGAAATACTCATGACAATTGCAGTCCTCATTTCTGCATCTCATTACGTGGTCATCACTGGTATTGATGACTACCTTCTTCTACTACCCATTCTGTATTCCCTTTGTCTTCAGAAAGAACCTCAGCAGGTAACGTTTTTCCTTTTTTTCCTGGTGGAGTGACCCAAAGCTTCATTCGTGAAGGGTCTGGGTCATTTGTAGTCCTGCCTGGATTGGGTTGTTATACATTCCCATTGACCTTAATTGTAGGGCATGGTAATAGTAAGAGACACCCTAATGGATATCCTGTATTCCACGCATACTCTTCCTTACCTCCATTGAAGTAGTAGTACAGAGGAGTAGAATGATTACATCTTGATAGTCTGGGTCAATAACCCTACCAGTCAGGAAGCCAATGTGGGTGTTCTACCAACTGCTAAGTATGTCTATGCTAATTATGCATTCTGGCACTGGGGAAATGACCACAGGATAAATCTGGGGACCCACTGGACCCACTATAAGTCAGACCTGAGCTAAAACTCCATTAATCACTTGACCTCCAAATGACCCTACTTTAACTGGAGGACCACAGTGATGTTTTGGATCCCCTGGAGTCAATATCAGCTCAGAGTCAGTGTCCAGTAGTCCCTGAAATGTCTGATAATTTCCCTTTCCTCAATGCACAGTTACCCTGGTAAAAGCCTAGTGGTCTCCTTGAGGAAGGATGGGAGAAAGATTTACTGCATAAATTGTCGGTAATACAGTGGGGTTCTTCCTAAGGGGACCCAAGCCTCCCCTTTATTCAAGGGGTTATCAGTCTGTAAACTGGAAATTGAGGGACAGTGATTTTCTGTTTTTATCATTCAAATTAGTCTTTTGTTCATTTAACATAGAAGTTTTCTGCTTATATTAATTAAGTAGGAATGCAGTAGGCTTCCTATCAATTTCACTTCTAGGAACACTGTGATTAATTAGCCAATGCCACAGCTCTACATGAGTCAGACCATTCTGATGCCATTTTGCCTCTGCTGTTCATTACGGTAGCTATGCCTACCTTGCGTTTGATGGTTGATTGCTGCCAATTGGCCCCTGCCACCTCAGGATCCAATTATTCTCATTGTATTTGAACTTTGTAGTTGAGTGACTGCAGTTCCCACTCTTAGATCTGACATACAGAGAAGAGCAATTACAGGTCTCTTCAAAGATGCAGGTGCCAACTTCACAAATCAATTTCACAAGGCATTAGTTAAGGGTATATTTTTTGAATCATCCCAGTTAGGATAAGTAGGTCTAAAGTGACTAATCCACTCCACCATTCCAATCTCCCTAAGCCTTTGGATCCCTTCCTCTACATTAAACCAAGGGAGATCAGGCATTTCCAGCTTGTTCACAGTGGGTCATCTTTTAACCCATATTTCAGCTAACCAAGCAAATAAACTATTACAACCTTTTTTTTTTAACTCCCCAAATTGCAACATTAAATGCAGGATCCCTACTTAGTGGGCCCAAATCAATAAATTCAGCCTGATCTAACTCTCTGTTCCTTCCACCATTATCCCACACCCGTAATATCCATTCCCATGCCTGTTCTTCAGTTTTTGGTGTATAGAAATTAGAAAACTCAAGTAGTTCTTTTCTAGTGTAGTGTACCTCCTCATGGGTCACACTCTCAACCTCACCTCTAGGGGACCCCTGAGACTTTAGTCTAGTTATAGGTCTAGAAGCAAACAGGGGTGTTGGGGGTGGCTCCTGAGGAGAATCAACAGTATCTTGCTTGGCAAATGTCTCAGGGGAGGCCATCACAGTTGCCTTAGGCAGCACAGGGCTTTCTCCTCAGACAAAGGTGGAAAGGCTGATGGCAGCATGGGTTGGAGAGGGGATGCTGCCATTTCTGGGGATGGGGAAACTGTTTCTTCTGGCAAAAAAAGTTCATTAGACTTTCCAAACTCAATATTTCCAGCTTCATCAGGGTCCTCCCACATATCACCATTCCAAATTGCAGGGTCCTATTCTTTTCTAATCAATGCCCTCACTTTAACAGTAGACATCTGGTGAGGCTGTGCATGCACCTTTCATTGCAGGTCAGCCACTTGCAGGATAAGAGCTGGTTTCTGTTTTTCCATAATTTCAGCTCTTTCTCTACAGGAGATAAGACTGTCACTCAGGGCAATCTTAGCAGATTTGAGGCTCAGTGTCTGCTTCTGAAGCCAGGAGACAGAATCCCTGAGTTCATCATTTTCTTTCATGACTTTATCCACTAAACTTAGGAGCAAACAACCAGCTTCATTATGTTTCTTGGTTCTCCATATATAGTCAAAGGTATTTTGTAGAATCACTAAACTCCCTACCTCTCATGAATGATGAATCAGGAGTGTCAAATGCATTTATTTTGCATAACTCTCTAAACAGCTCAAGCCAAGGACTATCAGTGTTCTCCATAGTATTAGAAGTAGAGTTCTAGAATTTTTTGGTCTAATCATATTAAGCAGCCAACTCCAGAAACCCCAAAACCAATGAAAGAATTCCATCCTTAATACTCTATTCCTCTAGAACCACTCCTGGTACCAAAATCTGTATGAGTCAGGGTTCTCTAGAGGGATAGAACTAATGAAATATATACACATGCATATATATATATACACAAATATATATATGCACACACACATTATATACACATGCATATACACGTGCATATATATACATATATACACACACATATATACACACATATATATACACATGCATATATATTTGTATATATATGCATATACACACATATATACACACATATATATGTGTATATATATGTGTGTATATATGTGTGTGTGTATATATGTATATATATGCACGTGTATATGCATGTGTATATAATGTGTGTGTATATGTATATAAAATATATATGTATATAAAATGGGGAGTTTATTAAGTATTAACTCACATGATCACAAAGTCCCACAATAGGCAGTCTGAAGGCTGAGGAGCAAGGAGAGCCAGTCCAAGTTCCAAAACTGAAGAACTTGGAACCCAACGTTCCAGGGCAGGAAGCATGCAGCACGGGATGCTAGGCCAGTCTCTCTTTTCACATTTTTCTGCCTGCTTATATTCTAGCAGTGCTGGCAGCTTATTAGATTGTGCCCACCCAGATTAATAGTGGATCTGCCCTTCCCAGCCCACTGTCTCAAATGTCAATCTCCTCTGGCAACACCCTCACAGACACACTTGGGATCAATACTTTGTATCCTTCAATCCAATCAAATTGACACTCAGTATTAACCATCACAGTCATACGTATTACTTTCAGGAAATCATCATTGAGCTACTTGAAATACACACATAGAAACCTAAAGAGTACAGTGGTTATAAGAAATGGGCAACAAGAACCAGGCTCCCTTATGTTTCTAAAGTTCTTTCATTAATCCAGAAGAAACAAATCTACCAGCAGGATTTTATCATAATATCTAAAAAATATTCCCCGGGAGTAATTCCGTCCTATAGGAACATGTTTTCATGGTTTAAACTTCTAGTGACATTTAGTGCAGAGCAGAAGTAATGCATTAAATGTTTCCTCAGTTACCAAAAGGAATGACTACATCGGCCAATGTTTCTAAGCAAGTCCTATGCCAGGAGAAGAAAATTGATTGGCAAAAAAATAATATTTTATTTTTTAAAAAATTTTACTGTCCCCAAATTACAAAAGCATATCAATCCAGTATAGCTTCAGATTTGCATTGCTTACATACAGATTAATAGTGCTTATGTTTATTTTCATAACTTCCTCCACCAAATTATTTGTTTGGGAGATCAATACATATTTTGTATTGCTTATAAGTAATTAAACATGACTTTTTTCCCTTAGATTGCTAATGTACTTTGGATCTTTTATTCTAATAAACTTTTCAACTTTTTCTTCTTTAACTTTCATGGTGCCAAATACTAAATTCTCTAATAGAAAAATAATGATAGAAAATAAACTTACATTTTACAAATAAATTTAACAGTTCATCTTTCACATTTCATGTTCTGATTTGAGCTATCAATAAATAATCTTACCCACGATATTTCTAAATCTAAATGTTCTGGAAAAATATTTTGTTTGATTTTCACCATTTCATCATATCATAGAAGTTTAAAGAGTTTATTTTGGCCATATGTACAAGAAGAAACTGTGTTACATAGCTACAGGAATAGACAGGATGGAAGATAGATGGTAGAATGGGAAGGAGACCTTTTGAAGTCACTCAGGTTATTTTCATATGCAACACACTCTTTAACAGAAAATAATGACAAAGTGTGGTAATATGTAATTTATTCGGCGCTTAACATTTTAAAAACACTTCCTTGTACTTTGTTTTATGTGCACAACGTTTGATTTATACTAAGTCATCAGGTATCAAATATCGATATGGCAAGTGACAGACAAGGCAATAGACTGAGATACAAAACTAGTAGTTGGATAGGTGGGTAGATACATTAGAGAGATTAGATAGGTAGGTAGATAGATAGATAGATAGATAGATAGATAGATAGATAGATAGTTTTTAGAAATAAAGACATTTTAGAAATAAGATAGATTGATAATGGTACTAAGGTATACAAAATTGTTTTTTCTATATCATGAGTTACAATTCCTTTTATAAAGTGTATCAGGTCATAAACAGCTGATTTTCTACATTATCTTTTAATACTTTACACTCACAAAAAAAAACAGTGATTTTCTTAAAAAATAAACTAGACTACGCTTGGCATTAATCATGTGTCATTAAACAAAGCGATCTGACACAAATACATAGCATAACCTAGTGTTCAAAATTAAACACCAAATTCAAAAAGACTATTTGTGATTGATTCTAGAATATGCTACGGCATTTTTCCATCCATGCAATTGATCATACATATCTAAGAATTGTTTAAAATTCCTTGAGAGATTGACTTGAGAGAAGAAAAAGCAAAATATTTTTTCACTGAGGAACATAGGATATTTCCCAAGTTTTTAAAATAAGAGTATTATATTAATAATTTCTGCATTTCACAGATTTAACATTTGTATTGTTACTTTTCTAGAGGCTTTAGTCATTTTGCTCGGCCCATTACAAATCTTATTTGAGAGCTTGAAAACATACATTAATTTGATTAACCAAAGGTCTTGATACATAATTTTTCTATGACACCCCACTGACCTTTACAAAAGTTGTGTTATTTTCTTTATGATGTCTTATCTGATCTCAAAAAGAACATGAACAAAAGACAATAAGCCTTTGCACTCTGAATCTCAAGGTGACATTTAAGACTGACATCCAGCTAGCAAAGGCACATCTCAAAATTTATTCTTGTCCCATGGGGATAAGCAAATCATTAATATAAGAAGGTATCAGGCCATTAAGTGCTTTAAACGTCAACAATAAAACTTTAAAATCAATGAGAACCTTGACAGGAAGCCAATATGAACACTGGAGGACAAAAGTGATATACTTTGAACAGGTAAGTAGCCTCACGCTGTGAATGAGCTGAACCTTGGAGATTGATTTATCAAAAAATCGAAACATCTGGATGTTGAACCAGTCCAGTCTCTGTGATTATCACATTGCAGTAGTTTCAGTACTACTTGCATGTCTTTACTCAAAAGATGTGCTGTAGAAGATAATGGTTAACAAGAGCAGCATTTTACATTGAAACCAATAACTAGGTTCAAATTAATAGGAACACCAACTTTTGTACAATACTGTAGAGTTCACAACATGCTTTTCCAAATAGCATTCCACAAGATCTAGGAACAAGGATGTTCACAGTTGAAAGAATATATTTATGTGCTTACTTTTGTGCTACTAATATTCCGATAATAAACTTAAAATTGTTGAATAAAATAATAAAAAGTGAGAGTTATTTGGTTCTAAATCTTACTTCTAATTGGCAAAGTTTGCAATACATGGGAAACAGTTCTAAATCTTTTTCAATATACTGTCCATTTGATGACTTTCATAAAGATAATGATAATAATAATAGCTAATAGTAACTGAGCACTTATGAACCATGCATGGTCTGATATAATCTATTACTACTATTCACATTTTATGGATGATGAAACTGAAGCACAGACAGACAACACAAAGTGACTAAGATCCTGCAAGTTTTAAATGTCAGAATTAGGAAGGACATTGACCCCAGAAACTGCTAAGTAACATAAGTCTTATATATTTGGTCATACATGTATATAATGTATATGCTATTTTAATACATGTGCTATTTTAATCATCCATATCTTTGTGTGTATGCGTATTTGTAATTTGAAATATTGTGGTACTGCTGTCACATTACAATAGCAAAAATGTAAAGTGAGAGGTAAATGTAGTCTTCAAATAATTATCACCCTTTCTTTAGTGAATAAAATCTTTGTATGCCAGTGTTTATTGGCAAGAGACTATTTCGAACCTCAGTCATTGGAAAAATTGTTTTGTACGCTCTTTTTTTTTCCTTCCTCCCTTAAAGGAACCCTACAGAAGGTGACTTTGCTTTGATTACACAGGATTGGATAATTATATGACAAACAAGACTCCCCAAGGTGTACTCACATAAGTCTTTATTAAAAGAAAATGGCATGGTACAACAGGAGAAGGACAGTACAGGTAATCAGTGACGGTTTCCAGCCCCTAGAATCCCATCTCAGTCACACAGAATGTGCTTTGTTTTCAGGTTATGAACCACAAAGATTCACATAAACTGTTTTGATATGAAGGGAGCCTGGGCAAAACTTTACAGCAGGGTCTTTTATATCCCACTACTCACCTAAGTAAAGCCAGTTGTGTAACCAGTTAAGTAAGGAGTAAAACATTAATCTGAACATTTCTAAACAATGTAAAAAAGCATGCTCCAAGCTGCACCAAGCCAAGGGTCAGTTTCAGTTGTTCAGGCACGGTGTTCATTATTGAGTGAAGCAATTTATTGAACAGGTACTCAGTAAGTATTAGTGGACTCTTTGGACATTCACCTAAAACTTGATACTTTTCTCTTTGTTGACCAGAGAAAAAATATACCAGCCTCCTCTGGAAGCAGCAAGGGAAAATTTAAGAAGTTGATATTTACTGTGTATCTTTAAAAAATTCAAAACATCCACCCACAATTTTTAAAAAATATGAATGACAAAGTTATAGTCATCAAACAAACAGGGAAAAAAGGTGAGAACATGGGAGTGAATATCCTTCTCTGGGACTGGGAGATGGAACGGTAATGTTCCCATTCTTCACGTCTTTAGCAGATAAAAACAAAAAAACTGGAAGATGAGAATATTAGTGGTAAGCAATAAGGAATGAGACAACTCATTTGAGCAGCTAGAAACAGAATACCCACCTGTGGCTCAGAAACAGTAATGTATAATTAATGTGCTTCCAATTTGATTGGTGCCAATCTAAATCATGAACGGCGGCTCCAGATACTTGTTCCTGGGTCAGAAGAGAGGTTTCAAGTCAGAATGTTGCTATGTTCACTATTGTTCCTGCATTGTGAGTAATAAATCACCTTATTATCACCACAACCCCTACATCATAATGGTGACTATATGTTGAATATTGACTTCTAACTTATATATTTGTTGTTGCTCTGGTAACATTATTATGCATCTAATAAATATTGTAACATAAAACATATTTTTTTACTTTTAAATAAATAAGAAACAAAATCCAAAGACATCAAGTTTTTCTCTTGTCTTCAGGGTTGGGAGGCTACATAAGTGTTCAAGTCTATTGGTCAAGTAGGTGAGGGTAGATGCAGGTGGTGGAAATAAGTAGGTGGTGGAAATAAGTAGGTGGTATGTGTGGAGAAACTAAGATGAAGCCATATTTTTTTTTTTTTTTTTTTTTTGAGACGGAGTCTTGCTTATCACCCTGGCTAGAGTTCAGTGGCACAATTATGACTCACTGAAGCCTTATTCTCCTGGGCTCAAGTGATCCTCCCACCTTAGCCTCCCCAGTAGCCAGAACTACAGGTGTGCACCACCACTCCTGGCTATTTTCTTTATTTCAGTAGAGATGAGGTCTCGCTACGTTGCCCAGGCTTGAACTCCTGAACTCAAGTGATCCTCCCACCTCAGCCTTCCAAAGTACTGGGATTACAGGTATGTATGAACCACCGTGCCCAGCCATCTGATTCTTCAAAAAGAGTGAACTGTGGAGTCAGATTCTCATCACTTATCATATAAGATTTTTTACCTTTTTTGTCATATCTTACAATGACCTTCTTATATCTTAAAGTAAGCTGAAAATGTTAATACCAAAACTCATGCTGATCAAGACAGGTATGACAGAATCAGTAAACTGTCTTTACTGCTATAAAATTTTCATATGCCCGTTTATATCAAAAGTGAATGTGAAACAGCAAGACATCAAATTACTTTGACATTTCTGTAGCCACACATGTGTAGTTTATGAAAAAACATGAATTCCGACAATGCTATAGGGAATGTGGAGAAATGAGACTTCTAAAATAGTGCTTAGAATCAGTGAGCTAAATCGTTAACAATCATCTATTCATGCTGATGTCTTATTGGTAAGCAATTTTCTATTTTTTTCCCCTAGAGGAAACTGACTTTTGTTCATTGTTCCAGCTATTAGAGTGCACGTCTTTCAATTCAAATGCAAATTGTATGAAAAGTCTTATACATGCTTCTTAATCTAAATTTGACAAAGTTTGGTAATAGAGAAATAGACTACTAAATACTTATCTTTCAGCAAGGATTATCAATATTACTAAGTTGTGCAACAAATGCATTTAATATTTTATTGGCTCACTCGTAAATTGTTGACCTTTGATAGGATAATAACAGCCCTATAGAAAGACATTGCTGTTTCTCAGCAGGAGAAGCTAATCATTTCCTGAAAACGGAAAATATGAACATAGTAGGTATTCGTGTTCATTACAGGAAACCCTGGTTCTATGTGACCTCCAAGCTAATTTCAGCAGGAATTCATCAAAAGGGTTAAAGACCATTCCCTTATTTAGGAAATGCTCTCTTTGCTGAATTGAAATTTAATAGTATGACATAAATAATAACCTAGGCAAAGAGGAAAGTTGTGTAAAGTATATCCTAGTATATCCTAATGAGAGTGAGATTTCTGGCATAGCTGGACTGTAGGTGTTTCAAGTTATTGATTATTTATATTTGCTTCTCACTTGGGGTGTAAGACTCATAACTTACTTGTACTCAATTCCGTTAGAACCAAGTTGAGCACCACACTCCTTTCTGGTAGAAAAGCCAGTGTCAAATGCTGGGTGCCCTTGATCACACAAGTAATTAAGAAGTTGATATCATGGGAAATGGATGTCCAGCAGGCCACCTTTTTCTTTTTCTTTTTCTTTTTTTTCCTGAGACGGAGTCTCCCTCTGTTGCTCATGCTGGAGCGCAGTGGCGCGATCTTGGCTCACTGCAAGCGCCGCCTCGCATTCTCCGGCCTCCGCCTCCTCAGTTGCTGGGACTACAGGCGCCAGCCACCAAGCCCGGCTAATTTGTGTTTTGTTTTCTTGTGTAGTTTTAGCAGAGATGGGGTTTCACGGTGTTAGCCAGGATGGTCTCGATCTCCTGACCTCGTGATCCACCCGCCTCGGCCTCCCAAAATGCTGGGATTAAAAGCCTGAGCCACCGTGCCCAGCCACAGGCCACCATTTCTAAGCAGTGAGGAGTGCTCAAGTTTGGCAGCCGTGCCTGCTGCTACGGTTGTCTTTGCTTCTTGCTGTCATATAGCCCTGCTATAAAAAAAACTGGTTCTCGCCTATCTCTCCAATGATGCTGTTTGCACTGCACTCAAGTCTTACTTTTCTTAGCTTATGCTAAGGGATTCTTCTCTTAGAAGAAGGTTACTTCAAAAAGGGAAGCCCTCCCCTTTTGCGCTTCATTCACCCCAGTCTGACATCTACCGTAACCTGAAACGCTCCATCCTTTACAGGCTTCACAACCGGCAGTCACTTTCCTCTAAAGTCTTATTGCCTGGGAGATTCTCTGCCCGTATAAATTTAGGCCTAATAACATCTTCAACCACCATTCCTCCTTCCCAGAGATACCACCAAGGAATCTGCTTTCTTTTCAACCTCTGAAACACAGAGTTCTTTCTGCCTCCTTTCCTTTGGCAATACACTATCCATAGAGAAAGCTAACCTTTCTTGATAGTAAGGAAGATCGACAACTTAAAAGCAGGGAAAGTTCTATTTACCTTGGAAGTGAGCAAGAAGTGGTCCTTTTGTTTCTTCATATGCTGCCACTGTCCTCAAATACCAGAAAATAATTAATACATAATACTTAATGCTATCATACTCTGATGAAAGTATTATAGATAGTGGTAACGCAAGTTAAGGGCCTTGAAACTGGAATAAAGTTATCAAATTTTGTGACAATAAGAAAATTAGTATAGCTGGGGCAAAGTAAACAAGAGGCAAGTTAGAAGACAGTTGTGGAGAAAAACACATGTACTAGATTTGTATAACCCAGGAGCTACAGGGAAGGAGATTGAAATTCAATTGAGTGTTTTGAGCTGAGGCATAATGTGATCTCGTGTGTTGTTTTTAAGATAAGTACTTGAGATTTTTATTTTGAAATATTTCAGACATAGAAGTTATGTACAAAGACTTATACAATATTTGTCTTATATTGTTCAAGGAATAAAAGAGCAATATAGCAATATAGTTGATGTGTCCTGTACTTTTCTTGATCATCATGATCATCATCTTTCTATTCCATTATCCTCAAACACTGGTAACTATTATTCTAAATTTGGTGGAGGTAATTTCCATTACTTTATACTTTCAGAGCATATTAAATGTTTATGTATATGGCATTATACTGTACATATTGCTTTGCATTTCGTCATATAACAATCATCCACGTTGATATGAGTAGCTTTGGGTCATTGGTTTTTGCTGCTGTGTATTATTCCAAAAGGTACAGTTGGGTGTACACCATGTGTGTAGACCCCCTGTGATATTATTTATAAAACCCTGGTGAGATATTACATTTAATGTCACAGTGGGTGTACACCCTGTGATATTATTTGTTATTTCCTAGGGGGATGGTACTCCTAATGTCACAGGGGGTGTTACACTATGTGTATACATTCTGTGATATTATTCGTAATATCCTAGGGGAATGTTACTCCTAATGTCACAGTTGGTGTACACCGTGTGTGTTCACCCTGTGGTATTATATGTAAAATCCTAAGGGGATATTACTCCTAAATTCACAGTAAGTGTACACCTTGAGTGTACACCTTGTGATGTTATTTATATAATTATAGGGGGATGTTACTTCTAATGTCACAGTGGGTATACACCATATATGTACACCCTGTGGTAATATTCATATTATTTTAGGGGGATTTTGCTCGTAATATCACAGTGGTTGTACAGCCTGTGTGTATAACCTGGGATATTATTCATAATATACTATAAAGATATTACTTCTAATATCACAGTGGGTGTACAGCCTGTGATATTATTCATAAAATCCTAGGGAGATATTACTCCTAATATCACAGTGGGTGTACAACCTATGATATTAGCGGTAATATCCTAAGGAAATAGTATGCCTAATATCACAGGGTGTGTACACCCTATGTACACCCTGTACACCCTGTGGTGTTACTCATAATACCCTAAAGGAATGTTACTCCTAATGTCACAGTGTGTGTACACCCTGTGGTATTATTCGTGATATCCTAAAGGAATGTTACTCCTTATGTCATGGTGGGGAAGTATACCCTGTGATATTAATCATAATTTCCTAGGGGGATGTTACTTTTAATTTCACAGAGGGTGCATACCTGCTGGTATTATTTGTATTTTAGGAGAAAGTTACTCCTAATGTTACAGGGAGTGTGATATTACTCGTGTCCTAGAAGGATGTTATTTCTAGTGTCATAGGTGGTATAGATTCTGTGATATTATTTTTAACATCCTGGGTGGATGTTACTTGTAATGTCAAAGAGGATATATACCCTGTGATATTACTGGCAATACCCTCAGGGGATGTTACTCCTAACATCACAATGGATGAGTACACCATGTACACACCATGCGTGTACACTGACTGTGATATTATTCATAATATCCTAGGTAGGTGTTACTTCTACTATTATTTTCATAATATTTTAAGGATATATTGTTCATAATATCCAAGGGAGATATTACTCCTAATATCGCAGTAAGTGTATACCCTGTGATGTTATTATTTGTAATATTCTAGGAAAGATATTATTCTTGATATTACAGTGAGTGCACACCCTGTGATTTTATTCATAATATACTAGAGGGATGTTAATATAATAGTTGGTGTACACACTATGATATTATTAATAATATCCTAGGGGGATGGTACTCTTAATGCCACAATGGATGTATATCCTGTAATATTTTTGATAATATCCTAAGGAGGATGTGACTTCTAATGTCACAGGGGTTGTACACCCTGTGATATTATTCATAATATTCTAGAAGGATGTTATCTCTAATGTCACAGGGTATGCATACCCTGTACCATGTCTCATAACATCCTAAGAGAATGTTGCTCTTAATGTGTACACACTGTGGTATTCTTTGTAATATTCTAGGGAGATGTTACTCTTAATGTCACTGTATGTGTGCACCCTGTGAAATTATTCATAATATCCTAGAAGGATGTTACTACTAATGTCACAGTAGGTGTACACCCTATGATATTATTCATAATATCACAGGAAGATAGGACTCCCAATAGCACAGTGGGTGTTCTCTATGTAATATTATTCATAATATTCTAGAAAAATATAACTTCTAACATCACAATGAGTGTACACCCTGTGGTTTTATTCCTAATATCCTAGGGAGAAATTACTCCTAAAACCACAGTAAGTGTACACCCCGCATGTGATATTGTTTCTACAGTACATGAGGGAAAAATGATATTACTCCCAATATCGCAGGGGGTGCATAGCCCTTCTGCTTCATTTTTTCTTATATCCAGAGGGAAAGAAGATGATGTTACTCCCAATATTACAGAGGGCGTACACCGCCCTTGTGATACTGTTCCTAATATGCAGGAGGGGAGAGGATGATATTACTCCCAATATCGCAGGAGTGGGCACCCATTCTGATATATTTCCTAATATCCGGTGCGGAAGACAATGATATTACTCTAAACACTGCATGGCGGGTGCATACTTTCTGTGTTATTGTTCGTAATATCCCCGGGAGGAGAGGGTGGTATTACTCCTAATATCGCAGGGGGTGCACAACCTAATATCCAGAAGAAAACACTATGGTATTACTGCCAATACTACCCACCTGTGATATTGTTTCTAATATCCGGGTCGGGGGGAGAGATATTACGCTCAACATCGCTGAAGGTGTACAGCCCTTTTGTGATGTGTTTCCTAATATCCAGGGAGGGGATGATTTTACAATCAATAACACAGGGGAGTGTAAAACCCCTGTGATGTTGTTCCTAATATCACGAGAAACAGAGGATATTATTATTTCCAATTTCACAGGGGTTGTACACCCACCCTAAGATATTGTATTTAACATCCAAGGAGCAGAGAATGATATTATTCCCAATATTGCTGGGTGTGTACATCCCCCCATGAATTTTTTTTTTAATATCAAGAGGTGGAAGATGATATTACTCCCAATATTACAGAGGGTGTACACTGACTTTGTGATATTGTTACTAATATCCAGGGGGGAAGAGGATGATATTGCTCGCTACATCACAGGGAGTGTACACCAACCCTGTGACATTGTTCCTAATATCCCTGAAGGAAGAGAATGATATTACTCCCAATATCGCGTGGGAGTAATATCACCCCATGTGATATTATTTCTAATATCCATAATAAGAGAGGATAATATTAGTCCAAATATCGCAGGAGGTGCACATCACCCTTGTGATATAGTTTCTAATCTCCGGGGTCGGGGGAGAGGATGATTTTACTCTCAATATCGCAAGGTTTGTACACCCCTCCCCGCGATGTTGTTCTTAATATCCAGGGGGCGAGAGGATGACATTACTCCCAATATCACAGGGGCAGTACAGCCCCCTGTGATACTGTTGCTAATATGAAGAGGGAGAGACGATGATATTATTCCCAATATCACAAGGGGTGTACACACACCCCCTGCGATATTACTTCTAATATCCAGGGTGGACAAATATATTACTCCCAATATCGCAGAAGGTGTTATCCCTTCTGGGATATTGTTCCTAATATCCAGGAAAGGAGAGAATGATATCCCTCCCCAAATCTCAGTGTGTGCACGCCTTCCTGTGATATTGCTCATAATGTCCAGTGGGGGAGATAACATTAATCCCAATATTGTACATATGCTGTGTGTATACCCCCTGTAATATGGTTCGTAATATCCAGGGAAGAAGAGGGTGAAATTACTCCCTATATCGCCAAAGGTGTACTTTTCCGTGTGATCGGTGTAATACCCAGGGGTGGGGCGGGGGGAGAGGGTGATATTACTCCCCATATCTTGGGGGGTGTACACACCCATGTGAAATAGTTTGTCATATCCAGGGAGGCAGAGGGTGATATTACACCCAATATAGTGGAGGGTGTTCACTCCCCTGTGATCTGGTTTGTAATGTCCATAAAAGGAGAAGGTGACATTACTTCCCATATCCCGGGGGGTGTATACCTTGCTGTGATCTGGTTCCTAATATCCAGGGGGGCAGAGGGTGACTTTACTCCCCATATCGCCGGGAGTGTACACCCATATGTGATCTGGTTCGTAATATCCATGCAGGAAGAGAGTGACATTAATCCTCTTGTTACGGGAAGTGTACACATTCCCATGATCTGTCTAGTAATATCCAGGTTTTGAGAGGGTGATATTACTCTCCATATTGCGCACTTCGGTTGGGGGGTGGGGGGGTGGAGGTACATCCTCCTGTGATCTGGTTCGTAATACCCAGGATGGGAGAGGGTGACATTGCTACCCATATCCCGGAGGGTGTACACCTTCCTGTGATCTGGTCCGTAATATCCACGGGCGAAGAGGGTGACGTTACTACCCATATCCTGGTGGGTGTACACCTTCCTGTGATTTGGTTCCTAATATCCAGGGGAGCAGAGAATGACTTTACTCCCCATATCTCAGGATTGTACAGTCTCCTGTGATCTGGTTCGTAATGTCCAGAGAGGGAGAAGGTGACACTACTCCCCATATAGCGCGGTGTGTACACCGCTCTGTGAACTGATTCGTAATATCCAAGGGGGAGTGGGTGATGTAACTGCCATACCTCTGTGATCTGACTCATTATATCCAATGGAGGAGAGGGTGAAATTATTTCCTATACCTCGGAGTTTGTACACCCCTTTGTGATCTGGTTCCTAATATCCAGGAGAGGAGAGGATGACATTACTCCTCATATCTCCAGAGGTGTTCACCCCCTGTGATCTGGTTCATAATATCCAGAAAGGGAGATGGGACATTATTCCCCGTACTGTGGGGAGTGTCCACCCCCTTGTGATCTGGTTTGTAACATCCACAGAGGAAGAGGGTGAAGTTATTGCCTGTATCCCGCGGAGTGTACACCCCCATGTGTTCTGGTTCCTAATATCCAGAAGGTAAGAGGGTGAAACTACTCCCCTTATCGCGGGGGCGTGTACACTCCCCTGTGATCTGGTTCGTAGTATTCAGCGGGGAAGAAGGTGACATTATTCCCCATATCGCGGGAGGTTTACACACCCCTGTGATACACTTCATAATATCCAGTGGGGGAGAGGGTGATATTACTCCCCGTATCTCGGGGGGTACCTTCCTCCCTGTGATATGGTTCGTAATACCCATGGGGTGGGGGGAGAGTGTGATTTTACTCCGCATATCGCGGTGAGCATATGCCCTGCTTTGATATAGTTGATAATATCCAGGAGGAAGGGGTGGGAGAGTGTGATATTACTCCCCATATCGCGGGATGTATACACCACCCTGTGATATGCTTCGCAATACCCAGGGAAAGAGAGGGTGATATTACTCCTCATATAGCCGGGGGTTTAATCCCTCTGTGAAATGGTTCGTAATATCCAGATGGGCGGAGGTTGATATTACTCCCCTTATCGCAGGGGATGTACACCCTCCGTGATATGGTTTGCAATATCCAGAGTGGGAGAAAGCGATATTGCTCCCCATATCCCGAGGAATGTACACTACATGGTGATCTAGTTCCTAATATCACAAAGCGGAGAAAATGAAATTACATCCAATATTGCAGGGTTGTATACCCTCTGTGATATTGGTCGTAATATCCAGGTGGGGAGAGGATGATATTACTCTTCATATTGCAGCAGTTGTACCCCCCCCCCCGTGTGATGTTCTTTGAAATATCCAGCGAGGAAGAGGATATTACTCTTAATATTGCAGGGAGTGTACATCCGCTGTGATATTGTTCTTTATATCCAGGGGAAAAGAGGATATTACTCTCAATATCACAGGGTTTGTACACCCCCCTGTGATAGTGTTCATAATATCCAGGGTGATAGGATGATATTAATCCCAGTATCACCAGAGGTGTACATCCTTCTGTGATAATGTTCACAATATCCAGAGACAGAAAGGATGATATTACTCCAAACATTGCAGGGGTGTACACGCCCCTTTGATATTGTTAGCAATATCCAAGGGAAGAGATGAAGATATTATTTCTAATATCGCTGGAGGTGTACACCACCCTGTGATGCTGTTGGTAATATCCAGGGACCAAAAGGATGATATTACTCCCAACATCATAGAGGGTGTACATACGCACCACCCTGTGATGTTGTTTGTAATATCTAGGCGGGGGGAGGATGAAATTACTCCCAACATTGGAGGAGGTGTACATCCTTCTGTGTTATTGTTTATAATATTCAGAAGGAGAGAGATTAATATTATTTCTAGTATCGCTGGGGGTGTATACCCTCCGGTGATATTATTCTTAACATCCAGGGGAGCAGAGGTTGATATTACTCCCAGTATCGCAGGGGGTGTTCACCTCCCTGTGATATTGTTCCTAATATCCAGGAAGGTAGAGAATGATACTACTCTCAATATCACAGCAAGTGTACACCTATTCTGCGATATTGTTCCTCATATCCAGAAGTAGAGAGGATAATATTACTCTTAGTATAGCAGAGGATGTACACAACCTCTGGGATATTGTTAGTAATATACAGGAGGATAGAGGATGATATTACTCCCAATATTGCAGGAAATGTACACTCAACTGTGATTTTCTTTGTAATATCCAGAGGGGTAGAGGATGATATTATTCCCAATATCGCAGTTGGTGTACATCCCCTCTGTGATATTGTCCCTAATATCCACTAGAGGAGAGGAAAAATATTACTTTCAGTATTGTACTGAGTGTACATCGTCTTTGTGATATTGTTCCTAATATCCTTGTGATATTGTTCTTTATATCCAGGGGAAGACACGATGATATTGTTGTCAATATCACAAAAGATGAACACTCCCACTGTGATATTGCTCCTAATATTTAGGGGGAGCAATATCACAAGGGATGTACCAATATCGCAGGGGATGTACAACCCCTACGATATTTTATCTACTATCCAGTTGGGTAGAGGATAATGTTACTTGAAATGTCACAGTGCGTGTACACCCCTACTGTAATATTGTTCCTAATATCCAGGTGGAAAGATTATGTTACTCTCAATATCACAGGGGGTAGACACCCCTGAAATATTTTCTTAATATCCGGGGGTGTACATCACCCATGTGATATTGTTTCTAATACCCAGGTGGGGAAAGAATGATGTCACGCCTAATTTTGCAGGGGATGTACAGCCCCCAGTGATAGTGTTCCTAATCTCCAGGAAGGGAGAGGATGATTTTACACTTAGTATCACAGGGACTCTACACCACTCCTGTGATATTGTTCCTAATATTCTGCGTGGAAGAAGATGTTATTACTCCCAATATCGCAGGGGGTGTACACCCACCCTGTAGTATTGTTTCTAATATCCATTGAGAGAGAGAATGATATTACTCACAATATCGCAGGAGGTGTACACACCCCTTGTGATATTGTTCTTAAAATCCAGTGGAGGAGAGAATGATATTACTCTCAATGTCACAGGGTGTTTACGCCTCCCCCATGATATTGTTCTTAATATCCACTGGGGGAGAAAATGATACTAATCCCAATATCGCAGGGAGTGTAAACTCTTCCTTTGATATTGTTCCTAATATCCAGGGAGGGAGAAAATGATATTACTCCTAATGTCCCATGGGGCATACAGCACCCCTGTGATATTGTTCCTAATATCCAGGGAGAGAAATTATAATATTACTTCTTATATTTCAGGGCGTGTACACTCCCCTATGATGTTTCTCAAAATATCCAGGGAAGGAGAGTATAATTTCACTTCCAACATGGCAAGGTGTGTACACCCCGCTGTGATATTGCTCCTAACATTAGGGGGCAATAGAATGATATTACTCTCATTATCACAAAGGCTGTACACCCCCTGGTGATACGGTTCCTAATATCCAGGGGAAGAGAGGATGATATTACTCCCAATAGAGTAGGGGGTATATACATTCCCATGATGTTTTCTCTAGTATCAAGGGGAAGAGAATGGTATTACTTTCAATATCGCAGGGGGTGTACACCCTCCGTTATATTGTCCCTAATATCCAAGGGGAAAAAGGATGACATTACTCCCTATATTGCAGGGAGTGTACACCCCCCGACACACCCCATGATATTGTTCCTAATATCTAAAGGGAGAAGGGATGATGTTACTCCCAATATCGAAGGGAATGTACACCCACCCTGTGATATTGTTCCTATTATCCGAGGGGAGAATATAATGTTGCTTCCAATATCGCAGTGTGTGTACACGCCTCCTGTGATATTCTTCCTTATATACAGAGGGTGAGAGGATGATATTATTCCCAATATTGCAGTGAATATACACCTTTTCTGTGACATTGTTCCTAATATCTGGGGGACAAATAATGATATTACTTTCAATACTGCAGGGGTTGCACACTTCCCCTGTGATATTGTTTCTAATATCCCGTGGGCGAGATGATGACATTACATTCAATATCACAGGTGGTGTACACCCACCGTGATATAATTTCTAATATATATATAGGAGGAGAGGATGATATTACTCCCAATATCCCCTGTGCTCTACACTCTCCCTGTGATATTATTTCTAATATCCAGAGAACAGATGATGATACTACTCCCAATATCACAGGAGGTGTACACTCTCTGGTGATATTGTTCCTAATGTCCACAGAGGGAGAGGATAATATTACTCAAAATATCACAGGAGGTGTATACCCCCGTTTGATATTGTTTCTAATATCCAGAGTTGAAGAAAATGATATTACTTCCATTATTGCAGGGGTTGTACACCCACCTTGGGATATTGTTTTTAATATCCACGGGGGAAGAGAATATTACTCCCAATATCACATATCCTAATATCCAGTAGGGAAGAGAATAATATTACACTCAATATCTCCAGGGATGTACACCCACCCCCGTGATATTGTTTCTAATATCCATAGAGGGAGGATGATATTATTCTCAATATCGCAGGGGGTGTACACCTTCCCTGTGATATTGTTCCTAATATCCAAGTGGGAGAGAATAATATTATTCCCGATATCACAGGGGGGTGTACACTCCCCAGTATATAGTTCTTAATATCCACGGGGTAGGAGGATGATATTACTCCCATTATCGCAGCAGTTGTACAAACCCCTGTGATTTTTTTTTAAATATAAACGTAGGGAGAGGATGATGTTACTCCCAATATAGCTGGGGGTGTACACCACCTCTTTTATATTGTTCTTAATATCCAGAATGCAAGTGGATGATATTACTCCCAATATTGCAGGGATGTACACCCTCCTGTGATATTGTAGCTAATATGCAGGTGGGGAGAAGATTTTGTTGCATTCAATATCTCAGTGGGTGGACACCTTCCCTGTCTTATTGTTCCTAATATCCAGGTGGGAAGAGGATAATATTACTCCCAACATCGAAGGGCATGTACATCACTGCTGTGATATTGTTCATAGTATCAAGGAGTGAGAGGACGATATTACTCCCCATATCGCAAGGGGTGTACCCCCCTCCGTGATATGGTTTCTAATGTCCAGGCAGAAGATTATATTACTCCCAACATCACAGAGAGTGCACACCCCAGTGTAATATAGTTTTTAATATTTAGCGGGGAGAAAGGAAGTATATGATTCCCAATATTTCACATAGTGAACATCCCTTCCATGACACTTTTCTTAATTTCCAGTGGGGGAGAGAGTGATATTACCCTCAGTTTTGCAGGGAGTGTACACCCTTCTGTAATATTTTTTGTAATACTCAAAGTTATAGAGAATGATATTACTTCAACTTTTCTA
Organism: Chlorocebus sabaeus; assembly: GCF_047675955.1. NCBI lineage: Eukaryota > Metazoa > Chordata > Mammalia > Primates > Cercopithecidae > Chlorocebus > Chlorocebus sabaeus. The sequence continues at coordinate 57,159,679 of NC_132914.1, forward strand.
ATATTCTAGGGCAGAGAGGATGATATTACTCCCAATATCACAGGGTGTGTACACCCCCCCCCCGTGATATTGTTCCTAATATTCACTGGGGGAGAGAATATTACTTTCTAATATCCAGGTGGGGAGAGGATAATATTACTCAAAATATTATAGGGGCTGTACATTCACTGTGTAATATTCTTCCTTATATCCAGTTTGAAAGAAGATGATACTACACACAATATTGCAGTGGGTAGACATCCCCCCACCCGGTTATATTGTTCCTAATATCCAGGTTGAGAGAAGATAATATTACTCCCAGTAGAACAGGGACTGTGCACCTCCACTTTGATACTGTTCCTGATATTCTGGAAGAAAGAAAATGACATTAGTCACAATATCACAGGGAGTGTGTACACCTCACCTGTGATATTGTTCCTAATATCCAGGGGTGGAGAAGATGATATTACATCCAATTTCACAGAAAGTGTACACCCCAGAGTGATATTGTTCCTAATCTCCAGGGGGAAGAGGATAGTATTACTCCCAATATCACAGGGGGTGTACACTCACCCCGTGATATTATTCCTAATATTCATGGGGGGAGAGAATATTACTCCCAATATCACATGGGGTATGCATCCACCCTATGACATTGTTCCTAATTTCCAGCGGTGAAGATGATAATATTACACCCAATACAGCAGGGGGTGTACAACCTTTCCACGACATTCTTTCTAATTTCTAGGTGGGTGCTGGATGATATTACTCTCAATGTCGCAGAGGGTGTACAACCCCACTGTGATATCGTTTCTAATTTTTAAGGAGGGAGATAATGATATTACCACCAATATCGCAGGGGGTGTACAACTCTACAGTAACATAGTTCCTAATATCTAGGAGATCAGAGGATGATATTACTCCCAGTATCGCAGCTGGCATAAAATCCCCTTGGATATGTTCCTAATATCCAAGGAGGAAGAGGATGATGTGACTCCCAATATTGCTGGAAGTGTACATCCTCTCGGTCATATTATTTCTAATATCCAAAACCTGAGAGGTTGACATTATTCCCAATATCACAGGGGTTGTATACACCCTTTGTGATATTGTTTTTAATATCCAAGGGGAAAGAGAATAATACTACCCTCAAAATCACAAGTGGTGTACTCTCCTCCTGAAATATTGTTCCTAATATGCGGGGGGGGGGGAGGATTTTGTTACATTCAATATCGGGTGGACACCCCCTGTGTGATATTGTTCCTAATATCCAGAGGAATCAGGATGACATTACTCCCAATGTCACAGGGACTGAACCTTCACCTGTGATATTGTTCCTAATATCCAAGGGCAGGAGAGAATAATATTACTCTCAATATCACAGAGGGTGTACAACCCTCCCACCATGATATTGTTTCTAATTTGTTTCTAATATTCAGGGGGGAGAAGATAATATTACTCCAAATATCTCAGGGATGTACAAGGCCTGCATGATATTGTTTCTAACATCCAGAAGGAGGTATAGTATGCAACACTGAAGGGAGTGTACACCCACTCTGTAATATTGTTTTTAATATGCAGGAGTGGAAAGGATGATATTACTCCCAATATCACAAGGAGTGAACAGCCCCTCCCCCCCGTGATATTGTTCCTAATATCCAAAAGATAGGGAAAGGATAACATTGATCCCCATATCGCAAGGGGTGTACACTTTCGCTGTGATATTGTTCCTAATAACCGGCAGGGGATATAGAGTCTTATTACTCTCAGTATCGTGAGGATATACACCTTCCCTTGTAAAATTGTTAATAATATCCAGGTGGTGTAAAGGCTGATATTACTCCCACATTAGCAGGGTGTGTACACCCTCCCCCTCCCCGGTGATATTGTTTCTAATATCCGGGTAGGTGGAAAATGATATTACTCCTAATATCTCAGAGTGTGTATACACCCCCTGTGATGTTGTTCCTAATATAGAGGGGAAAAGAGGAATATATTAATGCCAATATCGCAGGGGGTGTAAACCCGGCCTGTGATATTGTTTCTTATATCCTGGTGGTGAGAGGATGATATTGCTCCTAATATCTGGGCGTAGGGAGAGAATAAAATTACTCCCAATATTCCAGGGGTTGTACATCTCCCCTGGGATATTGTTCCTAATATCCAGAAAGGAGAGGATATTACTCCCAACTTCACAGGGAGTGTATACCCCCCTCTATGTTATTGTTTCTAGTATCAGGCGTGGGGGTGAGATGATATTACTCCCAATGTCACAAAGGGTGTACACCACTCCTTGTGATATTGTTCCAAATATCCAGTGTGGGAGAGAATAATATTATTCCTAGAATCTCTGTGGGTGTACACACCATCTGTGATATTTTTCCTAATATCCAGTGGTGGAGAGGATGGGTTTCGCAATATCTCAAAGGTTTTACATCCCCATGTGATTTTTTTAATATTCAGAGACAAAAAGGATGTTATTTCTTTCAATATTGAAGGGGGTGTAATTACTGAAGGGGGTGATATTACTCCTAATATCGCAGGAGGTGTTCACTTTCCCTATGATATTGTTCCTAATATCCACAGGAGAAGGGATGATATTACTCTCATTATCGCTGTGGGTGTGCACCACACCTGTGATATTGTTTCTAATATTTTGAGGTGAAAAAGATATTACTCCCAATATCCTAGGGGCTGTATACCCCTTCTGTGATATTTTTTCTAATATCCAGTGGGGACGAGGATGATATTTCTCCCAATATTGCAAGGGATGTACAGCCTCTCTGTGATATTTTTTGTGTTATCCTGGGTGATAGAGGATAATATTACTACCAATATCACAGGAGATGTACACACCCACTATGATATTGTTCCTAATATCCAGGCAGGGAGAGATAGATATTACTCTCAATATTGCAGGGGATGTACACCCCTTCTGTGATATTGTTTCTAATATCCAGGAGGAAGGGGTGATATTACTTCCAATATCACAGGGTGTTTACACCCCCACTATGATATTGTTCCTAATATCAAAGTGGGACAGGATGATATTACTCCCAATATCGCAGCAGGTGTACATCCTCTGTGTAATATTGTTTCTAAAGCCAGGGCGCGAGAAGATGAAATTATTCCTAATATCTCACAGGGTGTACACCGCCCATGTTATATCATTCCTAATACACATGAAGCGTACACATCCACTGTGGTATTGTTCCTAATATCCAGTGAGGGGAGACGATGATATTACTTCCAATATCACGGGGTGGTGAACACCCCCCCATGATATTGATTCTAATATCCAAAAGGGGAAAGAATGATATTACTTTCAATATGGCATGGGATGTATATCCCCCAACCCCGTCATATTGATTGTAATATCCAAAAGGGGGAAGGATGACATTACTTTCTATATTGCATGGGATGTACACCCGCCCTGTGATTTTGTTCCTAATATCCAGGGGGAAAGGGCATGATATTACTCCCAATATCGCAGGGGCTGCACACATCCCTGTGATATTTTTCCTTATATCCAGAAAGGGAAAGGCTGATATTTCTCCCAATATGGCAGGGGGTGTACACCCACCGTGTGATATTGTTCCTAATATCCAGGGGGGAGAAGAAAATATTACTCCCAGTATCACAAGGGTTGTACACCACCCCCTCACACAGTGATGTTTTTCCTAATATCTGAAAAGCGAGAAGCTGATATTACTCCCAATATCGAGGGGTGTGTGCACATCCTATGTGATATTGTTCATAATACACAGGGAAAAAGAGGATAATATTGCAGGTGGTGTACATACTCCCTGTGATATTGTTCTTAATATCCAGATGGGGAGAAGAATATATTACTTCCAATATCTCATGGAGTGTACACTTTCTCTTTAACAGTGTTACTAGTATTCAGGAGATAAAATGATATTACTCCCAATATTACAAAGGGTGTACACCCTCCTTGTGATATTGTTACTAACATCCAGGAGGGAAATGGATGATATCCTCTCAATATCACAGGACGTGTACACTCATCCTGTGATATTGTTTTTAATATCCAGGTGAAGAGAGGATGGTATTATCCGTAATATCACAATAGATGCACACCCCACCTGTGACGTTGTTCCAAATATCCAGGGAAAGAGAGGATGACATTAGTTTCAATACTACAGTAGGTGTACACCCTAACTCTGATATTGTTTTTACTATTCAGGGAGGGAAAGATAATATTACTCCCAATATTGCAGAGTGTGTACAACCCCTGCCCCATGATATTGTTCCTAACATCAAGGTAGAGAGACAATCATAATACTCCCAATATCCCAGGGCTTGTACACCCCCCTGTGATATAGTTTTTAATATCCAGAAGAGGAGAGGTTGATATTATTCCCAATATTACAGTGGTTGTATACTCACCATGTGATAATATATTCCTAATAACCAGGGGGGAGAGGATGATGTTACTCTCAATATCACGGGAATGTACACTTCCCTTGTGATATTGTTTCTAATATCCGGGGGGAAGAAGATGATATTACTCCCAATATCTCAGGGGGTATATACCCCCCATGATATTTTTTCTGTTGTCCAGAAAGGGAGAGAATGATATCACTTCTAATATCACACGGGGTGTACACCGTCTCTGTGATATTGTTTGTAATGTTTCAAAAGTGAGGATGATATTACTCTTAATATCGCAGAAGGTGTTCACTCTCAATGTGATATTGTTCCTAATATTCACGAGGTTAGAAAAAGATAATACTCGCAGTATCACAGGCGGTATACACACTTCCGGTGATATTGTTCCTAATATACAGGCGTGTAGAGGACAATATTATTCCCAATATCGCAAGGGGTGTACAGCCCAACAGTGATTCTTTTTTTCTAAGATGCAGAAGAGGATAAAATGATATTACTCCTAATATCATGGGGGAGTGTACACCCCCCGGTGACATTGTTCTTGAAATAAAGGGACGGGAGAGGATGATATTAGTCTCAATATTGCAGGGGTTTTACCTGCAATCTATCACCCTCTGTGATATTGTTTCAAATATTCAGTAAAGAGATTTTTATATTACTTTTAATATTCCAGAAGGTGCACACCTCCCCTGGGATACTGTTTTTAATAATATCCAAGAAGGAAGAGGATACTATTCCAAGTATCACAGGAAGTGTACACATCTCTCGTGATATTTTTCCTTATATCCAGGTGTGAGTATGATATTACTAACAATATCAAAAGGGGTATAAATCAACCCTGTGATATTGTTCTAATGTTTAGGCGGGGAGAGGACAATATTCCTTCCATTGTTACAGAGGATGTACACCAACATTGTGATATTGTTTCTAATATCCAGGGGGGAGAGATTATTGTTAACCTCAGTACCACTGTGAATAATCACCACGATGTAATATTGTTCCTATTTTGCAGGGAGGGAGAGGAGGATATTATTCCCAATATCTCAGGGGGTGTATACACTCTTGAGATATTGTATATAATATCCAGAAAGAAAGATAATATTACTCCAAATAGAGGAAATACCATGTGTGTACACACCCCTGTGATATAGGTAGTAATATCCGGGGGTGGGGGGAAGACGGTGATATTACTCTCCCTATGGTAGGGGGTGAGTGTACACTCCCCTGTGATAGGGTTCGTAATATTCATGGGGTGAGAGAGTGATATTACTCCCCATATTGCAGAAGGTGTACATTTTCCTGTAATATGGTTCATAATATGCACGGATAGAGAGCACAATATTACTCCCCATATCGCAGGGGATGTACACCCCCCTGTGATATGTTTCATAATATCCAGGGAGGAAGACAGTGATATTACTCCCTATACCATGGTGGGGGTACACCCCGCTGTGATATGGCTCATAATATTCAGGGAGGGAGAGGGTGATATTACTCCCTATACCATGGGAGGGGGACAACCCCTTGTGATATGGTTCATAATATCCAGGAAGGGGAGGTTGATGTTACTCCCCATATCGCAGAAGATGTACACTCCCCTTTGATATGGTTTGTAATATCCGGGGGGAGGGTGATATTAATCACCATTTCGTGGGAGTGTACATCCCCCCCATGATATAATTCGTAATATCTGGGGGGAGAAGGTAATATTACTCCTCACATCGCGGGGGGTGTACACTGTAATGTGGACCCTGTAATTTCAGAGTGTGTACACAATGTGATATTGTTCATAATATCCTAGGGGTATGTTACTTGTAATGTCACAGGTGCTGTACCTCTGTGATACTATTCCTAATATCGTAGGGAGATGTAACTACTAATGTCAAAGGAATTGTACACCCCGTGATATTACTTCTAATATCTCAGAGGGGTGTTACTCCTAATGTCACAGAATGTGTACACATTATAATATTATTCATAATATTTTAAAGGAATTTTACTACTAAAGCCACAGAGGGTTTACAACCTGTGATATCATTCCTATTATCCTAGAAGGATGTTATTCCTGAAGTCACAGGTGGGGCACACACCATGATATTATTTATAATATTCTAGGAAAATGTTACTTCTAATGTCACAGGGGGTGTACACACATATTATTCGTAAAATCTTGGGGGGATGCTATTCCTAATTTCACAGAGGATGTCCACCATCTGTGCACACCCCAAGTAATAATATTCATAATATCCAAAAGTGATGTTACTTCTAATGTCACAGGGGTTGTACCTCATGTGTGTAAACCACCAGTGACATTATTCATAACATCCTAGGGAAATGTTACTGTTAATGCCACAGTGAGTCAAATGATATGTGTACAATCTGTAATATTATTTGTAATATTTTAGGCGGATGTTACATCCAATGTCACAGTGGGTGTACACCATGTGTGTCCACCCTCTGATATTATTCGCATTATTATAGGGGGATGTTATTTCTAATGTCACAGTGTGTGTACACATTGTGTGTACACCCTGTGATATTATTCGTACATCCTAGGAGAATTCTACTCCTAATGTCACAGTATATATACATCACGTGTGTACATTCTGTATTATTATTCATAATATCCTAGGGGGATATTACTCCTAATATCACAGGTGCTGTACACCATGTGCGTACACTGTAGTATTATTCATAATATCCCAGTGAGAGATAACATCTAATATCATAGTGAATGTAGACACTGTGATATTATTCCTAATATCCTATGAAGATATTACTTTTAATAGCACAGTGAGTGTACACCCTGATATATTATTCATAATACCTTTGGAGAAATTACTCCTAATATCACAGTGGTTGTACATTTGGTGATATCATTCATAATACCATATGAAAATATTACTTTTAATATCACAGGGTGTGTATATTCCCTGTGACATTAATAGTTACTTCCCCTATGTAACTATATTACTCTGTGATATTATTCGTAATACGTTAGGGAGATATTTATCCTAATATCACAATGGGTTTACACTTTGTGATATTATTTGTAATATCCTGGGGAGATGTTACTCCTAATATCACATTGGGTGTACACGTTGTGTATATACCCTGAAATATTATTCATAATCTCTTGAACAGAATTTACTAATAATATCACAGTGAGCGTCAACGCTGGAATATTCATAATATCCTGGGGAGAAATTACTCTTAATATTACAGTGAGTGTACACTTTTGTATAATATTTGTAATATCATGCAGAAATATTACTACTGATATCATGGTGAATGTAGACGACCCTGTGAAATTATTCATAATATCTTGGGAGATATTGGGAATAATATCACAGTGGGTGTACACTCTGGGATATTATTTGTAATATCCTGGAGAGATATTATTCCCAATAACAAAGTGGGTGTACCCCCAAATACATTATTCATAATATCCTGTGGAGATATTACTCATAATATCAAAGTAGATGTACACCCTGGGATATTGTTCATACCATTATGAAGAGATATTACTTTTTATATCACAGAGAGTGTACCACATGTATACATCCTGGGATATTATTTGTAATATGCTGCAGTGATATTATTCTCCTAATATCACTGTGTGTGTACCCCCAAATGAATTATTTGTAATATCCTGTGGAGATATTACTCTTATTACCACAGTGGGTGTACACCCTGGTATATTATTTGTAATATTCTGGGAAGATATTACTCCTAAAATCACAGTGGGTGTATGTCATGTGGTTACACCCTGGGATATTATTCATAATATCCTGGAGACATATTAGTCTCCTAATATCACAGCAAGTTTGCACCATGTGTGTCCACCCTGGGATATTTTTCGTAATATTCAGGGCACATATTTTTCTCCTAATATTACATTGTGTGTAAGCCATGTGCATACACCCAGGGTATTATTCACAATACCATGGGGAGATATTACTTTCCTAATACCACAGTGGGTGTACAACATTTCTGTACAACCTGGGATATTGTTCATAACATGCTGTAGAGATATTACTCTCCTGATATCACAGAGGGTGTACACCATGCATTTACACCCAGGGATATCATTAGTCATATCCAGGGGAGATATTATTCTCCTTACATGACACTGGGCATGCATCATGTGCATACACTCTGGATATTATTTGTAATATCCTTTGGAGATATTACTTTTTACATCACAGTGAGTATACACCATGTGTGTACACCCTGGATATTATTCGTAATATCCTAGAGTGATATTACTTCTGATATTACATTGGGTATACACCGTATGGGAACATACTGGGATATTATTCATAATAACCTAGGGAGATATTAGTCTCCTAATATCACAGTAAATGTGCACGGTGTGTACACCCTGGGATATTCTTCAAAATATCTGAGGGAGATATTCTCCTAATACTACATTGGGTGTACACCATACGCATACACCCTCGATATTATTCATAATATCCTGGGGAGATATTACTTTCCTACTACCACAGTGGGTGTACAACATTTGTATACAACCTGAGATATTATTCTTAATGTGCTTCAGAGATATTACTCTAATATCACATAGGGTATACACCAAGTGTGTACCTCTTGGGATATTCTTAGTAATATTTTGGGGAGATATTATTCCACTAATATCACAGTGCATGTACACCCTGTTTGTACATCCTGGGATATTGTTCATAATATCTTGGGGAGATATTACTTTCCTAATATCACAGTAGTTGTGCACTATGTATATACACCCTGGAATATTATTCTTAATATCCTAGGGAGATAGTGATCTCCTAATATCACAGTGGGTTTACACCATGTGTGTACACTTTGGGATATTATTCATAATATCATTGGGAAATATTACTCTCCCAATGTAACAGTGAGTATACACTATGTGTGTACAACCTAGGATATTGTTCGAAATATCCTTAAGAGTTATGAGTCTCCTAATATCACAGTGTGTGTACACCATGTGTGTACATCCTGGAATATCATTCATAATATCCTTGAGAGATATTACTCTCCAAATATCACAGTGGATTTACATAATATCTGTACACCCTGGAATATTATTTGTACTATCCTGGGGAGATATTGCCCTGTTAGTACCACAGTGGATGTACACTGTGTGTGTACACCCTGGAATATTTTTTGTAATATCCTGGGGAGATATTACTGTCTAAATATCACAGTTTGTGTATATCATAAGTGTACACCCTGGAATACTATTAGTAATATTCTGGGTAGATATTATACTTGATATTGCAGAATATACACACATGGTATAAACCCGGGGATATCATTCATAATATCATAGGGAGATATTACTCCTAAAATCACAGTGGGTGTATACCTTGCGTGTACACACTGGAATATTATTTATAATATCTTAGGGAGATATTATACCTAATATCACAGTGGGTGCACGCCCTGGGATATTATTTGTAGAATCCTTTGGAGATAATACTCTTTTTTATTTATTTATTTATTTATTTATTTATTTATTTATTATTATTACACTTTAAGTTCTAGGGTACATGTGCATAACATGCAGCCATAAAAAAGGATGAGTTTGTGTCCTTTGTAGGGACATGGATGCAGCTGGAAACCATCATTCTTAGCAAACTATCACAAGAACGGAGATAATACTCTTAATATCACAGTGACAGCACACCCTGTGATATTACTGGTAATATCCTAGGGAGGTATTACTCCTTATATCACAGGGTGTGCACATCCTGAAATATTATTTGTAGTATTTTAGTGAGATATTACTCCTAAAATCAAAGTGAATGCACACCCTGTGTATACACTGACTGTGATATTATTCGTATTGTCTTGGTGAGATATCACTTTAAATAACACAGAGGGTGCACACCATATGTGGACACCCACTATGATATAACTTGTCATATTCTAGGCAGATATTACTCCTAATATCACAGTTGGTGCATACCATGTGTTGACACCCATTGTGATATTATTTGTAAAATCCTAGGGAAATATTACTTCTAATATCACAGTGCATGCACACCATCTGTGGACACCCACCGTGATATAATCCTTAATATTATAGGAATATATTACTTTTAATATAACAGTGTGTGCACACCATGTGTGGACATTCGCTGTGATATTTTCTGTAAAATTTTAGAATGATATTACTTCTAATATCACAGAAGATGTGATATTATTCAGAATATCTTAGGGAGATATTACATTTAAAATCACTGTGGGTGCACACCAAGTGTGTACACCCTGTGATATTATTCATAGTATTTAAGGAGTTATTACTCCTATTATTACAATGAGTGTATAACCGTCATATTATTCATAATATCCTAGGAAGATATTTCTGCTAATATCACAGTGAGTGTATAACCGTGATATTATTCATAATATCCTAGGAAGATATTTCTCCTAATATCACAGTGGGTGCACACCTTGTGTGTACACCCTGTAATATTATTCATAACATCTTTAAGTAGATATTACTCCTAATACCCCAGTGGGTGTACACCCTGTGATATAAGGAGTAATATCGTAGGGAGATAACACTCCTAATGTTACAGTGGGTGTACGCCCTGTGTGTAAAGCACCTGTGATAGTATTTTTAATATTTTAGGGGGATGGTACTTCTAATGTCACAAAGGTTGTACACCATGTGTGTACAGTCCCTGTGATATTATTTGTAATATCCTGACGAGGTGTTACATTTAATGTCACAATGGGTGTACACCCAGTGATATTATTTGTAATATCCTTGGGGATGTTATACCCAGTGTCACAGTGGGTATACACCATGAGTGTACACTATGTGATATTACTCATAATATTCCAGGGGAATGTTTCTCCTAATGTCACAGTGAATGTATACACACGGTGTGCACCATGTGATATTATTTGTAATTTCCTACAGGGATGTTACTCCTAATGTCACAATGGGTGTATACTATATGTATACATTCTATGATATTATTCATAATATCTTAGGGGGACTTTATTCCTAATCTCACTTTTGGTGTGCACCATGTGTATTCACCCTGTGGTATTATTCTTGAAATCTAGAGGATTGCTACTCCTAATTTCACAGTCAGTGTACACCCTGTGATAATATTCATAATATAGGAGGATTATACTAGTAGTATCACAGTGGATGTACAGCCTGTGTGTAGAACCTGTGATATTATTCATAATATCCTAGGGAGATATTACTTCTAATATCACAGTGGGTGTACATCCTGTGATATTATTTGTAATTTTCTTGGGAGATACTACTAGTATCACAGTGGGTGTACGACCTATGATATTAGCAGTAATATTCTAAGGGAATATTACGAATAATATCACAGGGTATACACACACTGTGACATTAGGGGAATGTTACTCCTAATGTCACTGGTGGTGTATAACTTGTGATATTATTTGTTATATTCCATGGTGATGTTACTCCTAATGTCATAGAGGATGTACAATCTGTGATATTAATCATAATTTCCTAGGGGGATGTTACTTTTAATTTCACAGGGGGTGTACGTCTTGTGATATTATTTGTAATATCCTAGGGGAATGTTACTCCTAATGCACATGGGATGTACACCTGGTGATATTATTAGTAATATTTTAGAGGAATATTACTCCTAATGTCACAGGAGATGTACACCCTGTAACATTATTTGTAATACAGGAGGATGTTACTCTGGTAGCATATATTCTGTGATATTATTCTTAACATCCCGAGTGGATGTTACTCCTAATGTCAAAGATGGTGTACACCCTGTGATATTACTGGCAATATCTTAGGGGGATGTTACTCCTAACGTCACAAAAGGTGTAAACCCAGTGATACTATTCATAATATCATAGGATGATGTTACTCCTAATGTCACAGGTGTTGCACTTTCTGTGATATTATTTACAATATCCTATCATGATGTTATTTATAATGCCACAGTGGGTGTACACGTTGTGATATTATTCATAATTTTCTAGAAATTTTATTACATTTAATGTCACAGGGAGTGTACACCCTGTGATATTGTTCATAATATCCAAAGGAGACATTACTTCAATTATCACAGAGAGTGTACACACGTGGTGTATACCCTGTGATATTGTTTGTAATATTTTAGGAAAATATAACTCCTAATATCACAGTGGGTGTACACTATGTATGTACACCCACTGTGATATTATTCGTAATATCCTAGGTAGATATTACTTCCAATATCACAGAGGGTGTACACCTGTGATATTTTTCATAATATTTTAAGAAGATATTACTCCTAATATTTCAATGGTTGTACACCCTGTGATATTATTTGTAATATCCTAGGGGGAAGTTACTCCTAAGGTCACAATGGATGTACATCCTGTGATATTTTTGGTAATATCCTAAGGAGATGTTACTCCTAAAGTCACAGGGGGTGTACACCCTGTGATATTATTCATAAAATTCTAGGGTGATGTTACTCCTAATGTCACAGGGGTTGTACACTCTGTGATATTATTCATAATATTCTAGGGTGACGTTACTCCTAATTCCACAGGGGCTGTACACCCTGTGATAATATTCATAATATTCTAGGAAAATGTTACTCATAATGTCATAGGGACTGGACACCCTGTGATATTATTCATAATATCATAGGTAGATGTTACTATTAATGTCACAGGGAGTGTACACCCTGAGATATTATTCCTAATATGCTAGGAAGATGTTACTTCTAATGTCACAGGGGGTGTACACCCTGTGATATTATTTGTTATGTTTTAAAGGGATTTTACTCATAATGTCACAGGAGGTGTACGCCCTGTGATATTATTTCATTTTTTTATGTACTCTAAGTTCTGGGGTACATGTGCAGAAAGTGAGGTTTCGTTACATGGGTATACACGTGCCATCGTAATTTTCTGCAGCCATCAACTTGTCACCTACATTAGGTATTTCTTCTTAGACTATTCCTCCCCTAGCCTCCCACCCCCCAAAACACCCCAGTGTGATGTTCCCCTCCCTGTGTCCATGTGCTCTCATTGTTCAACTCCCACTTATGTGTGAGAACATGCAGTCTCTGGTTTACTGTTCTTGTATTAGTTTGCTAAGAATGATGATTTCCAGTTTCATTTACGTCCCTGAAAAAAGACACGAACCCATCCTTTTTATGGCTGCATAGTATTTCATGGTGTATATGCATAACATTTTCTTTATCTAGTCTATTATTGATGGACATTTGGGTTGGTTCCAAGTCTTTGGTATTGTGTATAGGACTGCAATGAACATACGTGTGCATGTGTCTTTATAGTAGAATAATTTATAATATCTTGGGTATATACCCAGTAATGGGATTGCTGGGTCAAATAGTATTTCTAGCTCTAGATCCTTGAGTAATTGCCACACTGTCTTCCACAATGGTTGAACTAATTTACACTCCCACCAACAGTGTAAAAGTATTTCTACTTCTCCACATCCTCTCTGGCATCTTTTTTTTCCTGAATTTTTAATGCTTGCCATTCTAACTGGTGTGAGATGATATCTTGTTGTGGTTTTGATTTGCATTTCCCTAATGCGCAGTGATGATTAGCTTTTTTTCATATGTTTGTTGGCTGCATAACTGTCTTCTTTTGAGAAGTATCTGTTCATATCCTTTGCCCACTTTTTAATGGAGTTGTTTTTTTCTTGTAAATTTGTTTAAGTTATTTGTACTTTCCGGATATTAGCTCTTTGTCAGATGGATTGATTGCAAAAATTTCCTCCTATTCTGTAGGATGCCTGTTTACTCTGATGATAGTTTCTTTTGCTATGCAGAAGCTGTTTAGTTTAATTAGATTCTATTTCTCAGTTTTGGCTTTTGTTCCATTGCTTTTGGTGTTTTAGACATGAAGTCTTTGCCCATGCCTATGTCCTGAATGGTATTGCCTAGGTTTTCTTCTAGGTAAGATTTTTATGATTTTAGTTCTTATATTGAAGTATTTAATCCATCGTGAGTTAATTTTTGTATAAGGTGTAAGGAAGGGGTCCAGTTTCAGTTTCCTACATATGACTAGCCAGTTTCCCCAACATCATTTATTAAATAGGGAATCTTTTACCCGTTGCTTGTTTTTGTTAGGTTTATCAAAAGTCAGGTGGTTGTAGATGTGTGGTGTTATTTCTGTGGCCTTTGTTCTGTTTCATTGGTCTATATATTGGCTTTGGTACCAATACTCTGCTGTTTTTATTACTGTAGCCTTGTAGTACAGTTTGAAGTCAGGTAGCGTGATGCCTCCAGCTTTGTTCTATTTGCTTAGAATTATCTTGGCTATGCGGGCCCTTTTTTCATTCCATATGAAGTTTAAAGTAGATTTTTTCCAATTACGTTAAGAAAGTCAATGGTAGCTTGATGGGGATAGCATTCTATAAATTACTTTGGGCGGTATGGCCATTTTCACAATATTGACTTTTCCTATTTATGAGTATGGAATGTTTTTGCATTTGTTTGTGTCCTTTCTTATTTATTTGAGCAGAGGTTTGTAGTTCTCCTTGAAGAGGTCCTTCATATGCCTTATAAGTTGTATTTCTAAGTATTTTATGCTCTTAGCAGCGATTGTGAATGTAAGTTCACTCATGATTTGAATCTGTTTGTCTGTTATTGGTGTATAGGAATGCTTGTGATTTTTGCACATTGATTTTGTATCCTGAGACTTTGCTGAAGTTGCTTATCAGCTTATGGAGATTTTGTGCTGAGACGATGGGTTTTCTAAACATATAATCATGTCATCTGCAAACGGAGACAATTTGACTTCCTTTCTTCCTATTCGAATACCCTTTATTTCTTTCTCTTGCCTGATTTCCCTGTCCAGAACATCCAATACTGTGTAGGATAGGAGTGGTGAGAGAGGGCATCCTTATCTTGTGCCGGTTTTCAAAGGGAATGTTTCCAGCTTTTGCCCATTCGGTATGATATTGGCTATGGGTTTGTCATAAATAGCTCTTATTATATTGAAATACATTCCATCTATACCTAGTTTATTGAGAGTTTTTAGCATGAAAAGTTTTGAATTTTATCGAAGGTCTTTTCTGCATCTATTGAGATAATCATGTGGTTTTTGTCATTGTGAAGTTTATGTGATGGATTACGTTTATTGATTTGTGTATGTTGAACCAGCCTTGCATCCCAGGTGTGAAGCTGACTTGATCATGGTGGATAAGATTTTGATGTGCTGCTGGGTTCAGTTTGCCAGTATTTTATTGAGGATTTTCACATCAATGTTCATCAGGGATATTGGCCTCAAATTTTTTGTTGTTGTTGTTCTCCACCAGGTTTTGGTATCAGAATGATCCTTGCCTCATAACATGAGTTAGGACGGATTCTCTCTTTTTCTATTGTTTGGCATAGTTTCAGAAGGAATCATATGGACTCCTCTTTGTACCTCTGGTAGAATTTGACTGTGAATCTGTCTGGTCCTGGAATTTGTTTTTTTTGGTTGCTAGGCTATTAATTACTGCTTTAATTTCAGAACTTGTGATTGCTCTCTTCAGGGATTTAACTTCTTCCTGGTTTAAACTTCGGAGGGTGTATATGTCCAGGAATTTACCCATTTCTTCTAGATGTTCTAGTTTATTTGCATAGAGGTATTTATAGTATTCTTTGATGATAGTTTGTATTTCTGTGGGATCAGCAGTGATATCCTCTATATTATTTTTTATTGAAACTATTTGATTCTTCTCCCTTTTCTTCTTTATCAACCTGGCTAGAGGTCTATTTTGTTGATCTTTTCAAAAAACCAGCTCCTAGATTCAATGATTTTTTGAAGGGTTTTTTTGTGTCTCTGTCTCCTTCGGTTCTGCTCTGAAATTAGTTATTTCTTGTCTTCTGTTAGCTTGTGAATTTGTTTCTATTGCTTCCCTAGTTCTTTTTATTTTGATGTTAGGATGTCAATTTTAAATCTTTCTTGTTTTTTCTCGTGGACATTTAGTGCTATAAATTTCCTTCTACACACTGCTTTAAATGTGTCCCAGCGATACTGGTACATTGTGTCTTTGTTCTCATTGGTTTCAGAGGACATCTTTATTTCAGAAATAAAGATGCTCTTCATAATTTACACAGTGATAATTTACTGTTCATTTCACAATTTATCCAGTAGTCATTCAGGAGCAGGTTATTCAGTTTCCATGTAGTTGTGTGTGGTTTTGAGTGAGTTTCTAATTTGATTGCACTGTGATCTGAGATTCTGTTTGTTATGATTTCCATTTTTTTTTTTTTCCTGAGGAGTGTTTTACTTCCAATTATGTGGTCAATTTTAGAATAAGTGCAATGAGGTGGTGAGAAGAATGTACATTTTTTTGGTTTACAGTGGAGATTTCTGTAGATGTCTATTAGGTCCTCTTGATCCAGAGCTGAATTCAAGTACTGAATACCCTTGTTAATTTTCTCTCTCGTTGATCTAATATTGACAGTGGGGTGTTAAAGTCTCCTACTATTATTGTGTGGGAGTTTAAGTCTCTTTGTATGTCTCTAAGAACTTGCTTTATGAATCTGAGTGCTCCTGTATTGGGTCCACATATATTTAGGATAGTTAACTCTTCCTGTTGCATTGACCCTTTACCATTAGGTAGTGCCCTCCTTTGTCTCTTTTGATCTTTGTTTGTTTAAAGTCTGTTTTATCAGAAATTAGGATTGCAACTCCTGATATTTTTTTCTTTCCATTTGCTTGGTAAATATTCCCCCATACCTTTATTTAGAGCCTATATGTGTCTTTGCATGTGAGATAGGTCTCCTGAATACAACACACTGATGGGTCTTCACTCTTTTTCTAATTTGTCAGTCTGTGTCTTTTAATTGGGGCATTTAGTCCATTTACATTTAAGGTTAATATTGTTATATGTGAATTTGATCATATTGTTATGATGATAGCTGGTTATTTTGCCCATTAGTTGATGCAGTTTCTTCATAGTATTGATGGCCTTTACAATTTGATATGTTTTTGCAGTGACTGATATGGGTTGGTCCTTTCCATGTTTAGTGCTTCCTTCAGGAGCTCTTGTAAGGCAGGCCTGGGGGTGACAATATCTCTCAGCATTTGCTTGTCTGTAAAGGATTTTATTTCTCCTTTGCTTATGAAGTTTAGTTTGACTGGATATGAAATTCTGCGTTGAAAATTCTTTTCTTCAGGAATGTTGAATATTGGCCCCCATTCTCTTCTGGCTTGTTGGATTTCTGCAGAGAGATCTGCTGTTAGTCTGATGTGCTTTTCTTTGTGGGTAACTGGACCTTTCTCTCTGGCTGCCCTTAACATTTTTTTTCTTCATTTCAACTTTGGCAAATCTGATGGTTATGTGTCTTGGGGTTGCTCTTCTCTAGGAGCATCTTTGTAGTGTTCTCTGTGTTTTCTGAATTTGAATGTCAGCCTGTCTTTCTAGGTTGGGGAAGTTTTCCTGGATAATATCCTGAAGAGGGTTTTCCAACTTGGTTCCATTCTCCCTGTCACTTTCAGGTACACCAATAAAAAATAGATTTGGTCTTCTCACATAGTCCCATATTTCTTGGAGGCTTTGTTCATTCCTTTTTATTCTTTTTTCTCTAATGTTGTCTTCTCATTTTATTTCATGAAGTTGATCTTCAATCTCTGCTATCCTTTCTTCTGCTTGATTGCTTTGGCCATTGATACTTGTGTATGCCTCACGAAGTTCTCATGCTGTGCTTTTCAGCTCCATCAGATCATTTATATTCTTCTCTAAACTGGTTATTCTAATTAGCAATCCATCTAACCTTTTTTCAAGGTTCTTAGCTTCCTTGCATTGTGTTAGAATGTGCTTCTTGAGGTTGGAGAAGTTTGTTATTACCTGCCTTCTGATGCCTACTTCTGTCAATTTGTCAAACTCATTCTCTGTCCAGTTTTGTTCCCTTGCCGGCATGGAGTTGTGATCCTTTGGAGGAGAAGAGGAGTTCTGGTTTTTGGAATTTTCAGCCTTTTTGTCCTGGTTTATTCCCATCTTTGTGGCTTTATCTACCTTTGGTCTTTGATGTTGGTGACCTTCGGATGGGGTCTCTGAGTGGATGTGCTATTCCTTTCTGTTTGTTTTTCTTCTAACAGTCAGGCCTGTCTGCTGCAAGTCTGCTGGAGTTTGCTGTAGGTCCACTCTGGACCCTGTTTGACTAGGTATTACCAATGTAGGCTGCCAAACATCAAAGATTGCTGCCTGGTCTTTTCTCTGGAAGCTTCATCCTAGAGGGGAACCTGCCAGGTGCCAGCCAGAACTCTCCTGCATGAGGTGTCTGTCAACCTCTTCTGGGAGATGTCTCCCAGTCAGGATACATGGGGGTAAGAGACCCACTTGAGGAGGCAGTCTGACCCTTAGCAGAGCTTGAACGCTATGCTGGGAGTTCAGCTGCTCTCTTCAGAGCCATCAGGCAGGGACCTTTAAATCTGCTGAAACTGTGCCCACAGCCGCCCCTTCCCCAGGTACTGTGTCCCAGGGAGATGAGGGTTTTATTAATCTATGAGTTCCTGACTGTGACCACTGCCTTTTTTATCAGAGATGTCCTGCCCTGCAGTGGGCTCCGCCCACTTCAAGCTTCCTGGGTCAGCTTTGTTTACACTGTGAGGGCAAAACCGCCTACTCAAGCCTCAGCAATGGCAGACACCCCTCCCCTCACCAAGCTCAAGCATCCCAGGTCGATCTTAGACTGCTGCTGTGCTGGCAGCAAGAATTTCAAGCCAGTGGATCTTAGTTTGTTGGGCTCCATGGGGTTGGGACCCGCCGAGCCAGATGACTTGGCTCCCTGGCTTCAGCCCCCTTTCCAGGGTAGTGAACGGTTCTGTCTCACTGGCGTTTCTGATGCCACTGGGGTATGGGGAAAAAACAAAACAAAACAAAACAAAACAAAACAAAAAACTCCTGCAGCTAGTTCAATGTCTGCCTGAACAGCCACCTAGTTTTGTGCTTGGAACCCAGAGTCCTGGTGGCGTGGACACTGGAGGAAATCTGCTGGTCTGTGGGTTGCAAAGACCATGGGAAAAGTGCAGTATCTGGACTGGAGTGCATGACTCCTCAGGCTCAGTCCCTCATGGCTTCCCTTGGGTAGGGGAGAAAATTCCCCAGCCTCTTGTGCTTCCCAGGTGAGGTGACGCCCCACACTGCTTCAGTGGCCCTCCATGGGCTTGCACCCACTGTCCAACTAGTCTCAGTGAGATGAACCAGGTACTTCAGTTGGAAATGCAGAAATCACCTGCCTTCTGCATCGATCTCACTGGGAGCTGCAGACCCAAGATGTTCCTATTCGGCCATCTTGCTAGCCACTGTGATACCATTTCTAATATCCTAGGAGGATGTTATTCCTGAGGTCACAGGGAGTGTACACTTTGTGATATTATTTGTAATATTTTAGAATGATGTTACTCCTAATGTCCCAGAAGGTGTACATTCTGTGATATTATTCATAATATCCTATGGGGATGTTACTTCTAATGTCGCAGTGAAGGTGTCACAGTGAATGATTGTACACCCTGTGATATTATTAGTAATGTCCTAGGGAGATATTACTGCTAATGTCACTATGTTGTACACTCTGTGATATTATTAGTAATATCCTAGGGAGATGTGCTTTTAATGTCACTGTGTGTGTGCACCCTGTGAAATTATTTGTAATATCCTAGAAGGATGTTACTACTAATGTTACAGTGGGTGTACACTCTGCGCTATTATTCATAATATTTTAGGGAGATGTTACTCCTAATGTCACAGTGAGTGTACACCCTGACATCCTAGGTAGATGTTACTCCTAATGTCACAGTGGTGGTACATCCTGTGGTATTATTCGTAATATCATAGGAAGGTAGGACTCCTAATAGAACAGTGGGTGAACTCTATGATATCATTTGTAATATCCTAGAAAGATATAACTCCCAATATCACAGTGGGTGCATACCCTGTGATTTTATTTGTAATATCCTAGGGAGAAAGTACTCCTAATACCACAGTGAGTGTACACCACGCATGTGATATTTTTCCTAATGTCCACGGGGCAAGAAAATGATTTTACTACCAATATCACAGGGGATGTACACCCCCTCTGTTATATTGTTCCTTATATCCAGGGGTAAAGAGAACCATATTACTTCCAACATCGCAGGGGTGGACACCACCCTGTGATACATTTTCTAATATCCAATGGGAAACAGAATGATATTGCTCCAAATATCTCATGGAGTGTACACACTTTCTGTGTTATTGTTCGTAATATCCCCGGAGGGACCGGATGATATTACTGCCAATATCGTAGGGGTGGACACCTGCCCTGTGATATCGTTCCTAATATGCAGTGGAGGAGAGGAAGATATTACATTCAAAATCACAGAAGTTGTACAGCCCCTTTGTGATATGTTTTCTAATATCCAGGGGGGAGAGGATGATCTTACAATCAATATCACAGGGAGTGTACACCCTCTTGTAATATTGTTCCTAATGTCATGGCGAGGAGAAGATAATACCAATTTTGCAGGGGTTGTACACCCGCCCTAATATATCACTCCGCATATCGCGGGGGCTGAACACCCTCCGTGATATGGTTTGTAATATCCAGAGTGGGAGACAGGGATATTACTTCCCATACCACAAGGGATGTACACCCCACTGCGATCTAGTTAATAATATCCCAAAGTGGAGGAAATGACATTACTCCAATCTCACAGGGGCTGTATCAATATCACCCCCCCCCCCCCGTGATATTGTTCATAATATCCTAGTGGGGAGATGATGAAACTCTTAATATTTCAGGGGGTGTACATTCCGGTGTGATATTGTTCCTAAAATTCAGGGGAAGAGAGGATAATATTACTCTCAATATGGCAGGAGTTTTCTAACCCCTACCCCCCATGATAATGTTCTTAATATCCAGGTTGGGAGAGGATGATATTACTTTCATTTTCACAAGAAGTGTAAACCCCCATGTGATATTGTTCATTATATTTGGCGGGGGGGGGGAAGATATTAATCCTAATATCACAGGAGGTGTACATCCTTCTGTGATATTGTTCATCATATCCAGAGACGGAAAGGATGATATTACTCCAAACATCACAGGGGTGTACACGCCCCTTTGATATTGTTAGTAATATCCAAAGAAAGAGAGGATTGTATTATGACCAATATCACCCTATGGTATTTTTTGTAATATCCAGAGACCAAAAAGATGATATTACTCCCAACATTGAAGAGGATGTACACCCTCGTTTGATATTTTTTGTAATATGCAGGGGGAAAGAGGAAAATATTATGAACAATATCACAGGGATGTACATTCCCCTGTGATATTGATCATAATATCCGGGGAGAAGAGGATGAAATTGCTCCAAATATCAAAGGAGGTGTACACCCTTCTGTGGTACTTTTTGTAATATCCAGAAGGAGAGAGGGTAATATTACTCCCAATATCGTGGGAGGTGTACACTCCAAATATCTCTGGGGGTGTACACCCATCTGTGATATTATTTATAATATCTGGTGGGGTGGGAGAGGATGATATTACTCCCAGTATCACAGGCGATGTACACTTCCACCTGTGATATCCCTAATATACCGTGGGGGAGAGAATGACACTGCTCCCAATGTAGCAATAAGTATACACCTCTTCTGCGATATTGTTCCTAATATCCAGAAGGGGAGAGGATAATATTACTCCTAATATGAGGGTGTATACCCCCATATGATATTGTTGGTGATATCTAGGGGGAAAGAGGATGATATTACTCCCAATATCACAGGAGGTGTACATGACTCTGTGATATTTTTCGTAATATGCAACAGGGAAGAAGATGATATTACTCCCAGTATCACAAAAGGTGTAAACTCCCCGTGTAATATTGTTCGTAATATCCAGGAGGAAAGAGGATAATATTACTCCCAATATCACGGGGGGCTGTACACCCCCCGTGATATTGTCCATGATACTAAGTGGGGTAGAGGATGATATTACTCCCAATATCACAGAGGGTGTACACCTAACCTGTGATATTGTTCATAATATCCAGAGGGGGCGGAAGGTATAATATAACTCCCAATATCGCATGGGGTGTACACTCCCTTTGTGATAATGTTTGTAATATCTAGTGGGAAAGAGGATGATATTACTCCCAATATCGCAGTGGGTGTACACATCCTGTGTGATAATGTTCGTAACATTTAGGCGGGGAGAGGATGATATTACTCCCAATATCGCAAGCGGTATACACTCTCCCTGTAATATTGTTCGTAATATCCAGGGGAGAGAGGATAATATTACTTCCAATATCACATGATGTATACACCCCGTTTGTAATATTATTTGAAATATCCAAGTGGGGAGAGGTTGATATTACTCCCAATATCGCAGAGGAGGCACATTTCCACTGTGATACTGTTCATAATATCCAAAGGCAAAATGATATTACATTCGATATTGCAGGGTGTGTACACCCCCCATGTGATCTTGTTCATAATATCCAGGGGAAGAGAAGATGATTTTACTCCTAATATTACAGGGGGTGTACACTTCACCAGTGATATTGTTGGTTATATTCAGGAAACGAGAAGATAATACTACTTCCAAAATCGCAGGGAGTGTACACCTTCCTGTGATATTGTTGCCAATATTCAGGGAGGGACAGGATATTACTCTCATTATCGCAGGGGGTGTACATCTCTTCGTTGATATTGTTCCCCAGTGTGGGGAGAAGATGATATTATTCCCAATATCACAGGGGTGGGGGCTATACGTCTTCTGTGATTTTGGTCCTAATATCCAGAAAGGGAGAGACTAATATTACTCCTAATATCGCAGGAGGTGTACAGCCCTCCTGTGATATTGTTCCTAATATCCAGGGAAGGAGAGGATGATATTACCCCCAGTATCACAGAGTGTCTACATTCCCTCTTCTATATTGCTGCTAATATCCAGGGGGGAGATTATGACATTACTTCCAATGTTGCAGGTGGTGTACAACTTTCCTGTAATATTGTTCCTAATATCCAGAGAGGAAGAAGATATTACTCCCAATATCGCAGGGGATGTATATTCCACTTGTGATATTGCTCCTAATATCCAGGTGGGGAGAGGATGATATTACTCCTACTATCACAAGTGGTGTACCCCACCCCCATGATATTGTTCCTAATATTCAGGAGGGGAGAGGATTATATTACTCTCAATATCGCAGGGGCTGTATACTCTTCCTATGATGTTGTTCCTAATATCCAGGGAGGGAGAGGATGATATTACTCTCAATTTCGCAGGGGTTCTACACTCCTTCTGAGATGTTGTTCCTAATATCCACTGTGGGATAGGATGATGTTACTCCTAAGGTCAGAAGAGGTGTACACCCCAACGCAATATTGTTCCTAATATCCACTGGAAAAGACAATGATATTACTCCCAATATCGCAGGGGGTGTACAGCCCTCCTGTGATATTGTTCCTAGTATCCAGGAGTGGGGGAAAGGATGATATTACTCCAAATGTCGCAGCAGGTGTACATCCCCATTGTGATATTGTTTCTAATATCCAAAGGGGGAGAAGATGATATTACTCTCTATATCACAGGGGATATGCACCCCCTTGTGACAGTGTCCCTAAGATTTAGAGGGAGAGAGGGTGATATTACTCCCAATATCGAAGTTGGGTGATATTTCAGACATAAAAATTATGTACAAAGAATTATACAATATTTGTCCTATATTGTTTAAGGAATAAATGAGCAATATAGTTGATGTGTCTTGTATACTTTTTTATTATTATCATTTTTCTATTCCATTATTCTGAAACACTGGTAACTATTATTCTCAATTTGGTGAAGGTAATTTCAATTTCTTTATACTTTCAGATCATATTAAATGTTTATGTATATGACATTATACTATAAACATTTTTTGCATCATATAATAATCATCCATGTTGATATAAGTAGCGTTGGGTCATTGTTTTTTTGCTGCTACATATTATCCCAAGCAATATATTTGTGTTGTTTAAGTTGTTAAATTAGCACAAATTTAGGAATATAAACAACACAAATCTATTATCATACAGTTCTTTAGGACAGAAATCTGACATGGACCTCACCAGGCTAAACTCAAGGGTAGATAGTACTATGCTCCTTCCTGGGGGCCTTGGTGAGAGAATTCATTTCCTTACCCCTTTAATCTTCTTAGAGGCTGCTTATATCCCTTAGCTCATAGTCCTCCTTCCTCCATCTTCAAAGTCATCAACATCAGGCCAAGTCCTTTCCATGCTGCCATCTCTCCAGTCATCTACCTCCTGCCTCTTTCTTTCACTTCTAAGCACCCTTGTGATTACACTGGGTCCAGTTGGATAATCCAGGATAATCTTCCCACCCTCCAGAGCTATGATAAATAAATGTTCATTTTTTATTCACTGTCCATATTATGGTACAGTTATAGCAGCCTGAAGGGATCAAGACAAATAGTATATTGAAACAAAAACAGTTCAAAGTTTTATTGTCATATAACATAGATGATTTAAGTGATTTTCTGTTTAAAAATTTTATAATTAAAATATAAAACATTCAGACATGCTTTAAATATCTAAGTCCTGTTTTATTTGTTTGTCTTATAGGTTACTACCCCTTTCTTCACAAAATAAAGATATCATTTTCCTTAAAAAAGAAAATTGACTAATATCATGGGAACACCAACTTTCTTACCTGGATCATCCACTCTTTAGTTATATGTCTTTAATACTGGATTATAATGTGAAGTATTATCAAATAATGGTTTTATTTAACCTTTTAGAAAAGCTTTTAGAATAAAAATAATGTTAAAAATATTTAATGAGTGGTAATGTATATATGCATCATAGTATGAAAGAATGTCCAGGATATATTTTTAAGTTACAAAAGCAAGGCACAGAATAGTGTATGGTTTGATATATTTTGCAAAAGAATGAAGGGAAAATGAAAATATCTCAATAGAAACACTAACAGGATACACCATGAACTAATACAAGTGATTTTAAAGAATGAAGACAGGAGTTGGAGCAAGAATAACTGTATACTATTTTATAGTATTTTAATGTTCAAATCATATGAATGTACTACCTATTCCAAAATTAAATTAAATTAAATGTTAAAGAGATACAAATAGGCACCAATTTGCCATTTTATTGTTTTCAATATAAGAGTACAGCTGTTACAGAGATTCCTGATTTTAATCATAGCAGCAATTTAGGAAAGAAATTTGTTCAAAATGTTAGGTAACAAGATAATTGGTATTTAATGCAGTGATTCTCAAATTTTATGGTGCACAAAATCACCCAGGTGATTTGCTAAAAATCTATATTCTTAGGGTCTAACCCTGATTATGGATTAATAGGTTTGAAGTGGGGTTAAAAATATGCACTTTAACAAGAACCGTTGGTAATTTTTAACTTTCATGCAGAAATTTATTGACTCTACTTTCAGTAGTATTGACTTAATTTCAGGGAACCAAATATATTAAAATTCTTGTGCTGTTACAATATTAACAGATTCTCAAAGATAGCAAACAAATCATTCCTTTAATGCCTGAAAACATCATTTCTAACAGAAATAGTTTTCCTTGTTTTCAAATTTGACATTTCACTGCATTGATTAACTAATTTAGAAAGTTAATGTTTGCAAACACAAGTCTTTGTATCTAACACTAATAGGTAATGTTATATAATAAACCATAAGAAGAGAGTAAAGAGCATTGCAGGTTTAACATTTCAGTAAAAAGGAAAGGCTCTGTATTACTGAACATTCCCCAGAGAGACAGAACCAATAGGACATAAGAGATGCATTATGAGAATTGGCTTACTTGATTTTGGAGTCCAAGAAGTCCCACAGTATGCCTTCTACAAACTAGAGAACCCAGAATTGGCTGGTGTTATTTAGTCTGAGTCTAAAGGCCTGAGAACCAAGGAGGTGAGTGAGGAATGGAAGGGTGCCACTGATGCAAGCCATGAGGTCAGAGAACCAGGAGCACCCATGTCTGAAGGCAAGAGAAGATGCATATCCCAGTTCAAGAAGACGGACAGAGATAATTCACTGTTCCTCTGCCTTTTTGTTCTATTCAGGTCCTCAGTGGATTAGATAACATCCACCCACCCACATAGGTGAATGGATCTATTATACTTAGCCTACTGATTCCCATGCTAATCTCTTCCAGTAACACCCTCACAGAAGACCAAGAAACAATGTTTTATCAGCCATCTGGGCACCCCATAGTCCAGTCAAGTAGACATGTAAAATTAACCTTCACAAGCTTTATACCAGTTACAACATAAATTTCAAACTTTTAAAGTGGAGTAGTGAGCATTGTTAGTTTTTGTGCTGGCACATCTTCTGAGCCTCATTTCCATGTTAGGAAAATTCCCCATTTTATGAGTTTTCTTTAGAGGTAGGAACTATCTTTTAATACAGGAGCGAGATACTCTCTTTTTAAAATATTATCTACAGTTGCAGCAAGGCTTCACTCAAATCTAGGGACACAAATATGGGAAATTACATTCCTGCCCACATGGCCTCCAAGCTTGGTTCTTTGGCCCCATGAGACCCTTTGAACCTCCCAATAGCTTTTTAGTACATTTCTTTTTTTGCTTAATAAAAATAAATGAGTTGGTTTTGTTTTTTACATCTAAGTACCCTTATATGGGGATTTTAGGTTTAAAAAATCAACTGATATATCAAATAGGGGAAATAAGACTTTATAGCAGTTAATGCAAAGGCAAATCAAATAGGCATAGTTGATTCCGGCTTAATGTAAGTCAACGATACTATGTGCTTGCCCAAATCACTCATATGCACTTGGAGAGATAAGTAGCATTGATAGGATAGAGTTCAGTACATGAAAAAAAATGATACCACTGATTCTAGAACTCTGCATTGGTCCATTGACACCTGGTGTAAAGTCTTCAGCTCTAGATCCCACATTTTAAAGAAATCTTTATAAATGAGTATTTCCAGAAGAAACTTTGAAAGTTAGATCAGAAGAAATGTAAAATCAAACAGATATTTGCCAGCTTAAAGAGGTGACTTGGTGAAGGATATATGGACACCATCTATTAATAATCTAAATGTTTTTCTATAGAAAAATATATGTGTAACACTGGACAGAATTTTCATGGGATATTTAATTTATTGTGAGATTTATTTAATAATTAAAGCTATATAAAGAAAGAAATAGGCTGGGTGTGGTGATAGGATCACACCTGTAATCCCAGTACTTTGGAAGGCCGAGGATTACCTGAGGTCAGGAGTTCGAGACCAGCCTGGCCAATATGGGGAAACCACATCTCTACTAAAAATATTTTAAAAGTCTCCTGCTTGAACCCAGCAGGTGGATGTTGTGGTAAGCCGAAATTGTGTTACTGCATTTCAGCTTGGGCAACAGAGCAAGATTCTGTCTCAAAATAAATAGGTAAATAAATAAATGAATAAATAAATAAATAAATAGTCACATTCAATAGAGGCTAACAACAAATTTCTCAGTATGTTCAAAGGACATTTCTAGAGTACCAGATGGGAGATCCTTGGCATAACTTTATATATATATAAAATATATATATTATATACATTATATATATGCTAGGATGATCTCGCATCAATTTTAGTATGCAATACATAATTTCCTACTCAGCTTTCTAGAAAACCTTAAAGATCAAGGAAAGAAACTGAGTGACATATTCATCTAGGCATTAGAATTTCCCCTCTCAACTCCCAGCATGATGTCAAATTCTCTCCATCAGATAAAAGCTGGAGCTGATAAAATGAGTTTGGGAATATTTCACAGTGGAATTGGAATTTCTTAAACACAAGACAATGAAAGAACACCTATGTGATTTATTGAAAACAGACAAATACTGTAGTGTAGTGTGATCCTTTTGAGATGGATTGCCTAAAGCTTTCCCTAGTCGGGTATGTGTTCTATTTAGTGATGAGAAATCAGAAGCAAAGAATGGAGTAAACATTTATTTCACTTAGAGGCTAAAAATATGAAAAGTAAGTGTTATTTTATTTACAAGGCTAAGATTTAAAAATCAAAAGCACTATTTACTTTTTATTTTGAAAATTTAGTCTGTGACTTTGAGAAAGATACCTAACAAGGAATATGATAGAAATCTGGTTATAACTTCTATGGCAGTCAAGCCGAGATCAGATTTTTTTAAACAACTAAATGAGAGGAGAAATACTTGATTAGATTTTCTAGATAAGTCAGAATTTATCAATAATGTAAAGTAAGGCACACTGACATATAATTATTAATAGTTTCAGAATAGTGACAAACTGAAGGAATTAGATTGAATGGTCAAATTGAGAGGACTTGATTTCTCTTTTGCCTGGGATTTTCCTTGCTTTTTGTTTTGTTTTGTTTGTTTGTTCATTTGTTTTGAGATTTCATTTAGGACTAGTCTGTCTGTGAAACTCGTACTGTGTTATTCTTTTTCAAACAACCTAAAATACGGTATAACCCCAATCTCTCCACACCCTGCAGTTTGCAAAAGATCATTCATTCCTTTATAAGGCAAAGCCTGAGTCACTTTATCAGAGACATAGCAAGTCCAATATTTATTGCTTATCTTTTCCAACTGTGTCTGAGAAATGTCAGGTAAGTTGTATATTTCTTTCTTTTTTCTTTTTCTTTCTTTTTTTTTGAGATGGAGTCTCACTCTATTGCCCAGGCTGGAGTGCAGTGGTGTGATCTCAGTTCACTGCAAGTTCCGCCTCCAGGGTTCACACCATTCTCCTGCCTCAGCCTCCCAAGTAGCTGGGACTACAGGCGCCCGCCACCTCGCCCAGTTAATTTTTTGTATTTTTAGTAGAGACGGGTTTTCTCCGTGTTAGCCAGGGTGGTCTCGATCTCCTGACCTCGTGATCTGCCCTTCTGGGCCTCCCAAAGTGCTGGGATTACAGGTGCGAGCCACCGTGCCCGGCCAGTGAGTTGTATATTTCTAACAGATACGTTTTGGTCACTCTCAGTGACATGATATATCCAGATTTCTTTCTGGTCATCTCTTCCTAACCCACTATTATGTTTCTTCTACTGCTAATGTCTCCACATTTTTATATTTTGAAAGACCTTTTGGTCATTTCTTATTGTGCCAAAGTACAGTTTCACCATGCTGTAATGTTTCACAACCTTTACCGAAAGTCTGAAGATTTAAATAGAGGGTAGTGTGGGTAGGAATTACAAAACAGCAAAGGAAAACACTTCAAGGACAGGAATGAAGCCAATTCATCCTTCTAACCCTCATGTATCTCACAGACACTTAATTCAGATATTAAATAAGCTTTTATTTGAATAAATATATTAGTGGATTGAGTGTTGTGCCTTGCCCAACAGAGCAATGCTCAAATGGTGCTATTAATATGGATTTTCTATCAGATCCAGAATATTGAATCTCTAATGATATTGAAATATAATCTTTAATAGAGAAAATAAAATGCAAAACACAATAAAACTCCAGAATATTGAACCTCTAATGACATTTAAGTATAATATTTAATAGAGAAAGTAAAACTCAAATTTTTGTTTTCATAGGATTTAATGATCTACCATATAAACCCCAAATCTAATATTGTCTATGCATTTTGTCTACTTTGTCTATTTCATCAGAAAATATTATATCATACATTTTATAGTTAGAGTCTCTTGCCACAACACTGGAAATGAAAAATAAGTTTATAAATTATTCCCACCATAGTAGTGCTGAAACTAGGAGAAATGTCTCATAATCAGGCATTGTCCCTGCAAAATGACAAGTTCAGTCCACATAGACCATCCTGAGCTTTCAGGAAAAGATAAAGAGTGTCTGAAATACTTATATACATAGTACATTTCTGGAAGCTGTAAGTGGTTGATGCGTGAGATTTCATCGGAGGAGGCAGTGTCATTGTATGTAAAGTGATGGGCAGAATTCAAGAGTAATAGGGCTCCACTCAATGGAGAGAGCATCTGCAAGGGTATGGCTCAGTGGCTTGCAACACTGAAATCTGAGAGTGGAAAGTGAGAACAATAATGAGAGCAGTATTTCAAAGGCTTGCGTCAGACACCAGCAGCGCTTGAGATACCAAATGTTCAGATCTGCTTGTCAATTAAAGGGTAACATGGCACTTCAAATGTCATCAAAGAATTTTATCATCTGGGCATGTGAAAAATCCAAACTCATGATACCATGGTTTGAATGCTTGTTCCCTCCCCAACTCATGTTGAAATGTGATTGCCGTTTTAACAGTATTAAACAGAGGCGATGGACTTTGCCCTCATGAAGGATTGCCATTAACCTGGTAATTTTTTCTTTTTATTGTGGGGGTGTGTTCCTTACACAAGGATTCATTCAGGTTCCTTCTTGTTCCTCCTCCCCATCTCGCCTTCTGCCATGAGATAACAAGCAAGAAGGCTCTCTCCAAATGCTGGCACCTCGGTCTCACTTTAGCCTCCCAAAGTACTGGTACTACAGGCATGAACTACTGTGCCTAGCCTCTGCCTTCTTTTTTAATGTCTTCTTAAACCATTTCCAATCCTCACCTGCTTTGCCAGCTACATTCCAGTCACAGTATATATCTTTCTCACACTGGATCTGGGCTTTTTTCAGCCTTTTTATTACTGCAAGCACATCCTTAACTCATAACATTTCCACAATCTGTTCTAACTGCTGGAATTATTTTTCCTTCCACTCTTTGAATAGTTTTCTTTGCCTTGTTATTTAATTCTACATCAAATGTCACTTCTTTCTCAGAAAATGCTCTCTAATAATCTAATCTGAGCTATCTCCTCTCTTACATTTAATACTTACCCCCTCAATTTCTGTTATATTGCCTTTTGCTCGTCTTAACAATTGTTTATTTCTGTGTTAACTAGTGAGCTTTTGAATTCCACTTCTAGAATGCAAGCCCTAGGGGCAAGGAGATCTTCTGAATCTTGTTCTACAGTAGACCCCCAATATCTAGACAATCAGTAGTAGGTGGTCAGTAAACATGTGCAGAAAGGCTAGAAAAGGCAAAGGTAGGTTTAAAAAATACAAACAAATTGACTAAATCTAATTTTGAACATTAAGAAAGACTTACTGCAATGTTAACATTTATTTTAAAAGGAGAAGTAAGGCATATTACCAAGTGAAAGAAGCCCATTGGAAAAGGCTACATACTATAGGATTCCACCTATATGACATTCTGGAAAAGTCAAAACTACAGATATAGTAAAAAGATCAGCAGTTTCCAGGGGAAGGAAAGTGTTGGGAGGTGGAATGAATACGTGGAACACTGAGGATTTTTAGGGCAGTTAAAATATTCTATATGATACTATAATGCTGGATACATGTCATTATACTTTTGTCTAAACCCATAGAATGTACAACACTAAGAGTGAGCCCTAGTGTGACCTATAGACATTGTGTGATTATGATGCGTCAGTGTAGGCTCTACAGTTGTAACAAATCTATCACTATGGTGGAAGCTGTTGATAATGGGGGAGGCTAACCATGTGCAGGGGCAGAGGTATCTTGGAAATCTCTATACCTTCTTCTTTTGCTATGAACCTAAACCCTCTGAAAAATTAAGCCTTTAAAAAGAGAGTGAAGCAATAATTGTAATACTGTAGTAGCAGATACAATCATTGTTAAAGGCAATAGGTAACGCCTAATAGTAATTTACTGTGTGATGTGGTATCCATTACTTGAGCAACTTTTGAGTATAACATTTCACCCTATATAAAACTAAGCTATTTTATGCAAATTATTTGAGCCAAATGTTTGTAAATTAGCTTAGTTTCTCATTTATATATGCTATAAGTTAAGATTTTAAGATTTATATATGTTATAAATTTGACAGGATTTCTGATAACTAACAGATATGGATTTTCTCCACAATATGTTAAGAAGCTAATTACATAAAAATATTTAAATGTATAATTCTATTTTAACTTTAATCATTTTGTTAAGTGGAAGAAGCAATAATTTCTCTTCAGAAACTATGGCAGTATGTTTCATAAATATTTATATAAGATTGCTTTTATATATTATATAAAGTTTTCTCAAAAGAAGGGCAATCAATACCATATATTGCATTTTAATAAGTGGCTATATCCATATAATCACAGAAAACATGAATTGTTATATGTATTACTAACTTAAAATTGTCCCAAATTTACAGAAACGGAAATATTGTTTCACAAGGAATTCATTTTAATAGGTTTTCAATGTACAGCTATATTATTGTCTTCAAATTAACTTTTATTGAGGAATACTCTCTGGGAAATAAGTAGACATTAACAGAGCCTAGGCCATAAAAGATCAATTTAGACCACTTTTAATATTAGGCTAGATATTATTAGGCATTTATAAAGTGATTCATGTCGACACTCAGGAGTTCAGAGTTATTTATTTTATGTAATAAAAATATAACTTTCCATGAAAATTTGGAATGGAAGAAATTGCCTTGAAAATTCAGTTTCCCTGATTCAAAAAGTTCAAATTGAATTACACTTTTCAGTAGAAATATTCATAAAGTTGTCAGTTTGTGTCAGTTTCATGAGAAGGTGATGTAAATTTTCAGAGAATGCTATTTATAGAACCTTTTTCATACTATATTTTTAATGTCATTTAATGTTATTTCTCATATTCATGTTTCTTAAAATCCAATTCTGATGAGATATGGTTTAATAAAAATTATAGCTATACTTATTAAATAACGATTAGCTTAATTCAATTTTGATAAAAGCAACTAAAGTTGTTTTACAAAATTTATATTTGTAAGGGGTATTTCTTTTGACTCCTTTTCAAACAATAAAACATGGATGACTATAGACAGATAGACAATGTATTCGGGGATGCCCTGATTTGTTCACATACTGGAAAATGGTAGTTCTTATCTTCTTAATTGTCATTAGGGGAAAATCTCAAAATTACATACTGAGTAAACAACTAACAAAATGTTTGCTTTCTATAGTTCATTCTCTTCAAAGTGTAATAAAATTTACATACTGGAAGTTTAGAAGGTTTGAACTCTAGATCCAGAATTATCTTTTAAGAGAATACTCTGAAAAAGTAATTGTAGCTGGGCATGGTGACTCATGCCTTTAATCCCAGCTCTTTGGGAGGCTGAGGCAGCCAGATTGCTTGAGCTCAGGAATTCAAGACCAGCCTGAGCAACATGGCAAAACCCCGTCTCTACAAGAAATACAAAAACTAGTCAGGCGTGGTGGCATGCACCTGTAGTCCCAGCTACTATGGAAGCTGAAGCAGGAAAATCATTAGAACCCAGGAGGCAGAGGTTGCAGTGAGCTGAAATGACACCACTGCACTCCAGCCTGGGTAATAGAGCATAGGCATATTTCATGTAGAATTTGTTGCTTGTTTCAATGATTTTAAAAAAAAAACCACATTCTTGGAGATATAGTTTTCAAATTTTACCTGTTTATATTCAAGGAGATAAAAATGATGGCTGTGTGTATTTTTGCAAGCGTGTGTGTTTTGTTGGAAAAGAATAGATAGATTCCCGTTCCATTTGATGACATTCTGTGTATTTTGGACCACAACCTCCACATGAAACAATTTTTAAAACTGGACAAAATACACCAAGTATGTTTTTTAAGAGCAAGAAAGAGCCAAGAATTTTGTAACACATATCAACAGACTGACAGCTGTCTCAGTAGCAAAAAGGAAGTCAAACAACTGTGGAATGATTTATCAATGTGCTAGAACCAACCATTTGCTATCTAAAAGAATCTCCTTCAAAAATATAACTGCAACAAAGGCATTTTCAAGCAAACTAAATATGAAAGAATTCACCACAAGCAGACTGGTGGTAAAGGAATTTCTACTAGATGATAAGTTAATAATACGGGGGGAAAAAACACAACCCAAAAGAATAGAAATTAGCAAATCTGTAAAAAATTCAGATGAACATCTATAAACTAAAAATAAATATAATAACCATACTGTTTTATGTCATTTAAGAATATATATTATGGTATTGGCCTAGGAATACAGAAATAAATACAGATAGAAAACCCAGTAACACACTCAGTGATGTAGGGACACTTGGCGTAAGGCAGAGATGGCTTTGCATAGCAGTGCAACAATAAATGGTCCTGGGGCAACTGAGTACTCATTCACGTGGAAAACTAAAATTGGACGCTACTTCACACTACTAATATTTATAGAACTAAATGTGAAAGGGAAAATAGTAGACAGTATAGCTTTTAGAAGATAATAAAAAATACTTTCATGATCTTAGAGCAAGGAAATACTTAGTAAACAAGACATAAAAATAAATATTTATAAAAGAAATATGTATTAATTGAGTTACATTAAAATTAAGATCATCCTTTTATCAAAAACACCATTTGGGGTATAAAAATGCAAATAACATGATAGGAGACTATTATTACAGTGTATGAAATTGACAAAGGGCTTATATCCAGGACATATAAAGATATCCAGGACATATAAAGAGTGCCAGAAATCAATAGGAAAAGTCAACACAATGGAAAAATAGAAAAAATGAGGAGCTATAACTTCACAAAAGGGAATATGTAATTGGCCAATGTGCACATGAAAAGGAACAACCTCATTTATATCAGAAAAATTTAAATTAAATCTATAATGAAATAGCACTATGAAGGTAACAAAATAGATTTTTTAAATGTCTGATAGTATCAGATATTAGAAAAAATATGGAGCAACAGGAATTACTCCAACTCTCCTCAGAATGCAAGCCTGTACAACTACATTGGAAAAAAACCCCAGAAATTATCTAATAAAGCCATCAACGTGCAAAACTTCATACAGAAATTTATTCCTGTGTATTTAACCATGGAAATTGTGGGCATATAGTGTATATATGTGCTAGGAAATAAGCTCACAAAAGCTAATAGCAACATTGTGTGAGTAAATTAGAAGTCCATCAAGAATAAGATAAATTAACACATTCTGATTCATTCTAGAATGGTATAAAATAACGTGAGAAAACTAAATGGACTTGCACCACTATTGGAGAAATGGTTAAAGCAATATTGAGCAAGAGAAATAGAACAGAGAAGAAATACACACTGCATGATTTAATTGGTATACAATTTTTTAAATAGCAATAGTTAAATTATATTGCTTCGGTATACATTTTTGGGGTATAGAAATATAAAGCAAAACAAGGGGGAAATTACATAAAAGTTGAAAAAGATGGGTGAAGAATGGAAAGTGGCAAATAGGAAACTCTTGTGGAGTCACAATGTTCTCTTGACCTGGGTAGTTTAATTGCTGTTCACTTTTTAATAATGTGATGTTATATACATTTATGTTATATGTACTTTTCTGTATATGCAACCATATCACATTTAAAGAAGTAAATTTTAATGTAAATGGCTAAACTCTGGAAGTCATATGGTTAAATAAGCAGTTGAAGGTTGGCATAATAATTAAGAACACAAGAAATCAAGATATTATCTGCAAAATATTTCAAACATGAGATTGATAAATTTGGAATGATAAATAAATATTTTATCTAAATATAACATTTAAAATATTCTTAATGTAACATAAGAAAATTTTAAAAGTCTCAACAAGGCTGGAAAATGGATTCATTGTTTTGTTTTTCAAATCTCAATCTGATTTATGCCAATGTTAATCTCTGTAATAAGAAGCATGTGAGAAGACCCTGCAATGCCTATTTCTGAATGTACCCAAGAAAATTAATTTGTCTTCCATTATGAAAAAGAATTACTGAGAAGCAGAAAGAGAGGAAAAAAATATAAACAACAACTAGAAAAAATGTTTATGGCACTAATATTATTTTTAAAGATGAATGCAATTGAGAAGTAAGAAAGAATTACAATTTTGTGATTAAATAGCATCTGGAAGGGAAATCCTTCTATCACAACTGTGGAAAAGCTAGCCATCCAAACTGACCAGAGAAGGTAAAACACATTGGCAAAAAAAAAAAATGATGCCATAAAAGAACAATGAATGTCTGTATGTCATATCTTCAAGAGGTAGAAATATGGAATTAATATAGTGTGTGGAATCTTTGTCAGTTTCTTCAAAAATGAGAAATTAATTGTAAATGTACACAATATTAAATCTTATTTTACAATGAAAAATGTGAACACTGCGTGAGAATGAAAGAGATGACATAGTGGAATGAACAGTAAAAGACTAAGTTAACATTTTTCTTATCTTCCAAGACATCAATCTCTATTTCCTCCTACTTTCTTGAGAGTTACTTATTTAAGGGGTCTCTGCTCCTCTGCTACCATTAAATGTTAATCTATTCCGTGGTTCCATCCTCGACTCTTCTATTTTCTCTGTTTCCCTTGGTAACTTCATCCTTTCTAGTGATTAAAACCACCTACATATCACAGGTTCCCATAAGCAGTTTTTACTTTTTTTCTGTTGTTTCAATTGCCTGCTGGACATTTCCATCCAATGTCTCAACTTTACACTTACAAAAAAACAAAAGAAAGGAAAAGTGCAACATTTTTGTTAAACCAAAATTTCTTACAAGCCTGGTTTTGACAAACAGCATCATTATCCATGAAGTAATCCAAGTAGAAATCTTGAAAATATCCTTACTTCCTTATTTTTTTAGCCACATCTTCAACCTGCCCCTCCTATATATGCATACATTGTCATCATCATCATTACCATTATGATTATCATGATAGGTTTTCAAATAATTTTATTCTTTATACAATGCTTCCCAAAGTCCTGTTCTAAAAGCAATCCTTGATGTATAATACAGATGGTTATTTAACACTCTCTACTACTCCATAATTTTTCCACTTCTCATCTACAGAATTGTTTTATAATTATAGCATATAACAACCTAGTTTGAATATCTAGTTTATACTTTGTTTACATGTTGTATTAGTCAGGGTTCTCTAGAGGGGCAGAACTAATGAAATACATTCATACATATATATATACAGAGAGTTTATTAAGTATTAACTCACATGATCACAAGGTCCCACAACAGGCTGACTGAAGGCTGAGGAGCAAGGAGAGGCAGTCCAAGTTCCAAAACGGAAAAACTTGAAGTTCTGTGTTCGATGGCAGGAAGTATCCAGCATGGGAAAAAGATGTAGGCTGGGAGGCTAGGTCAGTCTCTCTTTTCACATTCTTCCACTTGCTTATATTCTAGCCGAGCTAGAAGCTGATTAGATTATGCCCAACCAAACTAAGAGTGGATCTGCCTTTCCCAGCCCACTGACTCAAATGTTAATCTCCTATGGCAACACCCTCACAGACACATCCAGGATCAATACTTTGTATCCTTCAATCCAATCAAGTCGACACTCAGTATTAAAAATCACAAGTCCATGCCTTGTCAGCTTGAACCCATACACATCTCGGGAGATCATATACAATCTTCAAATAAAGAAAATAATAAAGTAATAATTATGCCTAACAAAATACAATTATCCTTCATACAACTGGAAATGCACCAATCCCCAACCCAAATTCTATTACATAAAGCTAACAATACTTAAATACTGATGTGAAGTCAATAAATCTTATGTCACATGACAAAGGAGAAAGGAAATAAAATGAAGATATTTTCTTAGTACAAGCGTATACCTACACAAATATGTTTTTAACAAAAGAAGGAGGAAATACTCATAGCAATTATAGTCCTCGTTTCTGCAGCTGGTCACATGATCATAGCTGGTATTCATGACTACCTTCTTCTACTACTCATACTGTATTCCCTTTGCCTTCAGCAAGCACCTCAGCAGGTTGTGTTTTTTTCCTGGTGAAGTGACCTAAACCTTCATTCCTGAAGGATCTGAGTCATTTGTAGTACTGCCTAGATTGGGCTGTTGTACTTTCCTTACCTCCACTGTGGAGCAGTAGACTGATTTCATCTTGATAGTCCAGGTCAATCACACCAGCCAACACTGTAATTCCCTTCTTAGCCTGTTGACTTAAAGGTAGGAGAAGTCCAAAGTATCCAGGTGGCAGTCTTAACTCCAAGTTTAATGGAACTATTGTTGTCTCCTGGTGACAGCGTTCCTCCCTCTGGAACTAAGACCTCTAGGCCAGCAGAACATAATGTCATGGGAACAGGAAACAAATATTTTGCTAGTGGATCATTAGGGGTGATGGTGAGTGGTGCCACTTTCACTTCCACCCCTTGATTCCTGGACCTGTGAATCCTGGCTATGGAAGAAATAGTACCATATATTGGATGCTGATTCAGAGCATACACAGCCATCTGGATAACTTTGCCCCAGCCCTGAAAAGCATTGCCACCTAGTTGGCGTTGTAATTGTGACTTCAAAAGGCCATGCCATCATTCTATCAATTCAGCTGCTTCAGGATGATGGGAACATGGTAAGACCAGTGAATCTCATGAGCATGAGCCCACTGCTGCACTTCTTTAGCCATAAAGTGAGTGTCTTGGTCAGAGGCAAGGCTGTGTGGAATACCATGACAGTGGATAAGGCATTCCATGAGCCCACAGATGGTAGTGTTGGCAGAGGCATTGCATGCAGGATAGGCAAACCTATATCCGGAATAAATGTTTATTCCAGCAAAGACAAACTTCTGCCCTCACCATGATGGAAGAGGTCCAATATAATCAACCTGTCACCAGGTAGCTGGCTGATCACCCCGAGCAGTGGTGCCATATCAAGGGCTCAGTATTGGTCTCTGCTATTGGGAAATTAGGCACTCAGCAGCAGCTGTAGCCAGGTTGGTCTTGGTGAGTGGAAGTCCATGTTGCTGAGCCCATGCGTAACTTCCACCCCTGCCACCATGGCCACTTTGTTCATGGGCCCACTGGGCAATGTCAGGGGTAACTGGGGAAAGAGGCTGAGTGGTGTCTTGATTATTAAAATCCTCCTCTGCTGAGGTCACCCATTGGTGAGCACTTACATGGGATACAAATTTCTTCACAGTGTTTGACCATTTAGGTTCTTCCATATACCTCTTTCCCAAGTTTCTTTGTCACCAATTTTCCAATCATACTTCTTCCAAGTCCCTGACCATCCAGCCAAACCATTGGCTACAGCCTATTAATCAGCATATAATCACACATCTGGCCATTTCTCCTTCCATGCAAAGTGCACAACCACGTGCACTGCTCGAAATTCTGCCCACTGGGAAGGATTCCCTTCACCACTGTCCTCCAGGGATGTCCTTGTAAGGGGCTGTAGTGCTGCAGCTGTCCACTTTCAGGTGGTGCCTACATGTTGTGTAGAGCCATCTATAAACCAGACCCTTGTCTTCTGTTCCTCTGTCAACTGGTCATAGGGGACTCCCCATGAGGCCATCAGTGCAGGCTGGGGAAGTGTAGGAAGGGTGGCAGGAATGGGGAGCATGGGCATTTGAGTCACTTCCTCATGTAACTTATATGTGCCTTTAGGACCTGCTTGAGCCGGATCACGTATACACCACTTCCATTTGATGATGGAATGCTTCCGTGCATGACCCACGTTATGGCTAGATGAGTCAGAAAGCACCCAGTTCATGATAGGTAGTTCAGGTCACATGGTGACTTGATAACCCATAGTCAAACATTCAGTTTCCACCAAAGCCCAGTAACAGGTCAAGAGCTGTCTCTCAAAAGGAGGGTAGTTATCTGCAGAAGATGGCAGGGCCTTGCTCAAAATCCTAGAGGCCTCTGCTGTGATTCACCCATAAGAGCCTGCGAAAGGCTCCAAACAGCATTCCTATCTGTCACTGACTCCTCAAGCACCATTGGATCTACTGGGTCATATGGCCCAAGTGGCAGAGCAGCTTGCACAGCAGCCTGGACCTGTTGCAGAGCCTTCTCCTGTTCTGGATCCTACTCAAAACTGGTAGACTTTCAGGTCACTTGATAAATGGGCCCGGACTCATCCTGTGGTCAATTCCCCAGTGGCAGAATGCATAATTGGCATAGACATACCTAGCAGCTGGCATAACCCCCACATTGCCTCCCTGACTGGTAGGGGGAGGGCTACCATATAGGGGAGTCTACATATATATATATATACACAAATGAGTACTGGAATTTATTAAGTATTAACTTTACATGATTACAAGGTCCCACAATAGGCTGTCTGTAGACTGGGGAG
Organism: Chlorocebus sabaeus; assembly: GCF_047675955.1. NCBI lineage: Eukaryota > Metazoa > Chordata > Mammalia > Primates > Cercopithecidae > Chlorocebus > Chlorocebus sabaeus. The sequence continues at coordinate 57,200,125 of NC_132914.1, forward strand.
AAAGGACAGCCAGTTCAGATTCCAAATCTGAAGAACTTGGAGTCCGAAGCTGAAGTTTGAGGGCAGGAAGCATCCAGCACGAGAGAAAGACATAGGCTGGGAGGCTAGGCCAGTCTCTCTTTTCATGTTTTTCTCCTTGCTTATATTCTAGCTACACTGTCAACTCTTTAGATTGTGCCCACCCAAATTAGGTTGGATCCGCCTCTCCCAGTCCACTGATTCAAATGTTAATCTCCTTTGGCAACACCCTCACAGACACACCCAGGATCAATACTTTGTATCCTTCAATCCAATCAAGTTGACACTCAGTATTAACCTTCACACATGTCTATCTCCTCCAGAATACAAATTCCTCAAGGACAAATTGTAGGCTTCAATCCTTAGAACAGTATAAGTACACTAAATTTTTATGGGATGAATGCATTCTTTGCATGGCTGTTTTCCATAGATTGATCATGTTTAAAAGTAGGAACTATTAACCTGGGATCCGTGGATAGAATTCATAGGTCAGTAATAAAAAGACATTATCTTACTTTTTACAAACGTCTGACTAAATTTAGCATTGTTTTTAAGCCAACAAACCACAATAGTACCTATAACTTTGTCACTAATAAAATCACAAATTTGCTCATATCAAGTTTGAGTTATTGTAGTTATAGAAAATATTTTAAGCCCATAACTGCTTTGGAATATGGTAATTATTAGATACACTGCTAGACCATTCTATGTAACATGTAATTAAAGACATGTTTATGGCTGGGCACAGTGGCTTACACCTGCAAACCCAGCACTTTGGGAGGCCGAGGTGGGTGGATCACTTGAGGTCAGGAGTTCGAGACCAGCTTGGTCAACATAGTGAAGCCTCATCTCTACTAAAAATACAAAAATTTGTCAGGTGTGGTGGCACATGCCTGTAATCTCAGCTACTCAGGAGGCTGATGCAGGAGAATCGCTTGAACCAGGAAGGCGGAGGTTGCAATGAGCTGAGATCATGCCACACCACTCCAGCCTGGGAGACAGAGCAAGAATCTGTTTAAAAAAATTATATATATATAAAAAATATTATATATAAAATATTATGTTACATATATTATTTGTTTCCTTGATAATCCTACACATTTCACAGTATTCATTTAAATCTGAGAAGGAAGCTTCAACAGGTGGCTAAATGATCCATGCTAAAAAATTTCAGAAACTCCTTTCTTTGTGAAATGAACACAACACACCATTAAGAGAATTACTGTGATTTTTGTGTTAGATAAGCAGATCTTCCCGCTTTGCCAGAAATCAGTGAAGATGAACCAGCTAAGAGAATGTGAAAGCTGTCAGTACAAGTAGAAAGGTATTTAATATTAGTGATTGAACAAGGAGATAAACAGAGGCATGAGTAGAAATAAAGGTGAAATATAGAATTCAAGTTAAAATATAAGAATGCATAGCAATGGCTGAAAACCCTTATGTAGTAGAAATAAGATAACATTGAGCCATTTGATAAGAATCTCTTAGTCTCCTTGAAAATACACAGCAAAAGACAGAAGTATCACCAAAGATAATGACTTGCTCAGATAGATAAAGAAAATTTGAGGCACTTAAGAGTACAAGCAAAGACCAGAAAACAAACAAGATTTTAAAAAAAATAAACACACATATAACTTATAATTTAGTAAACTATTATAAAGTCCTCATGGAAGATAAATTAGTTGCCAAAAACAAGTCGTAATTATACATAGCTTCCTGAAATAAAACTGTTTTAAAAAGCCCACATTTTGAAGATCTCCTTGTCTTTTATTAACAATTCATGAAATCTGAAATCATTCTGTCTAAAAATAGAAGGAGCTCCATTGGGTGTCACAAAACAGTTGGTTTTTGAGCAGGAACAAGGAAATAGAATAACACAAAAAGCAGATTGGTTAACATTAGGTTACTTCAGTTTATTTTCCTTGTAAAGGTTGAAATGGAGGGGACTTCCTTATTTGGCCAACTCAGGTTGACTGAGCCCTTTCTGATCCGTTGCTGTGAATCTCCTCTTTTTAGGAAAAACCTAGCTATTTGTTCTGCTTCCTTACAGTTTCAGTGTGATTATATGCTATTTGACATGAGTGATTCCATTTTGGTTTGGTGCGTTGAAGCCTAGTGCAGGAGCTCAGTTTAAAACAATGGACCACAAAAGTGTTACTAGTTTTATACATTTAACCAGTCTGCTTGGTAAATTTAACATCAATGTTATTGTATACACTCTATAGAGTTATTTATAAATTTTCTGTTTTAATCTTTATCAGGTTCTATTTACATTTCAAAGTTAGATCAATTTCATTAAGTATTTGGTATCTACCTTGTTAATCAGTGTCCAATACTGAGGTGTTTCTTGAATCTTTTTATCTGCAGCTGTTACTACAAAGTAGAACAGAGAATGGAGAATGGAGAAGAAAGGGAAATATGAGGCTGGGTGTAGTGGCTCATGTCTGTAATCCCAGCACTTTAGGAGGCCGAGGTGGGCAGATCACAAGGTCAGGAGTTCGAGACAAGCCTGACCAACATGAGGAAACCTCATCTCTATTAAAAATACAAAAAGTAGACTGGTGTGGTGGCCCGCGTCTGTAAGTCCAGCTACTCAGGAGGCTGAGGCAGAAGAATTGCTTGAATCCAGGAGGTAGAGGTTGCATAGAGCAGAGATTGTACCCCTGCATTGCACTTCAGCCTGAGCAACAGATAGAGACTCAATCTCAAAAAAAAAAAAAAAAAAAAAAAGGAAAAAGAAAGGGAAACATGAACTTACATAATGAAACACAGGCTATTTTCAAAAACATTGGAAAAAATTTAAGAAACTGTGCAAAGTTATTATGCAAATAGAATGATGCCACATCCAATTCTTTAAATATCATTTATTCATGCATGCAAGATGTAAGTATTACTGCTTCAGGCCCTGTGTTAGTTACTGATTAATTTTTTAAAAGGCAGACACCATCACAGCCTTCATGAAGGTACCATCTAGGTAGAAGGCAGATTTTAATCAAATCAACACAAAATTACAATTAAATATAGCAAGAGTCAAACACTAAAAAGCAAAGATGCTTAGCATGTAGCAGAGATAACTAACTTAGTCTGGATTCCTAAGGAAATGATATGTAAGCTGAGATCTGAATGATGACTTGTGTACGGGATGAGGGAAGAAAACTAGAGGAAGGGGAAGCACAGGCTCCAGAAGGGAGAGAACTTGATATAGTCTAGGAAATGAAAAGTAATCAATTATGTGTACTGAGCATGAGGGAGGAGGCAAGAGGTAAAGCAGGTAGATTACATGGGGCTTTATAGGGAGGGTGACCACATATCCCAATTCCTTAGGGCAGTCCAGGTTTAAGATAAGAAATAATCAATAATAATTAATACTGCCATTTCCACTCTCAGAAGCTTCCCAGGTTGGTGATATATTATTATTCTAATTCTATAAATAGATAAGGGAAGATCATAGTATCAATTAGGAATTGCACTTGTCTGTTAGTGTCATATGTCAGAAGTAAGAAGAGCTTTAAAAAGATAGAGGTTTAATTTTCTCTCAGGGGAAAAAAAAAAAATTACAGAGATAGGAAGTCCTGGCCTGATCATAGTCTATCTTGGTTTCTCAACATTCCCAGTGTGGGGGTGAAAAGGTAGTACACTGTAGTACACTTTCCTCACCCATCACAAGGATAATGGCTGATGCGTCTATAAAACAAGACAGGTTAGTGAGAAAGCATTAAATATGTATTTAACCAAAGTTTTACTTGGCATGGAAGCCTTCAGGAGAAATGACCTAAAGACCCAGGGAAAACTGTGTGTTTTCACATTAAGTCTGATAAGACATATGGATAGTTGTGGAGATACAAGATTAGACAAAAAGGGTGTCATCCAATGGTAATAAACTGAGGCGGGAACTCGGCAAAGTCTGTTTGTTCAGACTACTCTAGGCCTCTGTGTGTAGCATTCCTTCCCCCATACATAGTAGGACACTCTGGAAGGGGGTCTTAATATTTACTTCCGGAGAATGTAGGTCAGAGAATAAACTTTCTAGGCTTTATAGCTTGTTTTGGGGGAGAGGAATTCTGATTTCTATGGCTAACCTTGGAGGAGAAAGAGGTATGAGAAAAGGGAGGGTGGGAGAATATCAGAGAGACCTTGTTTCTGAGGCCTTCCCAGTCGACTTCAGTTCAAAGTATTCAGCCTGCCAAGGGCATACTTTGGTGTATAATTTTCTGAGGCCCAGCACTAGGTATAGCTTATCCTCATGGTTATCTCATGGCTCCAGAAGATTTCTGAAGCCCCAGTCATCATGTCCACATTCCAGGCAAGATAAAGGAAGAGTGAGGAAAGAACAAAAAAAGCCTATACCTATTAAGTATCCTTCACCTAAGACTCAGTCTAAAAGCCTTCCAGTTACATTTCACTGGCAGAAATTTAGTTATATGGCATCACTTAGTTGCAAAAAAAAGTTAGATATTATAGTTGTTAGACAAGTGTATTGACATTGTACCACATATGGTAGGGATTCTATTAACAAGAAAAACAGAGAATAGGTATTAGATAGGGAATTAGCAAACTGTGCAAAAGGCATTAATAGGTTCTTTATTCTAAGTGAAATGGAAGCCATGAAGAGATTTATGCAGGGTAGTGCCTAATCTGATTACAGTTTGGGTAAGTGTGTTTTTTAATTTTTTGACTGCCATATAAATAATAGATTACAGAGGGCAAGTGTAAAAGTAGAGAGATCTGTCAGGGGGCTCAAGTTGCAATAGTGCGGGAGAAACATGAAGCAGGGCCAGTTCTACTGGAGATAAAGAAATTGTGTAGACAAAAGCGATAAGAACAAACATCCACTGGATATGATGATTTAATAAATATGGAGGTTGAAGGAGAGGCAAACGGCAGGGAAGGCTTAAATATTGTGGCTTTTAGGACTAGATGAATAAATAGCATTGTTATTGGAAGAACTATGGAATATTGGAAGAAATCTAGATTAGAGGCTCAGAAGCTTAGGATAGGTTCAAGACATATTGAGTTGCAAATGCATTTAAGATATTTAATGGACATATCAAGTAGGTTGTTAAATAGGTGGTCATAAAATAAATTGGGCATCATAATTGTAAGCATATAGAAGATAACTAAAGTTGCTTAATAAGTAAGATTACTGAAGAAAAGCACATAAAATAAGATGAAAAGATAGTCTAGAACCAAGCCATAAAAACATCAACATTTAGTTTCTGGTAGAAGAGGATGTGGTTGCAAGAAGATTGAAAATGCCTGAGTAAGAAAGTAGGAGGGAAAACAGAAGAATGCAGCACCATGGGAGCCAAGCAAAGAGAGAGTTTCAGGAAGACAGTTTTTAAATGTCACATACTTGTGAGATATCAAGTAAAACATAACTGAGCAGTATCCATTGGATTTAGAAAATGAAGAGTTGCTTCAGTAAAGCGAACATGGGATAAGTCAGAATGCACTAAACTAAGAAATAATAGGCAGTAAGGTGATGGAGATAGTGGAGATGGATTGTATAAATACTACCACTTCAAAAACTTATGCTATAAGCTGGTATGGTGGCTCACACCTGTAATTCCAACACTTCAGGAGCCCAAGGCAGGAGGATTGCTTGAGCTCAGGAGTTTGAGACCAGCCTGGGCTATATAGGCAGACCCTACTTGGACAAAAAATTAACAAAATATTCAGGCATGGTGGCTTGTGCCTGTAGTCCCAGGTACTCAGGGGACTGAAGCTGGAGGATGCTTGAGTCTCGGAGGTTGAGGCTGCAGTGATCAATGATTGTGGTACTGCACTCTAGCCTGGGTGACAGAGGAAGACCTTGTCTCAACAATAAAAACAAAGGTATATGGCAAAGAGATAATGAAGATAGTGAAGTATGTAGAGAAAAGTGCAGGCTCTAAGGAAAGTTTTCTTTTTAATTGGTCCTTTTACTTATGCTCTTTTTAAATCATGGAGATTTAATGAAGTTTAGACACTGCCAAGAAGGATTCTATATACAAATCATTTCTTAAATGAGAAACTTTGATGAGACAAATAAGAAATTGTTAAATATGTTTTTTTTTTTTTTAATTTCTGCCTTCAAATACATCATTTCAGATCTACTTTTAAAATTAAGCACATCTCAGGAAGATCCCACAACCTCAGTATCAATCTTATGAACTAAGAAGTCTGGCTCTTTCTTCTATTAAACATCCATCTCGTACAAGTTAAAGTTTCTTCTCCTTTTCCAATTTAGGCCTCCTTTTGTTCCTAGAGATCTGCTCTGTCAAATAAGTAAATGGTTTGGTCTTCCTTCACTTGCTCCTCTCTCTGCTGTTTGCACTGCCAGAAACAGAGTAGGGACTGGGGAAAAGTAGCAAGGGTCTTATTTTTAGTGCTAATTAATCCAGTCCTGAGTTAACTTTCTTAGATTCTTGATGTGAGCAAATGTACAGACTGACTTCTTGTTACCTTTCGTCAGCTTTTGTCTCCTGGAGGGACATCATAGATTATCTTGGGTGGGTCTCTGCGAGACAACTCAAGCCTACGTGCATTCCCTGGCATCTGATTGCCTATTGTGGAAATTATGCAACTTTGCTTTGCCAAATGGTAGGTCGGTAGATGTGTGGTTTCTGAAATTAACACTTTCTCTCTTCCCTTCCAAATATCTTAGCCAGCTCCCTCCATCAGACTCTTGAAGACAAGAAGGATGCATGTATTTCTATGTTTCCATGGTAATATGTATTCCCAAATATTTGAGAACTCATGTCAAGTCCTCCCAAGGGTACTTTCAAAACTTCTTACAGTGTTTGATTGAAAAGTTAGAAAGGGGCAAACAAAGGTGTCCTTTATTTTTACAAATTCCCGTTAAGAACCTTCCTACATTAACTTTCTAGTCTTCTTTTATCTAGGTTGTGATCACTCTGTTCCTTTGGCAATTTTGTAGTAGGTGCTTAATGAATGTATCCAGTCTTTCTGCCAGAATTCTGAGACTATTGGAAAGATCCATTACATCATGTTGTAAAAATAGTCAAGAGAAGAGGTTGACCAGACAACAAAGAGAAAGCACGACAAATAAATTCAGGAAGCCAAGAATGTGCAAAGTGGAATCATCTGCTTCAGAGAGCCAGTGTCATTCCGTGAGAAATTAGAAACACGTGTGTGTTGTTTTTTTGTTTCGTTTTGTTTTTTATGTAAACGATATTCCGGTATTGTGAGGCTTTCAAATATATTATCCGTCAAGTGACAGACTCAAATCTGTCCTTTAAAGGGAAAACAAGAGGGGAAGGCAGGGAGAAAGTATGTTAGAAGGTTATGGGAATAATTTAAAGGAAGTAAAGAGTAGCAATCCTTAAAAAGGAAGAAGCAACTGGAACTGGGAGGAGAAGATAGATTCAAGAAAGATTATGGATGTACAAATGGCAGACTATAGTGACTGGTCAGATATGAAGAAATAAATAGGCTCAATCAAAGATACTGCTAGATATGGGAAACTTCAGAGTTAGTTATGTTAATCCTATACGTTGTATTTTACAACTAATTTTGTTACATATGTGCTATATATTTTCATGCAATTATTACTTCTCAGAGTCCTAGAATCTTTACAATTTCTATCATAGTAACAATTCCATACTGACTTGGAGGATCTAATATATCCACAAGAAATGCTAACCCCTCCCTCTTCTAATTTCTTTTTTCTCCATGTAAAAAGTTATTTTACTCTTGTCTTGTAACAGCCTAGTTTTTTTTTTTTTTTTTTTGGATAGTCTGTAGTATGTGCCAGGCATGAGTCTACCTACTTTTAAAATATTAGATCTTTGAATTCTCACAATGGCCCTATTAAGCAATTACTATTATTATTATCATCATCATCCACTTCACAGATAAAGAAGTTGAGACTCTAAAAGAGGCCCAAGGTTATGTACCTATTAAGTAACAGAACCAGGGTTTAAATTCAAGTAGCCCAAGCTTTTAATCATTGCACTCTGCTAGCTTTCTGTCCTTTAAGAAGCCATTCATGATCCTTTCAACTACAAGAAATTGCTCCATTCACCCTACCTTGATCTGAATTCATATGTTGGCCTTCTTTCCATCTTGAGTTATCATTATTTTTATATATGTTTTAACTAGATTATCTACTAGCTGGTAAAGTTCTTTCAGGCATGGACCATTTCTCATTCATCTTTGTGCCTACAACTAAAAAAGGACAGCCTTAAAGTGTAGTTGATAATAACAAAAACCCTGGAGCCAGACAGGCTTGAGTAGACTGGATGTTTCTAACTGATCTTAAGATTTATGTGCCTCAGACTCCTCACCTGCACAATGTACTAATCTTTCTTGTGCTTGTGATGGAGATTAAAAGACATAATGCACATCAAAATTTGGACATAGATCCTAATACATCACGAATACTCATGAAATACCTATTGTTTCCATTTTTGCTGCGCATAATAATAAGTCCTCAATAAATATTCGTTAAATCATTGATTCCATTTTTGAGACTACATATAGATGTGGCTGACATCAAGCATGAAAGAGGCCATATATAAAGTTACAGGAGAAATGTCTTCTAATGTAATTGCAATCAGGTATTTCTATTTTCATGTGTATTGACTAACTAATCATCCATTTCATGTTTTAACTTGTAAGAAACAGCTGTCAATTATTAACTAGTATTTTATTATTGTGCATATAAAAATAATATTCGTTAGATAATGTTCAAATAATATCAGATATGGAAAACATGAGGATAACTTAAGTGAAAAATTCATCCAGAATATTGCAATGTTTTCATCTGTAAAATGAATAATAAATCAGAAGCCCTGATTAAGGCTAATTATATTTATAAGGAAATTGAAATAAGAAATATTAAGAATAATCATTTTAATTACAACAATTTGGAATGAAAACTAATGGGTTTGTGAGCCGTTTTTTTTTTGTTCTAAATAACAATAAAAATGCCCAGATTTTTTTTCTAAGAAACAGGTAGCAGATTCATTCATCAAATCCTGAGTTATAGATTTTATATAGATTTATCCTTCCTAGATTCTCATAAGGAAATGTTTAGTAAAGGACGTTATGACTCAATAAGGCAAATAGTATTGCAAACTTGAATCTCTTCTCAGACTACAAAAAGGTACAAGAACATAGGACTCCCCTAATTTCCAAATTGCTTTCTCCTATTACAACATGAAATTCAGGCTTGGTCAAAACATGTTACATGAATGACAAAGTGTTGCTATAGTGGACAAGCAAATATTATATGTCTATATTTCTTTCTTGAAAGTGCTTCCCAGAAGAACAGCCATTGTAGTACATTGGATAGGGAACAGGGGCATTATTTTAAATAAACATGCACATCACCTTGAATGTTACATCAGCTTCTCACGTGATTTCTTTTTATTCTTCACTTTTTAATCTTTCACTTTCAATAGAAGAGTTAGTAGGGAGAAGGATAATACAGATATCCTTACAAAGGATAAAATGCTGAAGGTGGAATAAAATTAGAAGTAGGGAAATCATTTAGAAGAACATTTTGATAATCTATTTGAACCTTAATGAGGGCTTAAATTAAGATTCATTTCCATTATCTCAAATAAACTTTTTTATTCTTCATAATATTTTTCCTTCAAGTTCTAGTAGTAAAGGTGTTTCCCATTAAATGGGCTTGCAATTTAATGAAGCAGTAAGTCTTTTAAATCTAAGACTTATAGGGACAAAGTAGGTGATAGAATTACTAGAGTTGAAACATAAATTCGTTTCATTTCACGAGTCTTTGAGGCTGTGTGTGATGACTCAGTTCAAGCAGAGAATCTTTGAGAACCTTAAAGCAATGAACTCTGAGAAACAAGGAGCTAGCTTGACTGATTAGAAAAGGCAGAAGGTAAAGTCCCAGAGCTAGGCAGTGTGGAAAGTGGATTAACACATCATGTCCTGCAGCAGTGGTAACTCTCCCCAGGTGGGTACAAGATGGTCCAGAACATAAAGGGAAAAAAGAGGAAATTCCTGAGGACTGTCCTGATATCACTAAATTGGAGTCATCCTAAACTACCAGGCATGATTGTGAAGGGTGATAAAGTGTCAAAAAGAAACAATGTTGCAGAATATTTTTTAAAAAGGAAGAAAAGCATTTGCAAAGTATTTACACCAAAACCAAAAACCTCAATCAGTGGTTTCCAAGGGCTGGTGGTAGAGTTAGTGAACTGACCACTTAATTATAGTAGTGGTTACACGGATGTATACTTTTGTCAAAATTCATAAGACTATATACCTACAAAACGTAAATTTTCCTGGAAGTAAATTATACTTCATAAAGCCTAGGTAAAAATGTATTAAAAGTAAACATGATTCACTTAGAAAAGCGAGCTTGCTAATAAAAGCTAAAAAATACATGTATGTGTATGATTTAATCTACATACTCAAAATTAAATTACTGCATGTGAATCAAGAGATAACCAGAGTTTAGAAAGAAGGGGCTTAAAATTGATATTTAACTCTTTTTAAAACTACTGGCTTAATGATGATATGTATTCTATATGTGTAGGAATTTCACAAGTTCTGTGTCTTGAAAGTGAATTTCAAATGCAAAGACGAGAGAAATTGTGCCTGGTCTGCAGTTCCTCACTCACTTCTAAACTGAGGAAATATTTATAATGTCACAGATTGGTTTCTCAAGAAGCATACAATGACACTGAATTTAGGGGCCAAAGTGTTTATTAGAGAAGAGAAGGGAAGCCGGGTGCGGTGGCTCAAGCCTGTAATCCCAGCACTTTGGAGGCGGAGACGGGCGGATCACGAGGTCAGGAGATCGAGACCATCCTGGCTAACATGGTGAAACCCCGTCTCTACTAAAAAGTACAAAAAACTAGCCGGGAGAGGTGGCGGGCGCCTGTAGTCCCAGCTACTCAGGAGGCTGAGGCAGGAGAACGGTGTAAACCTGGGAGGCGGGGCTTGCAGTGAGCTGAGATCTGGCCACTGCACTCCAGCCTGGGCGACAGAGCGAGACTCCATCTCAAAAAATAAATAAATTAATTAATTAAAAAAAAAAAAAAAAAAAAGAGAAGAGAAGGGGGAGTAAGCAAGGTTGTGCCATCAATTTAATGTATACACACTCTGGAGAATGGTACCCTATTTTTGCAGACAGGTGGCTCTGGGCTGACACTCCAGCTGTGCCCTCAGAGTCCATTGTAATGCTCTATCAGGCCAGATACCTTTGAATCCAGTCGGTGCAATGACCAGTAGATAACATGAATTAGGTTCCTCTCCAGCATCTCGTTCACTGAAAAGTACATCCCCTGATCTGATGTGATGTTATGTGAGATAACAAGACAGTGGATCAAATAAGCTCAAATAATAGTGCTGGCTGAGGTCCTGTATGCAGAAAATGCAAACTCATATGTGAAATGTGTCTATTCCTACGAGCATCAAATGCTGGCTCTTTCATGATTGAAGGGCCCCAGTGTAGACAACTTACTACAAAGTGGTCTATTGGCCTCCTGGAGGAATGGTCCCATATCTGGCCTTGGCATTGGTGTCTACTGCAGCAGATTGAATACTTAGCAGAAGGAGTTCCTAGATAAGCCTTGGTAAAAGTCAGGCTCCATGCTTTTGGGTCTATGCATAGCCTCCACTTTTTTTCCCCTCATTCCTGCTTTATATGTGTCCATCATAACTGCACTGGCATGGTCAATGACAGAAGCTGGCTGACATCAACCTAGTGGTCACTTGGAGTGCTTGCTTGTTTAGCGACTCTTCTGTGATGAGCGCTCTCTGGTGGGAACCAACATGTGATATAAACATCTTCACACTTTATGACCACTCCCTTGCGTTCATCTATATACCTGTATTCCAGACATCTTTGTCCCCATTCTCCCTATTCTTTACGTTCCAGGCCTCTGACCAGCAGCCAGATCATTTGTTACTGCCTACGAGTTTGTATATATACTAATCTTAGACCACATCTTTTTTCAAGCAATGTGCATGACAAGGTACACCATCTGAAGTTCTTCCCATTAGCCAGATCTTTCTTCACCTCTGTTTTTTTAAGTCTACCGTGAATAAGGCTGCAGCGCAGCTGTCTATGCTGAACTGATGCATACATAAAATAAATTTTGTCTTTTTGTCTCCTCTTTGCTGGCTGTATGGGATCCCTCATATAGCCGTATGTGTGGCTAAGGGAGGTGTGTTGGTGCAGTAGTTGTGGGTGCCATGGGAGTCTGAGCTAACTGCTCATGTTACTTTCTTGTACCCACTGGTGCTGCTCATGCTTGATCCCACATGCACCATTGCCATTTTATAATGCATCGTTGCTGGATCTGCCTGTGATTTGGTGGGGTTGACAGGATTCAGCTGATAACTGGCAATTTCCTGGTCATGCTCATTTGATATCAGACACTCATTCTTTCCCAGGGCCCAGTAGCCAGTAGTTTTTCAAAAGGTATGAGATACTGTGTTGCAAAAGGCATGGTCTTGAGGCCCAGGGAGGTTTTAATGTGATTGTCTTACTAGTAATTACATTAATGCTCCCTCAGGTTCAAGACCATGCTATGTAAATAATTTCCATTATCTAAAAATAAACTTTTTTATTCTTCATAGTATTTTTAGTGCAAGTTCTAGTAGTAAAGGTGTTTACTGTTAAATGGGCCTCTGACCAGCAGCCAGGTCATTTGCTACTGCCTATAAGTTTGTATATATCACTGAGGATTTCCACAAAGCCCACATGATATAATACACACACACACACACACACACACACACACGCACACACAATCCAACAGGCTGATTACCACCAACAACATAGGGCCTATTGGATTGTGTTTCTCAGCAGGGAAGGATGCTTACATTATAAGGACTTTTCTTCCTCTGAACGCCACTGAAAGATGGCAGCTTTTCACATACCTTAGGGTATGAGCTACAGCAGTATTTGTAGGTTTGAAATATGCTGCCAAAAATGCAAAGAGGTTAATGGACATTATACTTCCTTTTTCAAGGTAGGAAGTGCAAAGTGTAATAATGTATCTTTACTTTGGAGGGGCTATTCTGACACACCCTGCATTATTGAATCCCTAAAAAATTGTACAGAAGTGGAAGATTTCTAAGCTTCACTATGTTTACCTCCCACTCACAGGAGTGATGTGTGTTTCTAAGAACTCCAGTGTGTTAGGCACCTCTGTCTTAATGGGTCTGATAAATATCATGTTACCAGTGTAATGGGTCAGCGTGATGTTCTGTGAGAGGTCCAGATAGTCAGATCTCTTCATCCTATATCATGTGAGAGAAAAGGAAAATTAGGAAATCCTTGAAGAAAATCTCTAAATGTATTGTTACTATTTTTGGTCTATTCCATATGAATGCAAACTGGCTCTCATCTTTCCTTTCTCATTGGCATAGAAAAGTGTGCATTCACCCAGTTAATGACTCCATGATATGCACTTGAGGCTGTATTTATATTTATCTGCTTAAATAAAGATATCATTTCTGGCATGGCAGTGGCAATCAGAGCTACTACTTGGTTGAGTTCGTGGTAGTTTATAATTATCTTTCAGAAATTATTCATTTTCTATAGCAGCCAGTTTGTGAATTAGAATATCATCGGACTACCACTCCTTCTTCCTTTAAGGGTGGCACTAATCTCCTGAGAGTCCCCTTTTTCCCCACTATGTGATATATTTTTTGGTTTATTTTGTTTTGTTTTTGTTCAGTCTCCATAGAGACTGTCAATAATTGCCAATACTGACTATATGACTATATTTCAAGTCTTCATGGCAAGATATTGCGAAAAGATTTCAATTAGCAATAATTGTGCCTCAGATAAACCTCATTGGCTGTGATACTATGCAGGGTACTGCGCAGGGTGACTTAGGTTCAGAGGCTTGGCTTTTCTACTATAATATCTTTTACCACAGAGACCAAGAGTTCAATATGGGGGTTGCTCCAACTTTACAGTTGCCAATAACTGCATATTTGTGTCCCCTCAAAATTCACATGTTGAAACTCTAACTTACAATGTGATGGTATTTGGAGACGGGGCCTTCGGATGGTAATGAGGTTTAGATGAGGTCATGAGGGTGGAATCCTCCTGATGGAATTCCTTTCATAAAAGTAAATAAGAGAATTACCCCCCTGACATGTGAGGACACAGCAAGATGGCCACCTGTAAACCAGGCAGAGGCTGTCGCCAAGAACCTGCTCATGCTGGCACTATGATCTTTGACTTCCAGTTTCCAGAACTGTGAAAAATAAATGTTGGTTAAGCCACCCAGCGTATCACATTCTGTTATGGCAGAAGAAGAGATGCAGCAGAATAAAAAAGTCAGAGAAGTTTGAAATATGAGAAGACTCCAGGCTCTGTTGCTTTTTGAAGATGAAGGGGCAATGTGACAAGCAACTCAGGTGGCCTTAAGGAGCTGATAGTTTCCCAGCTGACATCTACCAAGGACATGGGGACCTCAGCCCTAAAATTGCAAGGGCCTAAGTGCTGCTGGCAACCTGAAAGAACTTGGAAGATTTTCCCCCAGATTGTGAGACCCAGAGCAAAGGAACCACAAGTCATTCAGAATTTTGACTTACAAAACAGTGAATTCGCACATTTGTGTTATTTTAAGCCTCAAGAAACTTCTGAGTCTAGGTTAACTTCTACCTTGTTCTTGCAAGGCTATCTTTCAGTATGCTACATTTTGGAACACAGCTATCATGCTCTAAGAATCCCAAGCCACATAGAGAAGCCATGTTTAGGTGCCCCAATCAGGAGGCCCAAGTGAACCTGGCCTTTCAGTCATTCCTGCCCAAGTATCAGACATGTGATTGAAAAAGCCTCTAGGTGATATTAGAGGCTTGTGTTTTTGTGTTCCAGTATTGTCAGCTGGGGCTTCAGACATTGTAAAGCAGAGACAAGCAACACTCGTTCAGGAAACAAAATCTATGAGCATAACATTATTGTCAATTTATACTCCTTTTTAAATACTCCTTTTTTTATACTCCTTTTTAAAACACACAAATAGTAAAAACACACAAATAGTAAGCAGAGCAGAAAGGAAGGAAAAAATCTCTTTCAAATAAAAATAGGAATAATCTATTTATTTTTTTAGGGACAGTGTTTCACTCTGTCATCCATGCTGGGTAGCAGTGGCACGACCATAGCTCACTGCAGCTTCTAACTCCTGGGTTCCATCCTCTCTCAGTTTTCCAAGTAGCTGGGACTACAGGTGCACACCACCCCATGAAACTAATATTTTTTATTTTTTGTAGAGATGGGGTCTTGCTAGGTTGCCCAGGCTTATTCAAAACTCCTGGGTGCAAGGGATCCACCTGCTTTAACCACCCAAAGTATGGGATTATAGCTGTGAGCCACCACACCCAACCAAAAGAGGGAAAATTTTCAAAGATCCCATATCTAGAGTGAAAAAAGATAAAATTCTCTCTAGAATAGTTATGAGGAGGAATTTCAGTCTCAGAGTAAAATTGGATTGAATTGCAGAGGAAAATAAATATTTTTTTTAGTGCACTACTTAATAACTGGGTCTGTAACTGCTATGTGATAAATGCTGCTTCTTATAGTTAACCAAAGATAAACATCTAATATTAATGGAATAAGAAATTTATTTAGAGTAATATACCAGTGAAGCGATTAATTTTCTGTAGAAAACTATTTCTAGATTTTGCAATTGTCCAATTTTTCTTTTAAAAAACCATTGAGATTAACTTTTACTATCTTATTTCTGAAGGACTATTTTAGAAATGTGTGTATATGTTATATATAATAATATCATCTTTTATTTCTATTAAGCTTTACAATTTACAACTCCATTTACATGGAAAATTTAAATGGAAATGTGTCCACTGTTGGGACCTACTTCTCAGAAAAAAAAGATGCCTTTCAAAATATTACTGCTTATTTACAATGCATCTGGTCACCTGAGAGCTCTGATAGAGATGTAAAGATGAACATTGTTTTCATAATTGCTAACACATTGTCTATTCTGCAGACCATGGATCAAGGAGTCATTTCAACTTTCAAGTCCCATCAATTAAGAAATATATTTTATAAGGCTATAGCTGTCACAGATAGTGGCTTCTCTGATGAATATGGGCTAACTAAATTGAAAACCTGGAAATAATTCACCATTCTAGATGCCATTAAGAACATTTATGATTCATAGGAAGAGGTCAAAATAGCAACATTAACAGTAGTTTTGAAGAAGTTGATACCAACCCTCATGGATGACTTTTGAGGGGTTCAAGACTTCAGTGCAGGAAGTAACTGCACATGTAGTGGAAACAGCAAGATAACTGGAATTAAAAGTGTAGACTGAAGCTGACTAAATTTGCTCATTTTATCATAAGAATCTCATGATAAAACTTGCCAACAGATGAAGAGTTGCTTCTTATGGATGAGCAAAGAAAGTGGTTTGTTGAAGTAGAATCTACTCCTGGTGCTGTCATTATTGGTGAAATGACAATAAAGGATTTAGAATATTACATAATCTTGGTTGACAAAGCTGCATCAGGGTTTGCAAGGGTTGACTCCAATTTTGAAAGAAGGTCTAGTGATCAAATGCTATCTAACAGCATCACATGCTATAGAGAAATCTTTCTTGAAAGGAAGACTCAATTGATGAGGCAAACTTCATTTTCAGAAATTGCCACAGCCACGGTAAACTTCAGCAACCACCACCCTGATCAGTCAGCAGCTATCAACCTCAAGGCAAGACCTTCCACCAGCAAAAAGATGATGACTCTCTGAAGACTTATATGATGGTTAGCATATCTTAGAAATAAGATAATTTTAATTAAGGTACATATAGTGTTTTCTCAGACATAGGCTATTCCACACTTAACAGACTATGATATAGTGTAAACATAACTTTTATATACACTGGAAAACCAAAAAATTCACGTAATTCACTTTATGTCTATATTTACTTTATTCAGGTAGTTTGGAAATGAAAATGCATTATCTCTGAGGTATGCCTGTATAGCAAAATGGCACAAAAATTCCTGCCAGATGGAAAGCAGAAGAAAAGTTCCTGAATGGAAAACAGAATGGCAACATGGCCTTAACTTTGAGCAATGAAACGAAACAACAGCAGCTGAAAGCCCAGTTTACTAAGAAACTTTCCTGCAGTTGAGAGTGTTTTGCGTGAAACTCTCTTGTGACCTATGAGGTATTATGTTGATGCAAACAATGACTAACCCTTCAAGGACATTCCAGGTACATGGCAAGTAATACAAATATTAAAAATTAAGTGGGTAAATTTATGGTCACATTTTACAAAGCATCCTAATTAACACTGTTCTCCAAAATCTGAGAAGTAAACATTTATTTTTAGTTTAATAGAAAAAAAAAACTACATAAATGTTTTCTTCATTAGTTATGATTATGCATAAATTCTGTGGATCTTTGCACCCTTGAAGTGCTCACAAGTATCACTGAATTTTAGAAAGCGAAGCTATTAATAATTATTAAGGTCTTAAAGTAAAAACCTATGACTCAGAGAGCTTAAGGAACCCAACAAAGATCAACTGCACAGAAAAAAGCACTAAAGCCTTAGCTTCTTGATAACACATTCAGTCATCATTGATTCATTTCATAAAATGTATTATTAATACTCATTAGCCACCATTTACAAGATTTCTGCCTGAAAAGTTTACAGTCTGATGATAACTTTTAATTTAAGTTTCTAATCTTATATGCATTCAAAATAATCAGAATATTTACGTGGTGAAGCATCTGTAAAACACCCAGAATCCATTAAGTTTAGTTTACAGATAATATTGATAAAATGTAAATTTAGAAAAATACCCCAACAAATAAGTGTTTTAATACATAATCCATTGAGAGATTTTTGGAGCCAAAAAAGCCATTTTGTTTTAAACCAAAGACCCTTGTGTGCTATTATTTAAAGGCATACCATACAGCAATGTCAATGCAATTGATTCCCCTTTTATATGCTTTATAGAATTGGACTAGATTGTCTTTCCCCAAAATTCTATGGGAGTTTTTCATAGAAGATATTTCCAAAGTAGCCTATATAGATATACTCAAGATTTAAATCTAGAAGCAGTGGAGATACATTTTTATAGTTTGTATAGTCTGTGAAAGCAGGTTACAGCAATCATATTCACAGCTGCTAGCCAGTTGCAATCTCAGCCACAGTATGTTGCCACTGGAACAGGTGTACATTTGTTTTCACCCAAGTTGAGGGAAGCATTGGGACATTTGGTCTTTTGTACTTAGCTATAATGACTCTATTGTGTGTAGTTTATAAACACACACACCCTTACTTTAATCTCACAGTCTTACTCTGAAAATGCTATTATATGAATTTCGGGGTCATGAGACGATATTTTTAGTTTTGACTTAAGAACACATTAGTGCATTTTCAAAAGTTCAATGTTTCATTGGGGATTTTATGCCATTATGATTTACAATTTTTTTTTTTTGAGATGGAATTTTGCTCTTGTCACTCAGGCTGGAGTGAGTGGTACGATCTCGGCTCACTGCAACCTGCGCCTCCTAGATTCAAGTGATTCTTCTGCCTCAGCCTCCCGAAGTAGCTGGGATTATAGGTGCCCGCCACCACGCCCGGCTAATTTTTTTGTATTTTTAGTTGACATGGAGTTTCACCATGTTGGCTAGGTTAGTCCTGAACTTCTTATACATGTCACTTCCATATGCTTTAGAACTACATAGTTGCATGGTCCCAATATAATTGTAAGGAAAGCCAGGAAGTGTGGAGCCATGCAGATCATAAATATTGTGAGCACCAATAGTTCAGGTGATCTACCTGCCTTGGCCTCCCTAAGTGCTGGGATTACAACCATGAGCCACTGTGCCTGGCCGATTTACAGTCTTTTTAAGTAATATCTTATATTGGTCAGAATAGGCTAGGTTTTGTTCCCGTGACAAATAGAGCCTGAAATTTCTGAGGCTTAAAATAATGGTTTCTTGCTCACACAAAGTACAGTGCAATTCAAGCAGTCTTTCTTTTTCAGCGATTCCACTTTGTAGCTAGTTCATCAGAAACATGGTACTGTGGTAGGGAAAGAGAGTGAGGAAGGAGACACACTGGGTCTTAACTCCCTTTAACAGAAATTACACATGTCACTTCCACTCATACTCTTTTAGAACTACATAGTTGCATTGTCCCAATATAACTGTAAGGAAAGCCAGGAAGTGTGTAGCCATGCAGATCATAGATACTGAGAGCACCAATAGCTTCTACCACATATGTGTTGTCTACAGCCACACTGTCATCTCTTTTCTTCATTCAGCAAACACTACTAATTACCCTTCTCTCTGCAAGGATTTGTGCTACATGATAGATGATTCTGTTACCAGAAAGGAGCCCTGATCCAGACCCCAAGAGAGGGTTCTTGGATTTTATGCAAGAAATAATTTGGGGTGAATCTATAAAGTGAAAGCAGGTGTACTAGGAAAGTAAAGGAACAAAAAATGGCTACACCCAAGGCAGAGTAGCAGCATGGGCTGCTCAGCTGCTAACACTTATTATTACCTCTTGATTACATGTTAACAAGAGATGGATTATTCACGAGTTTTCTGGGAAAGGGGTGGGAACGGAGGGTTCCCAGAACAGAGGGTTTCTCTCCATTTTAGACCTTACAGGGTAACTTCCTGACCTTACCATGGCATTTGTAAACTGTCATGGCACTGGAGGGAGTATCTTTTAGCATCCTAATGCATTGTAATTAGCACATAATGAGGAGTGAGGAGGACCAGAGGTCACCTTTGTCTCCATTTTGGTTTTGGTGGGTTTAAGCTGGCTTCTTTACTGCCGCCTGTTTTATCAGCAAGGTCTTTATGACCTGCATCTTGTGCTAACCTCCTATCTTATTCTGTGACTAAGAATGCCTTAATCTCCTGGGAATGCAGCTCAATAAGTCTCAGCCTCATTTTACTCAGGTCTTATTCAAGATGGAGTCACTCTGGTTCAAAGGCCTGTGACAATGCCAGAGATGAATAAAATGTCATCTCTACTTTCAAATAACCTAATATATTGGGGCTACAGAAACAAAAATCATATTATAATATAGTCATATGTGAAGCAGAAAGATAATGCCCCAGATAGAGGACTAAATCATTTTCTATGGGCAGGATCACAGAGAAAGATGAACTTAATCCTTATTTGTTAACAAGGAATCCTTAAAATGCTGTAGAAGTGATGATATATTTGCTGGGCATTAAAGGAAGAAAAAAGGCTTAGGCAAGTTTGATATGGGAAAGAGGGCGGTGAATGATAAAAGACGGAAAAATGTGAGAAGATTGTGCATGACTGAGGAATGAAGAAGGGACAAAGAACCTAAACCACAAGGATGTGGGTATATAGTAAAAGACATGTGGACTTCATGAGTATATATGTCATGTACGTATTCACAGTTTGCTCACCTGTGGAATATGTGTTGCTAGAATGTTAAGTGTATTGCTATTTGTTTCTCTCACTGTTATTTCAGCTTATGAAAAGAAATCAAGGCAAACATTTTACCAGAGCATTCCAAGTTCTAATCATGTGGCTTGTTTTTTCCCTAAATTGTATTTTTTTCTCCATTTCTTAACAATATTAAACTATAAGTAATAGGATAAATTGGCTGAATTTATTCTTAGCTGATTCTCCCTCCTTTCAGATTCCTTTCTAGTCAAATCAAATTTTACGTGACATACCTAGTTATCACAACAAAGCAATTTAGAAATGAGTTCCCAAATACTAACTCTGTGACAGCAGGTAAATTAGATCCAGAATTTTAATTGTTGAAAAAACAAGACTTAAAAAGAAGGTTATGATATCATGCTATAAGTAGTGATGTTTGGCATTCAGCAGTAGGTTAAACAAGCCAAGAACATGGGACTATAAGAAAAAAACAACAAAAAAGAAAAATCAAAGAGAAGGAAAAGGGAGAATAGGATCGAAATTCAGAAAGCATATGGTCTTTTTCCTCTTCTTTGACAGGAAATAAAAGTGATGAATGAGCAGGAAAAATGTCAATAGCAAACACTCAAGAATATGACCTTGAAATGTGCCTTTATGTTGTTTCTTTGAAATGTTTAACTTTTTTGTAATTAAATGAAGTATTTAGAGTCACTGCTAGACATTCCATCATTATCAAAATGCCTATTATGTCTTACACAAACGTCTATTTAAGCATTTTTAGCTTAAAAATATAAAATCCTTTCTGTAATTTTCTGCCTTTTTTTTAGTTTCAAATATCATTCTTTCAATAAAATTATCTTCCAATAATTTTGAAGTTATTAATCAGCATGATTTATTCATCTTGTATTATGCCTACCAGCCACTTCATGTATATTATTTCACTTAAATCTTATGAAATCAACCCAAGATCGATATTACTTTTATTTCATAGCTACAGAAATTGAAATTCAAATTTTATCCATTACAACAGACTAGCTGCGGCAAAAGACAGTGTGAATTTACCCAAATGACTTAACTATCTTTTTATAAATTTGTAAGATGTGAAGAATCATAGAACACATCTTAAAAGGATGATCGTGAAATCAAGGAGGAGAAAGCTAGTTAAACTGGTAGACGAACTGCAATAGGACTTGCCAAGTCAAAACCTACAATTATTCTTTTGGATAGTTTCTTTTTCTCTAAAGTGGCAATTAAAGTTATTAAAGAAACCCAATCTTTGGGGTAGGTTAAACGTTCTCTTCCAGCCCTTCCTCTTTCCAACTTTCCCAAGAAGCATATTTTAGACAGGGGAAGAGACCAAACCAATGACTGCAGAATTACCATTTTCTCTAGCACTATTCGTTGTCAAATAACTAAATGCTGGTTTGAAGAACTAAGTAATTGGAGAAACCAAAAATGAAAGGAATTACTTATAAATGATTTGAAAAAAAAAAAATCCTTATTTTTAATGTCTTTTGGTGCTGTTTTCTATGCCCTTCCTCCTATGGTGTCAACTTTATTTTTTTCTGTAAAGTGATTTGGTTTGTGAGTCTAATCTCCAACAGTGCACTACCTCCTTCTCCCAAAAAGGCCTCAGTTGAAAAATGGCTCAACACTTTCACTGCAAGTTCACAGTGAGGATCTCCTATTCTCCCTGCATTCGGCCAGACTCTTCTCTTTTTGCATGCTTTCCTCTCCCATGCATGGGTTACACAACTCTCTGGGATATCTAGACAGAGCTACCCCACACCTGACTCCTAGGTCAGGCTACAGAGTACTTCGGATACAGCAAGTCACGACTCATCTGAAACGACAGATCTACCTGCCTTTTGGCTTTCTTCCTTGGTCAAAACTAAAATCCGAAGTGGAGTGCCCCGAGCGATAGACAAATTGCCTATAGCTTTGACAGCCGCTTGGAGCATGCTCAGTCGGTCTCCAGGCACCGGGAGGCGGCTCCCCCCCACCACCCCCCGGGCCGGCCTCCACCGCAGTCTGTCCGGCCCCCACCCCCGGCGCGCGCTCCTCCGCACCCACAAGGGCGTTCAGCAGCCGCGCCTCCCTTTCCCGCCGCCGCCTCCTTTTCCGCTGGCTGTGGCGGGCGAGGACACGTCAGGGGCCATAAATAAATAAATAATTCCATTCACCCGTTGACAGCAAGGCGAACCGGCTGCGGCTTGCGGGGAACAGAGGGCTGCAGCGCCCACCCTGCGCCAGAGACCAGATAAAGTAAGTACAGCTGGGGAGGGAGGGGGCGGAGGAGGAGGACGAGGAGGCGGCGCAGGCGAAGAGGAGCGAAAGCCTGCGTCTGCGACCCGAGCTGCCCGCGGAGCCGCACGCGTGTGTGCAAATAATGGCCAGCCTGTGACAAACGTGCCAACGCAGAGTTGGCCAGCGAGCCCTTATATAGACAAAAAACCCTGAAGCGGCCGCGGGAGGAGAGCTCGCGTCAGCCAGTGAGCGCCGACAGCGGCCCGGGAGCTGCTGGGGGTGCGCGGGGTCCGGGGCAAGGAACGCCCCGCTTGCTTTCGGCCAGGAGGTACCCACGCTCTCGGCTTTTACACCTAGACTCAGCTTGGCGCGGTGCACCCCAGTCTCCCTGGCTCACGGGACTCCGAGGGCTGCTTGCAGTGCTGCGTGTCTCTAGTGCGCGCCCTGCCAGCATCCGGCCCCCGAACCCCCTAGGGTAGCGTGGCTTCATTGCCGCAGAAGGTGGAGGTGGAGGTGGGGGTGGTGAGAGTGTGTGTAGGGAATGTCTTCTCTTTGAGCAGATGATCAGGACAGGAAGAGGCTGCGAGGGGAAGACGAAATACCGGGGGATTGGGGCGTGGGGGTTGTCTTTCTTCATTTTTGGTCCCCAGGAAGGATGGCAGGGGTGGAAGCAGATGGAAAAGTGTATGCGGGCGAGGCCTGAGCCCAGGCAGAAAGGGAGCGCTGACTTGGCAAGGGTTCAGGAGGGCCTGTGCCTGCTGGGCTTCCTGGGCTACTGCACTACACTGGGGGCACTAGGCCCGGTCAGGTGGCGCCACAGGCTGCGAGCCCGCTCACGTGCGAGCCCGCTCACGTGCGAACTGTTTTCCCAACAGATGCTGCATCGCAGCTCCCTTCTCTACCCGCTTTTCTCCTCTACTTCCGCGAAAACGATTGCAGACTGCCTTGGAAAGGGCGGTCGTGCCCAATACCACTTTCCCGGTAGGGCTGAGGAGGGACTTTTGTAGTTCCAATTCCAGGGAAATTAAAATTTTACACACACACACACACACACGAGAGACATAGAAGAGGAAATGAGGAGTGGTTTCTCTATAATTGTTTTTTGATTGCCTTTCCTGGAGAAATAAGTAGGACTAGGCTGCGTTGCGTGAGGGCTGGTTAGTGGCATTAGGACAGCTGTTATTTCATGTCCTTCTTCCCTCTTGGGTCCCAGAGGAGACGCAGCAGAAGAATAAAATAGCGGGCAGTGATGAAGGTGATGTGAAAAAGACTGGACCAGAGGAAGGAGTGACTATTGGATGCCATTTCCTGTCACCCCATGCTTCATGGCTAACCCCAGTCTGAACTCAGAGGGTTGCCAACTTTCCACAGACAGGTTAGCTTGAATGTGTTGTGTCACTGGAACCACAAGCACTAAGTATGCATTTGGTGGAGTGTGGCTGAAAAACGAGAGTTGGGTGGGGACTGCAGAGGGCAAATGAGGGTTGAGCAAAGTGACTAATATTTAGCCCCGGTGAAGCAATCCTAACTCCAGCTTCTACTTCTAACTGAGCACATTACATTTAAAGCAATCCAAGTGAGGGACTGAATGATCTCAGTGGAAAGGAAAGATTATAACCATAAGAAACTCAGTGTATTGTGTAACAACTTACAAAGTCAGGAACTATTTTTTGTAAATACATCAACAGTTTGCAGTTACATATTACATTTTTCCCCCAAGGCATGTTTTAATATTAAGTGATCTGAAATTTTAACACCTGTTTCCCAAAGTTCAAATTAGTGTATCCTTTTATAAATGCTCAGTTTATTTCTAGACATTCATTTGCTCTTTGATAATGTCTGGCTTATATTTTTGGCTTTGAGCTCTTTTAAAGGGAAGGAGAGAAACATTACCTAAAGAAACCTCCCTTGTCTAGAGTCATATTCCTGGATCATGGATCTGAAATAAAAGGCATCTCCAGAATTTGATTTTAATTCTGTATTCATTCACCAAACATTTTTGAGACATTCACATGGAAAAAGGGAATTAACTTTAGAACAGATTGGTTCTGCACTTTTGTAAGGTTGAGTAGTTGTTTAACAATCAGGGCTTTTCCTTTTTCTTATCTATAAAATGAGATTGGTGGTACCCACTCTGAAATGCTACTGGGAAGAATAAAGTGTGTGGTAAACACTTAGAATTTAGACAGGCTATATTTGAGCCCCTATAATCAGTCTAGACACCCTACCAGGGTTACCAAGATGAATGAGACTGGAATTCTGTTCTCAAGAAATTCTCATATAGGCAGTCATCCAGGTTAATCTTTTCTTGTATCCCATTTGCCTTTTAGTCCCCCCCTTTTTTTTTCTCCTCTTGATGGAAGAAACATATATCCCAAATAACTTGAAAGGAACTCCTCAGTTGTAAGAAATGTTGGTAAGATCTGCTAAAAGGCAAATTTGAGAAGAGTGTCTTTTCTCAGGAACCTGTATTCAGCCCGTTTTTTGTTCATTAATAGTGATCCTTAATGTATAAAAACAGGTAATGAAGGATTTTTCTTCATGTTAGGAGGGGAGGATGATCCTTCTCTGAAGACTGTCTTTGTCAATGAATTGGTTTCCATCATTTGAGAGAAGAGTTTGAGCTGCAGTTTCTACTACACCTTGGACAAACCAATCCACTCACTCCTAAGAGTATAAAGTAACTGTAGTACATAACGACTATAATGACAACTCTGTAATGCTCACCATATTCCAGGCACTGTGCTACTACTGTCTGATAGCACGTAACAACCCTGTGAGGTAGATCTGTCCATATCCATACTTACAGAACAAAGAATTTAGGCCCAGAAAGTTTCATAGCTTATTCAGCTGGTACACCTAGTAAGTGACTGGGCTGGGACAAGCAATCCATGCGATCTATTTGGCTTTAACTACTATGTAATACAGCTTCTGCCTTGTGTGAAGCTAAATAAGAGCAAAGATCTTACCTTTTGTTTTCTCCATAGCCCAGTACAGTGTCTGGCATATCATGGTTCAGAACAACTGATTATAGAAAGAAGGAAAGAGGGAGGGAGGCTGAACTGGAGGGAAGTGGGGAGAGGAGGAAATAAAAATTAGCAAGCCAAGTGTCTCCTGCCTTCAACTCTGAATCTGGCAGGAAATCCAGCATGAACTCTGCCCTGAGAACAGAATTTTTGAGGCTGTTTTGAGGATTCCTTTTCCTTGTCTTGCATCTAATCATCTAGTTTATGATGCTCATTTGTGCAAAATAGGAAAATATTCTCTTTGGTCTGACAAATTAGCAAAAGGTGCCCATGAGCTGCAAACATCAAAGAGTGACCTACTCAAGGTGGTCAGGAAAAAAGAAAAAAAGAAAGAAATTAGAGAAAAAAAGAAAATTAAAGAAAGAAAGAAAGAAATTAAAAGGGCAGACCGTAATGCAGGGGCACTGGATATAAATTTTAGTTAAGCCACTGACTGGCTTTATCTTATGCAATGTTGTGGTAGTACTTGTATGGTTGTTCTGAACATCAAAGAAGATAACAAAGCTGTTTCCTACTGTATCTGATAAATGGAGTGGCATGCAGCAAAGAGTAATTACATTCTTTTATTGCTCTTTGTTCCTCTCCCTCCAGCCCATCCCAAATAAAAAGTATCCTCCTGGTTTCCACATCTTGAAGTAATCTGTGTTCATCTGAACTACTTCGTAACTTGATCTAGGCTTCTCTTACGCTGATTCTTACATTATTACCTTGAATTACAATTATTTGGGAAGGCATCCTATCTGTCTTCCTGGGCTACATGGTGGTTGAGAGTAGATGGTATATCTGATTGATCTGGGAACCCCTGTGGAGCTGGTACTTGGGAAAGGATAGGGCAGAGGAGGTGCTCTGAAGTCCAACCTGTCTGGGTTTTGATCTTAGCTTTGCCACTTGTCAACAAAGACAAGTTGCTAAACTTCTTTAAGTCTCAGTTTCTTCATGTGTAAAAATAGAATAATAACCGATTTTATATGTTGGTTGTAAACATTGAAGGAGATAATATCTGTGAAATAGCACTGTGCTGAGCACATGCGTAGAAATAACTCAGTAACTAGTGTTAGATATTAAATATTTGACTTTACACGTTTTAGTTTGTCACGAGCATCACTGGCTTATTTTTAGTAGATTTTTGGAAACTCTGAAATGCCGAATTTGCCATTAGATGGCACAACAAAGTTGAATTGCATAATAAACTATTAAGTGGACTCCCTTTGAGAGGTCATCCTGGTTTGTCCCAGGCTTTCTCAAAACTGTTTGGATGAAAGTGATTAAGAAATACTTTGGGAAACAACTGCACAGTAGTTCTCAGTGAATAATGGAATTTTTTTTTTTTTTAACTTGTGAAAAAGCTTCATTTTCTCAGTTGCTCCTTTAAGTGGTGAATCCAGGGACCAAGTCTACCTCTATGAGAGATCCAGCTGTTTAAAATCATAATTTGGGAGACTAACTTAAAATGAACCATTGTCGAGAGGAATAAATAATACCACATGTATTTGGTAATTAGTAAATAAGTGGAGGGTCTGCGCATTTAGATATCAACTATAATCATTAAAAATATAGGAGAAAATTAAACAAATTGGAGTTGACTATAATAAAACTAGTCCAGCTGGAGCTGGACTAACTGGGACTTAGGTGCATCATGGACAATTTCAACATATTCACAAATATCAGTGTTGATAAATCAAGCAAATATTTTTAGAAATAATTTTTCGGACCTAATACTAAAACTCCTGCAAATGTTTACATTAATATTCATTGAAGTCTCAAAGGACCTCATGAAAATCCTATGGGACAGTTGAACAACAGCTACAAGATACCGGCTTAAAGGTACTTCCATTAAAGATTTTGTGCAGTTATGATAGTTCTACAAAAATGTCTATGTGGTTCAATTATAGAGTCTGGTGATTAGTTTTATATAATATTTGGCACTAAAATAGCAACTTTCAATAGAAAATATTTTGTGTAAGTGGTGAACACAAATGAAATGTTTGTTTGGATAAATAAAGATCTATATAAAATGTTGGTATTTTGTAGAAAGAATTTTATTACAAGCATTTGCTGTTTCTCCACCTAGCACAATATGTATCATTATTAATTAGTTAATATCTCTAATCAGATTTTTATTGAAGCTAATATGTAAAAGAATGGTACTTTATACAAAGCAGCTGCCCTAGTATGTAATTAACTTGAAGAGCTGTATCTTTTGTAACTAGATAAGAATAAACGATAAAACTACAAAGCATGCATTTGATAAGTTTCAAAGGGATGTTACTATTTATCTCATTTTAAAAATGATTTTCAAAAATTCTAGGATTTGAAGTTCCATCAATTCTCAAATATATGAAAGGCAAATTCAGTGATAAATAGCAGTCGGTGACAGTATTTTTCAACAGGTGGGATTATTGGCATTTGGAGTGGGGAACTTCTTCATTGTGTAGGACTGTCTCTTTCATTGCAGAGCATTGGGTGTCTGTGACCTTTCGTAGTAAATTTGGGCTGCGATAACAAACTATAGACTAGGTAGCTTATGAACAATGGAAATTTATTTCTCACAGTTCTAGAGGCTGGAAATCTGAGATCAGGGTGCTGGCGTGGTGCAGGTGTTGGTGAAGGCCTCTTGTGGGTTATAGACTGCTGATTTCTTATATCTTCACATGGTGGGATGAGAGTGAGAACTCTCTTTTATAAGGGTGCTAATCGCATTCATGAGAGTTCCATCCTCATGACCTACTTAACTCCCCAAATCCCCACATCTTAATACCACTCCTTTGGGGATTAGGATTTCAACATGAATTTTGGAGGCACACATTAAGTCCATAACAATTATCTGTCTCTGTTTTCTGTAAGTCAGTGGCTTTCCCTTAGTCATTGTAACAGTCAAAAATGCCTGTCTACATTTTAAGATACCTGTGGTGGAATGGTGATCGATATGGTTGAAAACTATTGGCCAATAAGATCAAATTGAGATTGTTTAAAAAATTATTTGGGATCAGAGTACTTTCAAAGTACTCTCAAAATTATTTTGCCTTTCATTAAAGGATGAAAATAATACCCTTGTATTAAAATATTTTGTTTTGAAACAATGAGTTCTTTATTAGTAAGGCATAACAACTGTTAACTTTAATAATCAGAGCATCATTGACCTCCTAGACTCCAAATTATTTGCTTTGGACTGTCAATAAACTTTGGCAGTGTTATGCCGAATGCTTCTTGAACTTCTGTTTTGGCTTTCATGTATTCTTTATTTTGTTACTTCTCTCACTGCTCATTTACTGCTGCTTCTCCAGCTCGCCTTTCACCTCCTATTCAATATAAGTATGTGTTCCCCAGTTTCTGTTTTGGGCTTTTTTTTGTTGTTGCTGAGACAGAGTTTCACAGCGACGCCCAGATTGAATGCAATGAGGTGAACTCAGCTCACTGTAACCGCCACCTCCTGAGTTCAAGTGATTCTCCTGCCCCAACCTCCTGAGTAGCTGGGACTACAGGCGCCCGCCACCACGCCTGGCTAATTTTTTGTATTTTTAGTAGAGATGGGGTTTCACCATTTGGCCAGGCTGGTCTCAAACTCCTGACATCAAGTGATCTGCCTGCCTTGGCCCCCCACAGTGCTGGGATTATACGCATTAGTCCCTGAGCCTGGCCGGGCTTTTCTTTAGCCTGCATTCTGTTGATTGACAAAGCTTATCTGCTCTTGACCTCTGCTTTCACCTCAGTAGGAATAACTCCCAAGCCATTTGCTGCAGTCCTGACCTTCCCTCAACATTTAGGCATTTCCAGATATTTCTAGATGTTTGCAGGACAGCTTCTCTTTACTGTGCCTTTGATACTTCCAGTATCCTGTGATCTCTTCCTTCCTTTTTGTCTTCTCTCTTTCTGTCGCCCTCATTCTTCATATTGCTCTCAGCAGTATTCTAACCTAGAAGCTTTTGAGACCACCCTTTCTCTGGACTTGCGTACATCTGAAATAATTTTTTTAAAATTATTTCCTTTTATTCTGTTGTTGCCAGAGGTTTCAGGTACTTTTGACATACTACCTGCAGTCATGTAATAGTCTCTTAGTGGGTATTCCCACCTCTGGTCTCTCACCCTACCAGTTAATTCTGTACATGGCATCAGATACTCTCACTGAAGTGCACCTCCGTTAACTAACACTCCCACCACCTAGGTCCAAGGACTGACATTTCAGTCGCTGCATGATGTAATTCCAAACAGCTGTTTCATGTTCATCTCCCACTACCATCATACTCAACTCAAATTGAACTGTCCCCATGCCTCGTCCATTCTCATACTACTTCCTACTGCCAAATCTTTGGTCATGCTGTTCTTTTATCTTGAAATGAATCTAACTTCCTACTATTTCCATTTCTAGCTCTAACCTCACCTTCTAAACTGAACTGAAACACCACATTCAAATTTTCCTCTGACGCCTCTGGATAGGTAGAATAATTTTCCTAAAGTTTCAGGAACATTGTGTTTACAATGTCTTATTTGTTCTTAACATTCTATTATAGTTGATTTTACATAAATACTCAGTTTCTGAATATTCTATAAAGTGGTAGATGTTGGGAATAATAATGTATTAATATTGACGTCATCTTTAGCATTTTGGTGGATTATAGAGTTGCAAGAAAGTTGGAGGACATCTGTTTCCACTTTTATGTATTGTTTTCATTATGTTCAATAAACCACCATCTATTAAGTGTACACACTGAGGAAGACTGTTCTTTTAAAGGCAGTCCTACTTGTCACTGAAATTTTCTTGCTTCTACCTAGAGTCTTTGTTCAGCTTCCTGGGGCCACGTGCAATGAATCCCTTTCCTGTTTGAATGACGTACTGTACCTATATGGTGACAGTTCACATGTCTTTTGTTTTCTCTATCAAGTTAACATATTCAGTTTTTCTTCCTGTTTTTTGTATGTGACCTGGTTAAGTTCTTTATTTAAGGCTGCTCTATCATGGATTATTTCAAGTTTAGGAAAGTCCACAAATGCATAGAATACTTCAAGGATAACAATGGTTTTGAATGTAAATATTGGAACTATTGTTCATGATGTAACTTGTCAATATCTCTTCAGGTGAAGTCAGAGTGGGAAATCAAGGTATACATAGAGATCTACCTCTGGGAGAATCCCATAGTTATCTCAGGACTGAACTTTCCTGTCTGTGCCCACAGTTTAATAAATAAACAAATGAATAAACCACTGGAGGATGATAGGAAAGCTCACTTTAACTTTTGATTATAATTAGAAATTAGCCACTCAGTAAAATTATACTGTTTTATAGATTAATGCCCTAAGTAATAAAACAACAAATATGTCTTTTGTGTATAATAAGTGAATTTAAAGACATTGGACCAAATAAGTGGCTTTTAAGTAAAGTTATGAAGATAAGCTTTAAGTAAGAATAACTTACATTTGTTGAACATTTCTATATGTCAGGTATCATTTTAATACCTTACATGTTTTAATTAATTTAATCCTTAAAACCTTATGAGGAAGCATTATGGTTATCCTTATTTTACAGATGGTCAGAGTAGAGAACAAAGGTGAAGTATTTTGCCCAAGGTTACACATCTTGTCATTGGAAGGGTCTGGATTTTAATCTGTTGAACACAATGTACCTTTTCAATAGTATTAATTTAAAGTATTTCATGCTGCAGTAAATTTTAAGATATTCTTGGGGGGAAAAGTCTGATAATTTTTTTTTTTCTTTTTGAGATGGAGTCTTGCTCTGTCGCCCAGGCTGGAATGCAGTGGCCCGATCTCAGCTCACTGCAGGCTCCGCCTCCTGGGTTCATGCCATTCTCCTGCCTCAGCCTCCCGAGTAGCTGGGACTACAGGCGCCCACCACCACGACTGACTAATTTTTGTTTCTGTATTTTTAGTAGAGAACGGGGTTTCACTGTGTTAGCCAGGATGGTATCGATCTCCTGCCTTTTGATCCTCCCGCCTTGGCCTCCCAAAGTGCTGGGATTACAGGCAAAGTCTGATAAATATCTTTTAAAATGGAGGCTAGTCAGGTATAATGAGTTTGGGTCTGTTACAACACAAAGTCAACAGGAATGATAAGGCTTCCTTAGTATTTGAAGGAGTTACCTGGAACCAAGCTAGGAAGCTTAGAGAAAGTAACAACCTCTTATGGATTCAAGGAGGCTGGAGAACCAGTAGGGACCAAAGGAACAGTAAATCCAGGATGTCATTCCTGTAACTCAGTTTGCAAGGTTGTAGGGATAGAATGTGTGAGAGGTGGCAAGACTCCCATGGAAACCCCATGCTGTGGGTATCAGTGAGTGTATGAATAGAGTAGGGTCTGGAGAATTTCTCATAGATGAGTATATATCAAATTCACAGTGAAGTGCGATTTTGAATAAAGCCTCTGACATATTTTAAGCCATAGAATGCAATACTTTAACAACTATTTATTCCCCTGCTGTGATCCAGACACTATTTTGGATGTTAGAGAAATGGCTGTAAATAGAACAGGTAAGTCATTTTTAGTCTTGAGTTACCCAGATATCAAACATATCTCAAAGCAAGGTTAAGCAATTCATGTCCTTGAGCCATTTTTTTTTTGTAGACCTCTCATGTCATCTTCTCTATGTAGTCAGTCTTATTTTGTAGTTATCTCTTTATTCTCTTCTCCTTTTTTTTCAATCTCAATGTCACATGTCAGATCAGAGACTTTGAAGACAGATATACCTCAATGAAATTTCAGCTAAGCTATTTCTAAGCTGTTTGACCAAAATCAAGATATGTAACTTTTAGAGCCCAGTTTTCTCATTTTGGAAATAATAAAATTTATTTTATGAGTTGTTGGAGAAATAATGTAGGTAGCCAATAAATGATAATCATAATAATGTAATTTTTATCGCTACCTTTATTTTTGGCATATATTGAGGCAGAACTTCTTTACTCCTGAGGCATCTATTCTGTGCAGAAGTATTTATGAGTTATAATATTGGTACTCCCAGCATGACCCAAGTAGGAAGGTCAGAAAATAAACAAATATTAAAATAATGTGGATCTTTTCAAGATGGATAAAATTCTAGTTTCTGGCACATATATGAGGAGATTCAAGTGCTGATATTGATGCTGCAAAAATGTTTAAGTGGTGAAATTTTCACTTAGCTATAAAGTTAGTAATACCAGTTGGGAATACAACCTAAGGGAATTTTAAGATGGAAATTCCATTTAGACATGTTAGCACACATAAGCACATTTGAAAACTACTGCAAAGAGCAAGACAATAATCATTCTGTTATAATGACTTAGAGATATTTGTTCCAATTAAAACGTATGCCAACATAATTATTGATGTCATTTAAGTGTCTTCTGTGTGTTTTCTGTTTTATATATAGTATTTTGAATCCTCATATTGTCATGTAGGATAGATTATATTCATTTACAGGTAGGGAGAATAAGGACTCAGCAAGATGAGGCTGGCCATTATAGCACCCCAAGAGTCAATGCCTCAGCCAGTGTTTCAGTACAGGTAAGATGCTAATGACAGCTAGATCTTGGCTCTCATACCTTACATAAATTCAAGTCAGTAAATAATTAAGCATTGCTATATGAAGTACTCTGCAAAAGTACCTGGACAAATAAGTATAAGACATCTTTTCTGACTGTCATCCTCCAAAGGAGACTGAAATTTTAGAGAGATTGTGTGTGTGTGTTTGTGTGTGTGACTATGTGTGTGTGTGTGTATATATATGTGTATATATATGATTTTAAGGCGATACTAAATATATATATGTATATATATGTGTGTGTGTGTATATATATATGTGTGTGTGTATATATCCTCTTTATCCAATAGCATCCAGAAATGGACTCTTAAAATGAAAAACTTTTTGAACTAGAACATAGTTAGGAATGTACTTTCAGAGGTTTATATAGATGAATATCCCAATTTGTTCTATCATGTGACTTAATTCTTTTCTATTCAAAGCATTGTGCCATTTAACAAATGTATATACACACACACACACACACACACACACACACACTAATTAAAGCCACAACCCAGAGTAGGATAAGTGCCAAAATTAATGATAGAGAACATGATTTTCTAGGACAGAGGTTGACAAAGTATAGCCCCTTGGGCCAAATCCAGACCACTGTCTGATTTTGTAAATAAAGTGTTTTTGGAATATATCCACACCTGTTTGTTTTCCTGTTTTTTTGTGGCTGCCTTCCTGCTGCCGGGAAAAGTTGATTAGTTGTGACTTAGCCTGCAAAACCTAACATTTTTACTATCTGGCACTTTAGAGAAAAAAAAAAATTTATTGAATCCTGCTCTAGAATTTCAGAAGATACTTTGCTTTCTGATAGAGGAATCAAAGAAGGCATTAATGAAACAGTGAAATTTATTTTGGAGCTGAGAGATGGGTAGTCTTTAGTTAAGAGAGGAGCTTGTCATAGTAAGTGCCACAGAACTCAAAATCAAAAGTACACTGATAGATAAGTCTGCGGAAGAATAAGGATCATATTATTGTATATAATTTATATAATGCTATAACCATTTGTCTATGAATTTTTTTTGTAAGTATCTGGAACACTGATTCTTAAACTTGATGAAACATTTGAATCAACTAATTAAGTACTTAAAAGTTATATTTTACTCAATAATCTGTAAGGCTAAAATATAATCCATGTGGAAAGTCACTGATCTATGTCTCTATTTTCGTAACATGAAGGAATGCTGGACATAACACTAATATTTTTTTCTAATCACTATTTATGATAAATACTAGATACTGAGTATACAACTAAGTACCAACAGTGTCCCCAGAGCTTTTCATGCCTTATCTCATTAAAAACTTGCAGTAGCCAAATGAGGTAAATGTTATTATTTCCATTGTTGTAACAGAGAATACTAGGAAGCAGATGTATCAAGTAATTGACATAAGTCTACAAAACTAGTAAGTAGATCCTCTTTATCCAATAGCATCCGGAAATGGACTCTTAAAATGAAAACCTTTTTGAGCTAGAACATAGTTAGGAATGTACTTTTAGAAGTTTATATAAATGAATATCCCAATTTGTTCTATCATGTGGCTTAATTCTTTTCTATTCAAAGCATTGTGCCATCTTTTAAAAAGTTGAGTTAGCTCTTAGTACAAATGGTTCTGCAAATTTTTATTGAATATACTGATTTTTTATGGAACTATAACGTTCTGCATCCTCTCTGTTTCTTTGTCACTTTCTGTCCACAACTCTTTTTCTCTTTACCTTGCCTCTTAACATTCAGTCATTTGTAATTTTCTCCTTTTCCTGTAGTATCAGTTCATAATATTAATATAGGTCCTCATTATCCATTACCTGTTGCACAGTGTCTTTGATGTAGCAGTAAAGTGCTTGAAAGCATTTTCATAAAGTAGTGATAGCTTCCAGAAGAAAAAGAAAGAATCAATGCAACTTCCTACCAGCTTCTTGTTCTGAACTGAAAAAGGGGCAGAAACTGCAGAATTGTTGAATATCACTAATGGATATGACAAACTAATAAGTAGATAGGAAAAGGTGAATGATTCAGAGGAAGCCACAGAAAATCGAAGAAAATGTAAGTTTGTATTCCCTGTAGGCCACATTAGCTAGCATTTGTGTGAAAGTAACCTGGCCTCTTGTGCCATGGGGAGAGCATTAATTGAACACAGTAATATCCTGGTACAGGAGGATTTATAGACATCAGATCTAAGGCTCATATACAATTATTTCCTTTTTACCATTAAATTTCTAAGTAATATATGCTGTTAATTTAAGAAAAAAATACTTCTATGAGGAAATGTGTATTTTTATTTGTTTTCATTTTATTTTCGTTAATAACACAAATTTGTTACTCTACCTCATTAAGATACCTGAATCCATTTTCTACATTTATTTTCAAATGTTCCAAATAAAGATGGGGAAGAAACATTTCCAAAACAGTTTCACCAACAAATAATTTAAATGCCTAGAAACCTAATTATGACTGTTCATTGGGATACTTCAGCATTTATGATCAAAATTATTATGTATATTTGCTCAGTTACTTTAAGTGTGAATATTATATAGGGGCCAAGGGAAATTTCCCCTTTACCCTCCAAAGGTTTGCTGAAATATCAGTTCACAAAAGACAGATTAGTGGAGAAAAGGCATGCAATTTATTATCATGCCCAGGGAAGAATCACCGAGTGAGTGCCCAGTATCCCAATGTAGTACAGATGCTTATATAACCTACTTCCTAGGGGAACGGAAGATGGCAAAGGATGGATGATTTTAGGGAGATACTAAATGATTTTTAGGGGAATTCAATAGACTTGAAGAACATACAGTATCCTGGGACAAAGGCCATTTGTACCAAAGAACCAACAAGATTTTTGTCATTGACAAAAATCTGTCCTGCTTTATTGACAGACTTCAGTCTTCCTTTCTGCGATATGAGTTCAGTTAATGAAAACTCAGGGAAGGGACCAGCGGTAATTGTTTTATTCTTTGGCATATTTGGACTTTAGACAGGTAAGCGACTTAGAGAACAACTTCATTCTGTGCTTTGGGAGACACAGAAGGTTGAGAGATGTGGGTGAGGGGGCATGGATAGATAGGGGGTTGGAGGGTTGAGGATGGTGGAGGGTGGAGAAGGTGAGAGAGACCTTGTGGCTCCTTCTGAATGTCAAAGTGCCATATTTAGGGTGTTGGTTTCTGAGCCAATTTTGTAACATTTCTATCCAACTTTTAAAAATCTATGAGCTGTTTTAAATTGTTTTACATTTTATTAGTCCTTTTATTCTATTAGCTCTTGTCTTGAAGCAGCAATACTTAATGCTTGCTCAGTTATGCATTCAGATAACCACTTGTGGTCTATAAAACCTAAATTTAAATATATGATTTTTTTGTACTCTCTTGGTGTCTGAAGGATTTGCAAAAGGATTTATACACTCAGATTTTTGGAATGAGAAAGGAGAAAGTGAAGGCAGGTAACAAACTGGGTGCTAAGTGTGTGCCAAACATATAGTTATGCAGTTTTTACAGCATCACCTCATGCAATC
This sequence comes from Chlorocebus sabaeus, assembly GCF_047675955.1. Lineage (NCBI taxonomy): Eukaryota > Metazoa > Chordata > Mammalia > Primates > Cercopithecidae > Chlorocebus > Chlorocebus sabaeus. The sequence continues at coordinate 57,236,797 of NC_132914.1, forward strand.
CTGAATCATTCCCTGACAACCTCAGCATCTCTATTACCTGGGCATTGCTATCTCCAATTTAGGATGGCTCTGGCTGGTTAGGAAACAAAGGTTTATTTCCAAAATCCGTATTTTCCCTTATATTACATGTTTTCTTCCCAGGTAGAGTGGAATCCTCCCTCTTTGCAAACACAGTTTATAGAAGAGGGAAATTACAGGGCAGCAAGAGAAATATTTAGGATTCTGTTCTTTTAAAATGTGGTAGCTAAAAGTAAAAATCATCATATTTTTAAATGTCAGAATTACACCTGCAAGTCTTTTTCAAGAAACAAAAGGCAAACTTAAAAGAACGAGAGGCTGGGCGCGGTGGCTCACGCCTGTAACTGTAATCCCAGCACTTTGGGAGGCCGAGACGGGCGGATCACGAGGTCAGAGATCGAGACCATCCTGGCTAACACTGTGAAACCCCGTCTCTACTAAAAATACAAAAAATTAACTGGGCAAGGTGGCGGGCGCCTGTAGTCCCAGTTACTCGGGAGGCTGAGGCAGGAGAATGGTGTGAACCCAGGAGGCGGAGCTTGAGTGAGCTGAGATCCGGCCACTGCACTCCAGCCTGGGAGACAGAGGGAGACTCCGTCTCAAAAAAAAAAAAAAAAAAAAAAAAAAAAGAGAAATGTTGGCAATACTTTACTTTGTGATTCTTCCACATATACAATTCCTCTTTCAAAAGTGTTAACCTTATAAATTTTATGTTGGAATTGATGCTAGTATCAAGAAAGCAAGTAGACACAGATAATGTTATTGATTTGGATTTGAATATTGTTTTCTTCTTTTTTGAGTATTTGATTATGCTTTATTAAACAGGTGTATTCAGTTCCAATTATTCTTTAATGAGAATGACTACTAAAAAAACCTTAATAATTTGTTCATTAGAATACCAGAACTTCGTTATAATTTGAAATTCAATGTAAGAGTTCATCTTAAACCTATTCCAGAAGATTTAGGAAGTCCCTCATTATAAACAGTTTAGCTCTTAACTGTAGCCCTCTGATAGGAAACATAAAGATAGTGCTGTAATGCTGTTCCAGCTTACATGTTTAAAAACGTGTTTCTTTAATAGTAATAGACCGTCCTGAAATACATAATTGAGATAACATATGTTTCTAACTGTGAGGCAGTTGAGTTGAATGACAGTATGTCTTGTTTATGTTTTGTCTTAGGTTGGGCTGCTATAACAAAACACCAGAGACTGAGTGTCTTATAAATAACAGATTTTTTTTTTCACAGCTCTGGAGGCTGACAAGTCCAAGATCAAGCTGGTGGCAGATACAGTGTCTGGTGAGGGCCTGCTTTCTGATTCACAGATAGCAGTGTTATACCTGTGTACTACATAGCAGAAGTGGTGAGAGAGCTCTCTTAGGTCTCATTTATAAGGTCACTAATTCCATTCATGAGGGATCTACCCTTAGGACGCAATCATCTCCTCTATTAGTCTGTTCTCATGCTGCTATAAGGACATATATGAGACTGGATAATTTATAAAGGAAAGATGTTTAATTGGCTTACAGTTCTGCTGACTGGAGAGTACTCAGGAAACTTAACAGTCATGGTAGAAGGGGAAGCAAACATGTCCTTCTTCACATGGCAGCAGGAGAGAGAAATGAGTGCTGAGTAAAGGGGGAAGCCTGTTATACAATCATCAGACCTTGTGAGAACTTGCTCACTATCATGAGAACAGCATGAGGGTAACTGCCTCATGATTTAATTATTTGTCACGAGGTCCTTAACATGACATGTGGGAATTCTAGGAACTACAATTCAAGAGAAGATTTGGGTGGGGACACAGACAAACCATATCATTCTGCCTCTGGACCATCTCAAAACTTATGTCCTCACATTTTGTAACACAATCATGCCCTTATAACAGTCCCCCAAAGTGTTAAGTCATTCCAGCATTAACTCAAAAGTCCAAGTCCAAAGTTTCATCGGAGACAAGGCAATCCTTTCTGCCTATGAACCTGTAAAATCAAAAGCAAGTTGGTTACTTTCTATTAATAGATACCCTAGGGGTAAACACACCCATTCCAAATGGGAGAAATGGACTAAAACAGAGGGGTTATGGGCCCCATGCAAGTCTGAAATCCAATAGGGAAGTGATTTAACCTTAAGTTCCAAAATGATCTCCTTTGATTCCATGTCTTTCATAGAGGTCATGCTGATGCAGAGCATTGGCACACACAGCCTCGGGCAGCTCCACACTTGTGACTTTGCAGGATACCGCTCCTGTCACAACTGCTTTCACTGGCTGGCATTAAGTGACTGCAGTTTTTCCAGGCATGTGGTGCAAGCTGTCAGTGAATCTACAATTCTAGGGTCTGGAGGATGGTGGCCCTCTCCTCACAGCTCCAGAAGACAGTGCCAAGTGGAGACTCTGTGTGGAAGTTCCATCCCCACATTTCCCTTCCTCACTGTCCTAAGCAGAGTTTCTCCATGAGGGCCTTGCCTCTGAAGCAAGCTTCTGCCTCGACATCTAGGCATTTCCATACATCCTCTGAAATCTAGGCAGAGGTTCTCAAACTTCAGTTCTTGACTTCTGTGCAGTCACAGGTGCAACACCATGTGTAAGACGCCAAGGATTGGGGCTTGCCCTATGTAAAGCAATGGCTTTGTCTCTAACTTGACCCCTTTAAGCCGTGGCTGGAGCTGAAGCAACTGACACGCAGGGTAACATGTTCCAAGGCTGCATAGAGCAGAAGCCCCTGGGCCCAGACCACAGGACCATTTTTCCCTCCTGGACCTCCACGCCTGTAATAGGAGGGGCTGCTATGAAAGTCTGTGACATGCCCTGGAGACATTTTCCCTGTTGTCTTGGTGATTAACATTTGGCTTCTTGTTACTTATGCAAATTTCTACAGCCTGCCTGAATTTCTCCCCAGAAAATGGGATTTTCTTTTCTATCACATCATCAGGCTGCAAATTTTCCAGACTTTTATGCTCTGCTTCCTCTTGAATGCTTTGCTGCTTAGACATTTCTTCCACCAGACAACCCTAAATCATCTCTCAAGTTCAAACTTCCACAGATCTTTAGGGCAGGGGCAAAATGCTACCCGTCTCTTGGCATAACAAGAGTGACCTTTACTCCAGTTCCCAACAAGTTCCTCATCTCCGTCTGAGACCACCTCAGCCCAGACTTCATTGTACCTATTACTATCAGCATTTTGGTCAAGCCATTCAACAGTCTTAGGAGGTTCCAAACTTTCCCACATCTCCCTGTCTTCTTTTGAGCCCTCCAAACTGTTCCAACCTCTGCCTATTACCCAGTTTGAAAGTCGCTTCCACATTTTCAGATATCTTTACAGCAGCACCCCACTCCTGGTACCAATTTACTGTATTAATTTGTGCTGCTATAAGGACATTTTCCAGACTGGGTAATTTATAAAGGAAAGAGGTTTAATTGACTAACAGTTCCTCACAGCTGCGAGGCCGCAGGAAACTTACAATTATGGTGGAAGGGGAAGCATACACATCCTTCTTCACATGATGACAGGAAGAAGTGCTGAGCAAAAGGGGGAAATGCCCCTTATAAAACCATCAGGTCTTATGAGAACTCACTATCATGAGAACAGCATGAGGGAAACCACCCCCATGATTAAATTCCACCCTCCAAATCCCTTCTATGACATGTGGGGATTATGGTAACTACAATTCAAGATGAGATTTGGGTGGGGACACAACCAAATTATATCACCTCCCAAGGGCTCCATCTCCAAATACCATCACGTTAGGAGTTAGGTTACAACATATTAGTTTTGGGGACTTATATATTCAGTATACAGCAAAGTTTTGTAGTGTCTAATAGTATTACAGTATGAGTGGAACTTTATAGTTGACAAGAGAATCTGATCCATGCATTGGGAACTAAAATAGCTCTTCCTTGACTCTGAAAAGATACACAATCAAGGAAGTGTGGGAACACTATCAGGTAGAAGATACATACTACCCACTCAGTGGTATTTTATAGGAGAGAGATGATGGGGAAGAAAAGGAAATACTTCATTGTTAATTGAGAACTTTTATGGTTTGGTCAAGGGCATGGAACATCTGTGTTTTAGACAATCAATATTTAAGTTGTAATTTACCAAAGCTAAGAGTCTATGACCAACAATTCAAACAAAAAGTTATGTAAATGAAGTATTTCTGTATGAATATGGTTTCTTTCATAAAAGCAGAACTAGAGATACAAGATGATGAAGAACATGCTAAGATTATGAACAGTAATACTGTTAAAACCCTTACTGAATGAAACAAATATGACCTACAAATGGCAGGTCCATTCTGGTCCTGATGCAGCATGTGCTCCCAGATGGTCTGTTGGAGTGAGAGCCCCTTTTTTTTTTTTTTGACAGTCTCACTCTATCATCCAAGCTGGAGTGCAGTGGTGCGATCTTGACTCACTGCAGCCTCTGCCTCCTGGATTCAAGCTATTCATGTGCCTCAGCCTCCTGAGTAACTGCAACTATACGTGCTACAAATTTTTGTATTTTTAGTAGAGATGGGGTTTCGCCATGTTGGCCAGGTTGGTCTCTAACTCCTGACCTCAGATGATCCACCTGCCTCAGCCACCCAAACTGCTGGGATTATAGGCATGAGCCACTGTGCCTGGCCAAGAAACGTTTTTACATGCACTATATTGTCTCCGGAAAACGACCATCTCTTGTAATCAAATCATTAATGATTTCAAATGAAGTGTTTTGTATGTGTTCTTTATGCTATTAAAGTCATCAGAATAATATAATACGGTTGAAGTGCCATGATTCTTTATTTCATTACATAATCCAACTTTATTTTGAGAAATTATATATTCTTTGCCTGTACAGCTGCCGTAATTCGAATGTGTCTTTTTCAAAATCTACATGCTGACGCTTAATGGCCATTGTGATAGCATTATGAGGCAGAGCCAGTAAGAAGTGATTAGTTTGTGAGGGTTCCTGCGTTATGAATAGGAGTCAGGCCCTTATATAAAAGAGGACCCAGCCAGGTGCAGTGGCTCAAGCCTGTAATCCCAGCACTTTGGGAGGCCTAGGAGGGTGGATCACGAGGTCAGGAGATCGAGACCATCCTGGGTAACATGATTAGACGCCGTCTCTACTAAAAATTAAAAAAAAAAAAAAAAAATTAGCCAGGTGTGGTGGTGGGCACCCTGCAGTCCCAGCTACTTGGGAGGCTGAGGCAGGAGAATCACTTGAGCCCATGAGGCGGAGCTTGCAGTGAGCCGAGATCTCACCACTGCACTCCAGCCTGGGCCACATAGTGAGACTTCGTATTAAATAAATACATAAATAAATAAATAAATAAATAAAAGAGGTTTCATGCAGCGTTTGGGCCTCTTGCGCTTCTGTCTTCAGCCATTTGAGGATGCAGTGTTTCCTTTCTGTAGGACACAGCAACAAAACACCATCTTGGAAGGAGAGACAGGGCCTCTCACCAGATTCTAGACTTGCCTGTGCTTTGATCTTGGACTTCCCAGCCTCCATAAATATAAGAAATAAATTTACATTCTTTATAAATTACTCATTCTGTGGTACTGTTTTTATAGCAGCACAAACAGACCAAGAGAACAGGTCTCTCCTTTTCACATCTATGAGAAGTCTCTCAAATTCCTAGAAATCTGAAAATGAAAAAAAAAATAAAAATAAAACCACATATCATTCACCAATTTTTCAGCATAATTTTGTTTCAGTTATGGCAGTGATTACTATTAAAAACTTGCTCTTACTTCATTTGACATTGACTTTTACCTTTTGATTTTTTACATTCTCTTGTAAGAGGAATTTTCTGATAAGATTTAAAAGAGGCATATGGAGAGGCCTATGTGTCAAGACTGGCAGACACTCAGATGCTGAGTGTTTCCTGCATCTGTGAAACTATCACACTGTATAGCAACACACCTGCATCAGTAATAATACCAGCAAAGTTACCAGGTGTTCTTCCCTTTGGTGACTGTTCATGCTCTTGGAGTATTATGGATATCGTTGCCATTGCCTCAGAAATCTGCTCTGGGACTGTTGCTGAGAACAGTGTCCTAAACAGCATAAAGATGCTTGTGTAGCTGACAGTGTTTTCTGGACATCACTTTACTCATGAGAGATGCAAATTTATCCTTGCAAACTCCAAAGTGCCAGGAAATCCGAAAGAGAGTCTGCTGGAACCTGTTTGCTACCTATCTTGCACCCTGGCCTGGTTCCTGCTCCATGACTTGACTTTGTGGGATCTTGGCATTAACTCTGGCCGGGACCAGGTGACTGTTCCCTGTAATGCCCTTCAATTTCACTGGAAGGGGAAACTACAGATAATAGTCATGGGAACCTAACAGTTCCCAGAAGCCAGCCTGACAAAGAAAAACATAAAGGACACACAAACAGCATGATGCCTGAGGTAACTGGCTTGCTTTACCACCCTGGGCCTGTAACCTTTAGGTATAAATACATAGAGTAGGGATATTATTGTACAGCATTTTGCTTGGCATATAATAGAAAAATTGAAGGCATTTATTAAAGTATTTACTGAAGGTGGGAAGCACCCCGATAGTACTTAAATAACATCATTTTGTTGAAATTTTTTCTTTTACTTCTTACCCGAGCATTTTGTCATTTACTTTGAGCAAAAGTAAAGAGAATTAAGCAATGATAACAATTAAAAAATCATTTATCATGCAATATTTTGGGTAGACCATTAAACATGCCTAAATTTGCATTTATTCTCTGTGAGCTCTTACATTTTTCTGCATTTATTTTAAATTTGATAAATATTTTAGCTTTTTTAATAAAAAAAATTAGATTTTTTTTAAATACAAAAAAAATATGTGCAGTTGTTTTTTAAGTTATGTTATTTGCCTTCACTTGTGCAAAAATAGGCCCATCACCTTAGGACTTTGCTTGACTCAATTTCTTAGTTATTCAAGTGTCTCAAGTCAGGTGTTTGTGAGGGTAAAAATAACGAATGTTCAACAGAATGACACAGGAAGACTGGGTAACTTTTATTCTGGAAAAAAGTATAGGGCATGGAAATTAAACAAATTTTATTTCCAGAGTAAGACTAGTATATGAGGAGAACTATGATACATGTAATTTATTTTCACGTTTTCCCAACATTCATTATTTAAAAGGTTACTAGAACTTATTTCTACTATGGCAGTTAATAGCATATTTTTTAGCATCATTACCCAGTTAAAAATCATATTCTGCCTGAGAATTTACTTAAGTGAAGTTTTATAGGTTTTGTTATATGTTATAGCGTAAATGCATTATTTGGATAGGTGGCTAACAGTATTACATAATTAATCTAGATTTTTCCAGTGAATAATATTTTGAGTTAATATTGTGCTGTATGAACAAAATCACTTCTGTATTTTAGTATTATTGTTAGCCTCATTTCTCTGCAAAATAGGGAATAAAAAATTTCATCTGCCTGTATTCCTACTCTGTTCTGTGAGCCTTTAGTTATGTGAATATATCACCTAAATTAGAGTACATTTGTAAACATTACAAAGGCAAAATGATTTCTTCTTATTAAATACATGCACCCTTCTCATCCATTTGATTAATATACTCATAAAATCCTACTTGATATTGGACAGGCACTAGGCTCCAATCTATAGTCTATATTCAGACAATTGATAGGTTTAGAAATTTTCAAGCTTATTTGATTATTGATGCCGTTTTTATAGAAGATTTTAGGACATTGGTATTTTATGGAAGGCTATTTAGGAAACATTGCCTTAAGGAAAGACCTTTGTCTTTATAGACAAACTAGAATTTTGAAAATATTATTTATAATGCCTTGTACATACCTGAAGAGTACTTAAATTTGGATTTCATTTTCACAGTTCTAAACATGTGACCTGATCTTAGGTGATTTACAATGCATATCAAAGTAGGCTCTGTGCTTGTTTTCATAATAAAAATCACAAATATCAGAATCATATGGTTTATTCAAATTTTAATATGTATGTAATAATAGCAAAATAATAACTTGAAATTATTGAGGTCCGAATTAATTGTTGAGACCTAAAGTCTGGCCTAATCAACTCAAATAATTTAAATTGAACATCCTTAGGCAGTAAATGTGAAATCACTATAGTTGCTTTATTATTGATAGAATCACTCTATCTTCCCGAACTTTGGAATTTTAATAATTAGAAAAAGCATTTTACTGACATCTTGATTTTCCTTATTTCTGTGCATTGCCATATCATAGAGGCAATTTAAAATTTTGGACTCGTTTCCTGGTACAAGCTTTTAATTACTGAAATATAGCTATATTTTACTATTGCTAACTAACTGTAACTCAGTTTTTTGTATCTTTGAGATTTTTTTTCCCTCATTGGAGCAAAGACATTTAGATTATATTGCAGGAATAGTGAATATTGAAATCATTTCCTGATATCTTTATCCCAAACTATCTTTCTTTTTAGAGCCATAGTATTATAGCTTATATTGCTACATTGCTTATCAGTACCATTTATGTGCTTATCAGGTACACAACTCAGCATCCCTAAATCATTTTTCTCACCTCATTCTAAAGTGTTATCCCACATACCATGTACTCAAACATTTGTTAAACCACATGACTAGCATAAATTGCTATACTATTATAAATGTAATACTTTTTCTATCTATGTTTCCATATAATCTCATTTCATTCTTTCTACCATAAGAGACCTGTGAAATTACAAATAACGTTTTATTCAATAATGGGGCAAAAAAGATGAGTAAAAGTCACCTATATTCAAGAAGCACAAGAGTAAGTTTCCTAAATTTTGGCTAATGTTTGCCAATCTAATGAAATAGCTGGAATTTTCCTTCCACAGTTTTTGCACTCCCCACTGTAATTAAAATACATATTATGGGAAACTAATTCTTATAGAATGCTCCCTTCCAAGTCCAAAATACATCATAATTTGTAGTCTTAATTGTTCATTAATCATACTCTTAAGGTGTGTGATCTTCCCTTTCCAATAGTTATTCTGGTAATAAAGTACATAGATACTATGATCAAGAACTTTCAAAGAGAAATGGTATCACTAGCACTATCATCTCCTCCTCCCTGACTGCAAATCATTTTATTTTTCTGAATTTTGTGGAAATCACCTATTTTCCGTAAAATTTTGGCATAATAAATGATATATTTGATATTAGAAATTATGTTTTACTTGGCAATTGACTGTGTTTTCTATGTAAAGTTTAATACCGATATAATTTTGTGATTTTTCTGCTCCTCTATTTTCCCATTTGCAACACTTGATTATAAAGAAAATTTCCATGGCTCTGTCTTATTTCTCAGCTACTTTAATAGCCCTAAATGTTAAATGTATCTAATGTGAACATTTAATCTTTTAGAGTGACTTCACACTTTAACATGAACATTTTACCAAATAGTTTTTACTCGAATGAACATTTAGCCTTTACCTAATCTGATTTACAAGACATACCCTATTCCTTTTTGGATTTGTAGGATTCAAACAAAGGGAAATTTACATTCCTGATTTGCATTCAAGACTTCATTTCAATTTAATATCATGCATTGTATTACACAATCTCTGTGTAAAGTTGAATCGTGCAATCAAAGAATCTTAGAGGTTATTTAGCCCATTATTTTACCCAGTGAATTAATCTTACTGAATCCATGAAATGTGATTATCCAGTTTCAATTAAAAGGTTTGCAGGCATACAGTGACCTCACCACCTTACAAGCAGAACATTTTTCCTCAGCCGGCTTCATTTGTTCATAATGTTATTTTAATATTATCTTGAGAGGTAGAATACATATAATTTGAGTGCTTCGTGTTATTTACATGTTTTTATATCTACAAATTAGAAACATTCACACCAGAAAGGCAGGTCTTTGACTTCCTGCTGTCAGATTTTAAGAGAATCTGTTCCTACCCACAGACCAGGTGAAGATAGCCATGTGTACCTCACATGACATGGACTGAGTATGCCAGAGGTTATGGGCACTACAGTTGTGAGATACTGTTAACTCTGAGCTGGTAGCTCTGTTGACCTGTGCAAATGGAATAAATTGCTGGGCAAGGAGAAGAATGGAGCGTATGTTCCAAATAAGCAATTATTGTAATGATTTACATTGATTACTGTTCCAGACACTATCTTAAACACTTTACATGTGTCACCTTGTTTAATCCATACACATGAGATAGAGACCATTTTTACTTCAGTTTTTACAGAAAACAATCCAAGGCACTGAGGCTTTAAGTGACTCACTAAAATTCACAAAATTAGTAAATAATAGAGATGATGTTTGAGACTAGACACTCTAACCCCAGATTCCACACTTTAGCACTGAGGTGATGCTAATAGCAACTGAATTGTTCCTAACAGAGACAGAGAGGGCAGCTGCCTGACAACACTCTGCAGCTGAGTTCTATGTTGATACTGTTTTTGTTTTCTCCTCTTTTTCTTAAAAACTACATTGTATGGATTTTGCTTTTTGCAACCATTGGTCCCTGCCTATGAAAAAGGTTTAGATATTCATGTTATTCTGTTTTGCCATAGTAAAGAACTCTGAGTATTATAGATTCATTGTTGAGATTCTAGATACAAAGCAAAACTGATTGACTTGGCAGTTATCTACTGCTTCATATAAAAACACTTTCCTCTGAAAAAAAAAATTACAGTGAGGTATGTTTACAAAAGAGGAAGACAGCACAAAATGGGCCACATTAGAATTCATTTTAGGGAAGTAGATATCAACTAATTGACCTTGCCTGTGTGTTCAGGGTATGCTTTTGCCCTGTGGTATGTGGAAGTCATAGTATTTATTTTTGCGTTTCTGTCAGCTTGGCAAGTTGATGACTAAGGCCTTTCTAATCACTCCTGTTCTTGGTTTTGTGAAAAGAATAGTGTCTGTGCTTTCACCCTCGTGACAGCAGGATAGCATAGACATTGTGTGTCTACACTGGAAGGAACAGAAAATAGGAAATTGGCAGCAGAAATGATTGAGAGCCTGTGTAGCAGAGGAGGAAGTAGAAGGCAAGCATTTGTGAGGAAGAGAAATGAAATGTATGATAAGAACATGGCTCAAAAGGGAAGCATATGGGAGTATTAATTAGAAACCAATAAAATTAGGCACAAAAGTTTACCCCCTCCAAACTGGGAGAAATATTTATAGTTTTTTCTTTAATCACAGCATTACTTTAAAAACTTATCCTTCACACCAGTGTCCAAGAGTATGGCTTTCTTTTTTCCTTAACTATGCAAAGTTGGCACATCTGCTATATTTTCAAGCCCAAATACAATCTTTTTTGATGCAGAATATATAATTAAACAGCCTCAGTCTAAGATCTGAGGAACTAGTGAAGCTAACCTGGAATGGAGTGCCCTATTAGTGACCACTGGAGGGTTTCATTTTTAGCAGTGTTTTTAAATAACAAGTCTGAGGCAAGACTTGGTGCACTATGGTTTATCCATGGGTCTCCACCATTGTCCTCTAAAGTCTAGACCACTGTTTTTTTTGGTAAGTTATAGGCCTGCATTCATGACCTTGAATTTCATGTTCCTCTGTTATTAGGGTTAACTCATGACTGCTCTGCACACTGATTGATTGTAGAAATCTGTCTCCCAATCCTTGTGAGTATTGTAGCACTGCCATGTTGTTGATAGTCTTGTTTCCTGGATCGAGCATTCCTTCAACCCCATCCGAAAGCTGAAGTCTGACTACTGTAAAATGATCATGTCTGTGATGATTTCTGGTTTCCCTGGGCTATAGGCTACCACCCATCATTCATTCTCCATCCATTGGGCCGGGATCCTTGTTTATGGTGTGGATTCTTCCTAATTATTAGTAGTCATTGTCCTATGTTTCCTAATATTTAATCTGACTTGAATGTCTTACTTCTCTGTGTACCATTTAATGCTCTTCACTTTGTACCAGAATTGCCAGGCTAGTAATTGTTTTCCTCTCATTCTTAGATTACAAGGACCTTCAGAGGCAAAACACTTAGATTATGTAGTATGAACATAGTTTTGTTTTGAATTTTAAGGTATACAAACATTATTTTTTAACATTTAACAATTATTAAAACATGAAGTCTTTATGTGTGTAAAGACTTCAAGGATTTCAAATTTTATATGCTAAGAAAGTATGATTTAAAAAAGTCATATCTATGGTTTTATTTAGGTGGGGAGGTTGGGGTGGGGATGTGGGGTTGTGCTGAGTAATACTTATTCATGAATTTCAGTGATTGAAATCTATCTTCGTTTTGAGGAAACTATGCATTTTAGTTATATTTACAGTATTTCCTCATATGTTTATAACTGTCTACTTTTTCCATTCCACCCTCTGATCACACACACTTTTGTGGTCTCTGATTCTTCTAACTGAAGTAAACATAAAATTAATGCCTTAGTTACTGTCAACTTCTACACTCAGAGTGAAACGTGATATGAATGCACTATGGGCCTCCCAAGTATTTTGCTGTGTGCTCAAAATGAGATGAAGATAAATTATTAAGTGAGCTAGAAAACTATATTTTAATGAAGGATAAGCTAACATTAGAAGTATCGATTTAATAACATGTTCAAACATTATTCTCAACCTACTTATATGTTGCTGGGCTTCTGTGTAAGCCACTGTAGTCTTTTTTCCAGGCTGAAAAAACATAGGTGGTTGTTCCCCCAGTACTCTTGATAATTTAAAATAGAACACAGAACTTGATCAAACATTTTAGTCCTACATATATTGATAAAATGTTAGACTTCAATTATCTTTTTATTTCATCAACGAGAATGAAGCACCTCATGAATCTTTTGTCTATTTTTCTATGATTGTTTTATCTTCTAATTGTTTTATATATGTTATATAGTCTGTATATTCTTCGTGTATTTCAGACACCTTTCAGATTAAAGCCTTCGTTTTCATTTTCTACACAGTCTTTTTTGATATGTGATTATGAATTAGCTAAACTTATTAGTTATATTCCAATTGTGATTTTTTTGTTTGTTTACTTTCTGGTTTTTTTGTTTAGTACATGCTTCCCAACTTCAAGGTCATAAAGATTCTATCCTAAATATCTCTCAGCACTGTTCAAAACATTTTTCTGCACTGGTGGAAATATTTTATATTTGACAATATCCAAAACAGTAACTACTAGCTACATGTAGCCACTGAACACTGGAATTATGGATAGTGCGACTGAGTAGCTGAATTTTTAAATTTAATTTTAATTAATGTAGGTTTTAATTTGCATTGTGTGACTATGGACTACTTCATCGGATAATTCAGTTCCAGCTTTATTTTGTCACCTATGGTGATCCATCTGGTGTTCTTTTTTTGTTTTTATTTTTTCTGCATCATCGGAGGGGAAAGGGTAGTGTCATATTTTCCCCTATGCGTGACCAGTTAGCCTAGAGCAATGGCATTTCCCTACAGAATGCTCTGTGTGTGTGTGTGTGTGTGTCTATATGTGCGTATGCATACATTTTGGGGCTTTTATTCTGTACCTTGTTAAATTCATCTGTTGTGGCATTAGCACCTCTCATGGTCGAAATCACCAAAGCTTTTTAATAAGTCTTCATAATTGTGCAAATCCCCCATATCCCTACCATTATTCTACTTTAGAAATGACTCTGTCATTCTTGGCCATTTGATCTTTCATAGAAATTTTAGATTAGGGCTTTCAAATAGAAAATCATAATAATAGGAATTTTCTCTGCATTTAAATCAATACATCAATTTCAAATTTTGGGAGAATTGGCATTTTTATGATATTGAAGCTTTCCATTAATGAGAATGGCCTGTCTCCCTATTCTGGTCTTTTATGTCTTGTGTTTTTAAAAGTTATTTTATCTATATAAATTTGATATATTTTGTTATATTTTTAAGGAAAAACTATATATTGAGATATCATATATGTTGTTTTTAAAAAATTACATGTTCTATATTTTGTGACTAAATGCAATTTATTTTCATGTGATAATGTTTTATCTATCAAACTTGCTAGACTATCTAATTAATTCTATGTTTTATTTGTAGATTTTCCACCCTGTTCTGATAGTTTATCTGTAATGTGTGCAAAGAGAATTTTGTTTCTAACCTCTTACATTCCATTTATATTTTTTTGTCTTACTATTTTGCATAGGATGTTTAAGAAAGTAACAGTCTTGATCTCTTAAAGGGATAGCACTAAGTATGATGTTACAGATTTTGGTTGTTTTTTTGTTTTATTTATGATTTATTATATATTTCATTCATCAGATTAAGGAATTTTTCTTCTATTTTTAGGTTGGTAGGGTTTGAGATTATTTTATAGCTTTTTTTTTCTGTATTATATCAGTGTGGTAAATTACAATAATAGATTTAAAAATATTTATGTATTTTTTTGACCCTCAAGTATTCAGAACTGGATTAGACTAATCATAATCTTTAGGTTGTGATAGATTCCCATCATAGATATCTCTGTCTTAATTAATTTTATTAATATAATGAAAGTCATTGAACCTACCAGCCAAGTCAATAATTAAAATATTAACAAAACTCTAAAGTTACCTACATGCATCTCCATAGTCTCATTTTTTTCTACTCATATCTCTTTTTTAGAGATAATCACCACTGTCAATTTTGTATTTATCATCATTTGCTTTCCCTTGTTTTTTTCTTTTACTAATAACTTAGATATGAGCAAACAGTTTTTAAAATAGTTCTCATACAATTCTTCATGTTCTCTAATTTATGTCTTCTTTTTGATAATCTTGCTACTTAATGGTGTTTTGAGCCTGATTCTGCTATCTGTATTTTCTCCTGATTTTGTTCATAGTGCTGTATCAGTGAGCATTACTTTGATCTTTATCATGGGGAATTATTTGAAACTTGGATTAAGCTGAATTCCTAGTTGAGAAAGTTTGCATTTCTCTCTGCTGGGGTCTGGGACATCACCCAACATTGTAAACTCTCAAACATTGTCAACATGTTTTAAATTACCTTTTTAATATAAAATTGGTAATATGAAATTGGAATAGCTATCGGTCATTAATCTGCAGGTGATATTTTTTGTTCCCCACTATTAGCACCAAATTTAGAGGTAGACTTGTTTCTTTGCATTGTTAGTTGTGTGTGTGTGTGTGTGTGTTTGTGTCTATATGTGTGTGTACTATTGCAAGCATATTTCTGGTATAGTGACAACGCAGTTTTATTCAGTGACAGCAGGGCATATCACCTCTTATACTTTCTACCTCTGTCTGGCCTTGGGCTTTATGGCTTGTTGCACGTACCCTTTTGGGTTATAAAACCCCAAGTTCAAGTCCACCAGTGCATCAACTGTCCCAAGAGGCTACCTGGAGCAAGTACTAGTCTTAGCCACCTGGTTTCCCCTTTCAGTTAGTTTTATTCTCTGGATATATTGTACTTTCTTGCTATTTGTTTTTCCTACTGTATGTATACTTTTTAGTTGCTTTCAATGGAAGAATTTTTATATTTCAAAGGATAGATACTTGTACAAATTAACTCCAGTAATGAACTCAGAAATGTGAAATATGGAGGATTTTTCTGAAGCCTGATTTTATGAGACCTTACCGGAATGATAATGCCGTGCTGATCTTCTTCATGGACTACCGATTTTCCATTCTGTTGCAATGCAAAATGACATCACACTTCTAGTGCCCAGCACAGTTCAACTGATGCAGTCTCCGTGTGTATTACTTCACATTCTTAAGACAGAAAGTAAAATGGACTTAGCCTCACTTACAGATGGTAACAAGGGATACTATTTGAGAATACTATATATTACAATGGTTATAGCGCAAGCTGTATAGCCAGACTGGCTGGGTTTGAATCTCAGATCCAAATCTTCCTAGATCTGTAATCTTGGGAAGCTTCCTTAATGATTGAGTGACTCAATTTCTTCATCTATGAATGGGGATGCTGGGGTAATACTGCCTACCTCATAGTTGTAGTAAGGAATAAATGAGTTACTACATGTGAAAATTTCAAAATAAGAGTAACGATTTGGTTATGGTAGCAACTCAAGAAATATCACTTATTTTTCCCTTTCACTTGATGTGACCTGTGGTCTACTTAGCTGTGATCTTGGGTAAGGATCGTGTGATATAAGCATGTCTACCTAGGTATGTGCGTTCAGCACCATTGAGAAGCAAATTGAGGGAAAGGAAGACAATAGCAAATATGCCTAATACACATTGAGGAAATAAAAACAGAACAACTTGTCAGTTTTGGAAAAAAATTATCATGTAATTCCCTTTATATAAAAATACTTAAATGATAGAATTGTTACTTAAAGGAGCAGATTTCTTTGAAAAAATTACATTGACTGAGTTATATTATGTGTAACATCTAAAATTTTTGCTATTCCAATATATTCTATAGTTATTGCAAATTCATTGTCTATGAAACGCCATATTATGTGGGCAGAGCATAAAGGAAAAAAGAACATATCAGTAGGTACAATTACAGATTATAAAAGTAAAATCATCACTATATTATAGAAAATAATCTTAATTATTTGTGTAAATAATTCTAAGAAAATGTTAAGCATTTTAAGGAATAATATTTTAGTCCTCCTTTTAAGTGCCTGAGGTTTTTTTGTTTGCTTTTGATTTTTAAAGAGAAGAACATATGACTTGAAAGCGATCATCTCGACCCACCTTAATTCTCTGCAAATGAGTATATCTAATTATGTTCTGGGTTATTTCTAGGCCCTTGATAACTCAAAAATGTATAAATAAAACTACTAATTATTTACAAATTTGTATGGTCCTTTACAATGAACCCAGTGCTTTCATTGATTCATCTCATTAATCCAGTGAGGTGGACTAATGCTATAATTCTCTCCATTTTATAGATGAGTACAACTGAGTCTCAGGCACTTTAAGTGACTCACTTGTAGTCACATAGCAAATAGAGTAGATCCTGACTCAAACACAGGAGTGCTGATCTAAGCCCAAAATTCTTCCCACATTTGCCAGCCACCCATCCTGGCACAGAAATGAACATATGACTGTCAAAATATTAAAACACAGGCTGAGCTCAGAGTAACTCTAAGATGCAGATTTCTACTTATTTTTCCTTCGATTATTTAGCCTTTGGACTGTCAGGCTCACAGCAGATGACAAATTGATCAGATTGTGAAAGAGGGAAAGCAAGTCTGATAAAAACAAAAGAAATATAGATTGTGACCAGGACAGTTTTAATTCCTTTGCCACTGAGTAAAATAGATGTAAACTTTTCAACAGAATATATTGCATGTGGGGGTTCAATATTTAGCAACAAGAGACATTTGTAAATATTTATAAATATTATTTGATATATTTTTTTTCTTAGTTTCCAGAACGTGGAGAGAGGTTGTTAAAAGTACTCAACCTTTAAATGCAGTGTGTGTAAATTAATTCATGTTATTACTTCAGTTTCACAGTTGAGTTGTCTTGTAAATAAAACTTTTCCCTTATTAGAAATGAAGCCAATCTTGCAGTTCCCCATAGGACTCATATCGCTTACAATGTGCTGTGCTTTATACATTGACCTGGAACCCAAGAGAGTTTATGCACAATTGGTGAATTAGTCCAGAAATAATTTCCTGTGGCATTATGTCACATCCTCAACGATGAAAAAAATCCATTAATTTGTTTGCACTTATTTAGAAAAATTAAATGAATTATTTCATAAGTACATAAAATTTGATACACTAGTATTTACATTTCTTGTTCTGTATAAAGCACATATCAATTTCTTATGAAAATGAGGTTACAATACAGTTATCTATATATGTGTGTGTGTGTATGTACTTGTTTTTTGATTTTTATTTATTAGTCTTTTTGTGTCTGCTATTTGTTATTAATTTTGCTGAAAACAGGTTTAGCCTGCTGAGGAAAGATTTTTTACCTTTAAATAATGACATGCTTTTGCCCACAAAGCTTCAGAGGAAGTCAAATGAAATCTGGAAATTTTCTCTGGATAAATCCATCATATTTACTCAGTTCTCATTCTTTTTTATACATTTAACTACCTTTCTCCTTACCTTTGTCTCCTTCACAGATTCGTGTTTTTCTTTCTATTACCCAACACTATTACTGAAACCCCTTCTTTCTCTCTTTCTTACTGATTTTTTTCAGTGACAGATTTCTTCAGTTTCAGCTCAGGCCTTCTAAGTTATTCCATAGCTCCTCTCTTTCCTTTTTTATAATTCTTCACATTGCCTTCAAAGAAGTTTTACTAAAAAACAAATTTAATCTTATTCCTGCCATGCTTAAAAGCCCATATTGAGCTCTATTTGTTGTTTTAATCCTTAGCTCTCTTTTTTAATCTTAAATTATCTTACATCTTATGCCATCACATATTTTTAGTGTAAATTTTTGCCCCTTCTGAACACTCATTCAGTTCCTCAGGGCCATCATATACTAGCCTCCGTCAAGAATTATGTCTTTGAATACTCTGCTCTTTATATCTGAAATGACCTATCCAGTCTTCTTCTCTAAGTGCTTGTCTTCATGACTCAATTCAGTTGTCCCTTTCTGTAGGGAATTATGCCAGACTCCCACAGGAATAAGTCATTGCTTTCATAGAGCCATAAACAACCCCTCTAGTAGCTTTTAGCACATTTGAATACAATTATGTGCTTATATGTCTGTCTCCCCTGTTATATGGTGAGGGAAAAAACCCATCATATTCTTTGCACGTGTGTATGTGTGCGTGTGCATCTGTGTGTGTGTGCGCGTGCGTATTTTAGTCCAGTACCTAGTTCAGGGCCTAGTATATGAAAGGTTCTCAATTACCGCCTAAATAAGTGAATCAATTAATTAATGGCCCACCTAACCTCTGAATTGAATTTTTCCAATCTTTGGGATATAGCTAGAAATAATCTCGTAAGACTACGTTAGATTCTCAAAAGACTTTTCAAAATCTACATTTACAGTTGCTTCGAGGTCAGTTTGTCCATTTATCTGGTTGGCATGGGCTGCTATAATGAAATGTGGTAAACTGGGGAGCTTACACAAGAGACAGTTACTTCTCACAATTCTGGAGATTGGAGAGTTCAAGATCAAGGTGCTGGCCAATTCCGTTCCTGGTGAGGGCCCTTTTGTTCTGACTTAGAGATGGCCATCTTCATGCTGTCCTCAATGATAGGCTTGGGAGAAGCCAGCAAGTTCTCTGGTCTCTTCTTATAAGGATATTAATCTCATTATGAAGACCCCTCTCATCACAACCTCATATAAACCTAATCCCCTTCCAAAGGCTCCACCTTCTAATACAATCACATTGGGAATTAGGCCTTAAAAATATGAATTTTGGGGGAACACACACATTTAGTCCATAAAATTTTTCATCCAACTCTATCTATCTGTCTCAATTTCTGCCATATACAGTAGTAGAACAGTACTTGGAGAATCCAGGAATCATTCAATGTTTTCTCAAATAATTATAATAAAATCTTCTATTCAGAAGCTATGTGCCTATTAAAATATTATCTTCTCATATTTGTTTAGCTATTATGTTATAACCAGTATCCATATATATATGTTATACATTAAACTATTACAATGATCTACTAATAAGCAATAAAATGAAAGAAAATAAAATCTTTTTACAAGCAACATTTAAATGGAAGTGGTAGAGTGTATTATAACCCATTGCTATAAAAGCCTTCCACTATAAAGCACTTAAGAGGATATGCCTAATAGGAATTCTTATCCTTCAGATTTTATTGTCATTGCCACAATTTGCTGTATGACTTTCTGTGTCTAAACATTTGATTTCTCAATTTAGTATACTTTTTTTTTTTCCACTGTGGGTACCTATTGATATTTAGCTGTCCGACTCAGAGTCCACCCATTTTAATGATGCTATCATGATGACTCCAGCTGGAAGAATCTGTTTTCTCTTTTGAAATTTTTCTCACTGATAGAAACATGCTTCTGGAACTCATTGTGTATTATCTTGCCCTTTAAATTTTGTATTCATTGCACGTAACCTTTTTGAAGAAAGACAGCATTTTTAAATCTTTTTATTCTATGCAGTAGGCACAAATTGTCCTATACATAGTAGTCACAAATCAACAATTATTGAAACGAAGAACAAAGGAGTGAGAACTGGATTAGCATTGTAGTAATTGTTACATACCCTGACTCTCCTTCTTTCTCTTTGAATACATCACTGAAAATTCAGCAGGATGATGGCTCTCTGTTGTGGTCACTTTCCTTGGTGTGGTACATTTTCTCTTTGGGAAGTTTATGGTCCTGATCTTGAGCATTATTACAGCTTAGCATTAAGTTGCATATATTCGTTCACTTGTGGAATACTCTGAAGATATGAACAGATTTTCTGTCTTTCATGGGACAAAATGTAATCCAGTACATTTTGCAAATGGTAGTAGTTAGACACAGTTGGAAGATCATGCTTTAGAAGCACTGGCTATTTACCAGTGGTATGAAAATTGACAACTTAATAAACCTCTTTGAGGCTGTTTCCTCATCAGTAAAATGTGTCTGGTGAAATCTCTTTCATCAGGGTTGTTACAAGTATTGAATGAAACACATACGGAAATTACTTGGCTCACCCTCACTGAGTGCTCAAAACAAGTCAGCTTTCTTCTTTCACCTAATGGCTATGAACTAAGCAAGATGATTCGTATTTAGCACAGAGTCAAATTGCACTATGAGAAAACCTATCTCTGAGACCAAGTTTTGAAAATTATTATGTCAATGGAATATACACGCATCAAATTTCTAATAGTTACTTTTTTTTACACAATAACTATTTCATAATAAATTTGTAAAGTTAAAGTTTAATCTTTCCGGGTGCTAGTTAAAAGCTAAGCTAATTCCTTGATAAGATTAAATGATTAAAATAAGTGGTTTCATGGTATTCACAAGGAGAAGACTTTCGATTTGATTTATGTCAAATTGCATATTTAGAAACATAAAATATATTAGATTTGTTTCAAGGACAAATAACAGAAAAATTTGCTGCATATCTATTGTATTCTTTTTCAAAGGGGATATTTATAGCTACATATTAACCTCTTAGGTAGTCTCAGCTTATTTTTGGCTAAAATTCAAAATTAGAAGTGTTTTAGAATAGTTATAGTGTCAAGGGTGAGGTAGAGATTGATGGAAATGTGCTTTCAAGCTGCATCAGCTTGGTATCCTGAAGAGTTTTACATATACTACAAGGTTCTTTCTCCAACTGTTACTAATAATTGGATTTATTTTCTTTTTGAATTGGAGCTCATAGCTCAGGCAAAGACATTGGGTCTTCTGCTGCTAGAATAGGCCTTTGGGAAGAAAATAGTTTCCCTTCTGTACTTTTGCTTGTAGCAGAATTCAAGTTGGTTATCTACAGAAGACAAACCTCAAACATTCTGGGACATCAGACTTGGAATAGATGAAGATATCTGCTAGGAAGAGAGCATTGGTACTGGACTCAACAAGGCCTAGTAATGCACTATTATGTTTATATAGCCTACAGGGAATATTATGGTTCTTGTTGTCCGTTAGCTATTATTATATATACTTGCCTCATCAGTCCATTTATAACACATTGAGTATACTACTTGGTTTTGTAAATTTTTATTTTATTTTCAGTTCCAGGGTACATGTGCAGGATGTGCAGATTTGTTACATAGGTAAACATGTACCATGGTGATTTGCTGCACAGATGAACCCATTACCTAGGTATTAGGCCCAGGATATATTGGATACTTTTCCTGATGTTCTTTCCTACCCTGGCCCCAGTGTGTATTGTTCCCCTCCTTGTGTCCATGTGTTCTCATTGTTCAACTCCCACTTGTAAGTGAGAACATGCAGTGTTTGGTTTTCTGTTCCTGCGTTGGTTTGAGTGTCCTACTTGTTTAGAGTACCGTTCCGTGTAGAGATGGTTGGGAGAGTAAATATAAAAGCATGGTTCATGCGCGTAAGTAGCTTAAATTAGTGTGTGTGTATTTGTGTGCATATTTGTTTGTATGTGGGAAGTGGGGTGGGGAGAAATAAATAAGCACATACATTACTGTAAGACTATAAAACCCTAAGACAGTAGAATCAAATATGAGAATTTGTTTGTCCTGAGAAGTGAGAGGTCACATTTTTATGGGAAGATGTCAATTAGAAGACATCTTTACATCTATACCTTAAAAGTAGATGGGATGAGTAAAAGACATGCTAGCAGAGGGAAGATGGAACAGAAAGGAAAGGGTGGAACTCATTGTAACTTCATTGTATACAATGTAAATAGGAATAAAGAAGATTAAACTTAAATGCTAGAATTTCATCTGCTTTGACTTTTATGCACTTGTAACAATGTACGATTTTAGATTTGTTACTTAAAGTGGTGGAAAATAAAGGGAATTGAAAGTTTCTAACCCTGATTTTCTTTAGATTTTTAAAATCTATCTGTGTTTCTCAACCTCAGCACTATTAATATTTCAGATGGGATAATTCCTTTTATGGGTGAGGTTTAGCCCCATCCCTGGCGTCTACCCAGTTCTAGGACTAGGGTTGGGTAAGGGAGGCAGCTAGGGCGCAATATTTAAGGAGGCATTCATTCTCTGGGGCTCATAAGTTTTAATCCTGTACTTGCACAACCCTGAATGCCTCCTTAAATCTTGAGCCCTAGGCAGCTTCTGTGCCTTGCCCTAGTCCTGGCACTACCTCTGTTCTCTAGAAGCCAGTAGCATGCTCCCAATTGTGAAAGCCACATGTTTCCAAGCATTGCCAAATATCCTCTGAGGGACAGTATCACCCCCGGTTAAGATGAAAGGCAATCCAACTGGAATAACTTAGCATATTTTTTTATTTGTAAAATGCCAAAAGGAGCAGCCAGCAGTGTGGCCTTTTTTTTTGTATTCAAAGTAGCAATTTTAATTACAGGTGTACTTTGGGCAGTGCATGAGTGGCTGAGTCACACTTGAGGAAGAAGGTATTGAAGAGAGCTGTGGAAAGATACTGTTGTGAATTAATGGGCTGATGAGTGTTGAGTTAGGGAGAATTGGGGATTGTGTGAAAGTTACCAAACGGTGAGGTGTCTATTCTGCTCTTAATAATATATCCGACTTCTAGGCCTTAGTTGCACTGAAGAATAATAATTCTGATGTGCATCTGGGGGTGGATCTGACAAGAGTTTCAATTACATTTTTCTGATCCTTGTAAAAATTCTTCAAAAATCTACCACGTGCTTGTACTTTATTTACATTATACAAAGTTAGGCAGTCTTTTTGGTTAAAGTTCCTTTGTACTATTTGCATTTGCTAATATGAATTCTACCCCAGACTACTCTATTCTATTTTCTTGGGTTTTGAGGGAAGCTATGATACCTTGGAAACTGCAATTTGTGCAGTATGGCTGCCAAAGTCACAGATACATCAGACACTGATGGACTACTAATCACGTCAGTTCATATGAGATAACAAAGCCACATTGTATTGTATGTAGTCTACAGATTAAATAAGAGAGATATTATTACTTAACTTTTAGCAGTAGAGTTCAATCCCTACAGTTCCACGTGTTTCACATTCAGAGATGTGACACCAAGTATGGTGCTTCATTTTTTTGCCGCACTTACTACAAAAGTTGATAAATAATATAACAAATTAAACAATTCAGCTTAATAGCTCACTGTATTAGTCCGTTTTTACACTGCTATAAGTAACTACCAGAGACTGGGTAATTTATGAAAAAAAAAAAAAAAAAGAGATTTAATTGACTCTCAGTTTCTCCTGGATGTGGAGGTCCCAGGAAACTTACAGCCATGGTGGAAGGCGAAGGGGAAGCAAGGCACATATTCCATGTCAACAAGAGAGAGAGTCAGGGGAGGTGCCACACTTTAAAAACCATAAGATCTCCTGAAAACTCACTCACTATCACGAGAACGGTATGGGGCAAACCGCCCCATGATCCATCCAATCACCTCCCACCAGCTCCCTCCTTCAACACATGAGGATTACAATTGGAGATGAGATTTGGGTGGGGACACAGAGCCAAACCATATCACTCCACTAACTTCTTCCAGGCATTGTACTGTATATTTTATTTACATTTAATGCTTAGTAATCCTTAGTGATGATTACTAACATTATCCCTATTTTATGGATATGGAAACTAAAACAGCCTGGTTCATTATTTTGTCCATAGTCACATGGTTAGGATCACTTGATTCCAAATCTGCCAACTCTGGAATCCTTTCTTACATACTACTTCAAGTCTACCTGTAGATGGCCTTGTAGATGGTACAGAGTACCTCCAGGTGGTAGCACTATGCACACTGTGTGCATTATGAGCACACTGAGATTATATTGGTAGGTACACGATAAGTGCCAGATAAATTCCAGTGCTTTTAAGTGTTGTTTATTGTGTTAAAGAAAAAAAATTATTCAATATTACTTGTTAAAGCTTGGTAAGAAAGACTTTATTTAATATTATTACCATAGGTATGGGAAACCATTGCAACTGTATATTAGAGTTGGTGAGAGAGATTGGGCAAGTGAGAATTCATAGCCAAAGAGCAGGGTAGGGGTTAGTAGGTGGAAAATTACTAAGAAGAGACTTTTGGGATAAGGGAGATTCTGACCAAACCAACCTTAATGAGATTCTTACTGAGGATAGGCCAGGGTGGTCAGATATCACCTAAGGGATGGTGGAGGATGAAGAGCCTGAGTAGATATCCAGAGCAATCCTATATCAAAGATGTAAGGTTCTTGCTAAAGCGACTTAACAGGGCGCTTTGCTAAAACTGGATTTTACAAGAAAGTGCACAGATGGGCCTTGGAGAAGGCTTAAGAGTCTAACTAAAGTTTGTCCAAGTAGAGAATTTTTGTAAATTAAAACAAGTTTATCTTGAATGCTCTACAGTGGGTGATAGGAAAGTGGGAAATGATTTATTTCTTTTGTTTTCCCTGCAAGGATATTTTTAGATATAAATTATATTGTAAAAAAGGATAGAAGGGGAGAATTCAAGGAAATGTTGTTTCTTGCCTATTATGGTTTCCACATTCTAGTTGAGCTGATGCACTTTAGAATGCAACTACCCCTTTAGAACTATTCTTTCATCTAGTGTTAGTGAAAATTGTGTAATGCCACCACAGTTCTTTTTCTGAGGCCTACGGCTAGAATATTCTCTCCCCATTATTTATTATTGTCACGCAACCATTAGCTTTTGCCATTAGAAACTATACTTATACTAAAGGTGTTACAGCTGGATGTATGTGCTCCAAATTCTCATTACATGCTGCTGACCTCTCCCTATAAATCTCAGCTTGGAGTTATCAGCTTTCTACTTGTTGGCCCTAATTGGAAAGTTCTCTGCTATGTACAGGTACAAAATGTACTATCAGAACTTGAATTTCTGCCCCTTATTAACATTGATTGCCTTGTTGACTTATTTCCTCAATTCTCTTTCCATTGGAAAGCTGGCTGAAACAAATTCCTCAGTTTTGTATACAAAGTGAGCTTATGATAGAACACATTACAAATCATGCAATGCAATAAATGAGAGCACAATCTAATGCTTTTGCCATTAGAGAATATTAAAATATCCTTTACTTTACTAATTAATTACTTGAACACCATTTTTTTCCACTTAATAATCTAGAAACAAATTCATGAATTTTTCAACAGTTTGAAACTCATTTTTATCTGTTTGAAAATCCAAGTATCAGTATACAATAGTATTTTCCATGAAGATTTTATAAGGAATTATGTTATAATTTCCTAAAACCTATCTATACTTCAGATAGATTCTATTTTGACAAGACTCCTATGTAGCGCAGAGGTGGCAGAGGGGATATTTCTGACTTGATTTCTCTGCCCATCAGAAAAAAATATTCCCTCTTCTTCAGAGGAAGGTAGACTATATACTGCACTTAAAACTCTTAAACACTCAAAAATCCCTGCTCTTGGTTCTTTATGTATGTTAATAATGACATGCTAGAAATCAGTAATTCAGAAAGACTCATCTTAAGTGCACACTTATAAGTATTAATGTTTTAGTACATATTTAAATATTTAAACAGCTATTTCACCAATTTCTATTAAATGTACTTATTTTTTAAAAAAAACTGTGTAGGGTATGCTGAATGTGAATTTTGTTTTCCTTACATTTTTATTTATTTTTTTTCTACTAGAAACTGAGTAACCAATCTTCAAATAAAGGAAACTTAGGCTTCATGAACTCATGAGATAAAATGATCAAAACTATGTGGATTCTAAATTACTACCTGTTTACACTTACGATATTTTGAAGAAATTAAATAAGAACACTTTCTGTTTCCCTGAGATGAATTTATTTTTCCCAGCATTAACGTCAAGAAACAATCAAAGAGGAAAACATTAATGTAGAAAATTTTCATCATTGAAAATTGAAGTTAAATTATTATTCTCTTTTTTTCTAATGTATGGAACAAAAGTATTTTAGGCCTTTTCTGATTAAGTTATTCTATAGAATGTTCAGGCAACATACTTTTTTTTACATTTGGTGACAAAAACATATGTACAAAATAGGAAGTTATTTATTTATTTGAGACAGGTTCTCACTGTGTTGCCCAGGTTGGAGTGCAATGGCACAATCACAGCTCACTGCAGTCTTGACTATTCAGGCTCAAGCAGTCCTCTGCCTCAGTCTCCCAAGTAGTTGTGACTACAGGTGTGTACCACCACACCGAGCTAATATGTTTTAAAATAGGAATTTATTATCAGATATTGCAATTTGCAGAATTATAAGGGTGGTGGACAAATTCAGCTGGAGAGACAATAGGTAGCACATACTTTTGGAGATATATGATGAATTTGATTACATGAATTTAAGATTAGAAATTCCAGTGTTATACCAGTTTTACGTAGTGCTGGGCACACTGTGATAATCCAGATGCTAATCCTTAAGCACATCAACTTGATATGTTCCTTTTCATGTAGTATGTAGATTATGAGAAAATAATTCCTGATTTCCCATAACTTAGAAAGTTTTGTTTTTATTTCCATTATGGACCTGTAAAAGTCAAGTACCTCTGACCTTTTCGCTCATTTCTTTA
This sequence comes from Chlorocebus sabaeus, assembly GCF_047675955.1. Classification (NCBI taxonomy): domain Eukaryota; kingdom Metazoa; phylum Chordata; class Mammalia; order Primates; family Cercopithecidae; genus Chlorocebus; species Chlorocebus sabaeus. Next base: position 57,263,813 of record NC_132914.1, read on the forward strand.
AACAGAAAATCGTTAAGAATAATGAGTTTCTACGCTTTGAGTATTAAAAAAGAAACTGTCACCATGTCACATGATTCAAATGTAAATCTAGCTTCCTGCTCTGGCTTAGTAGAAAGATTATCTTTGCTTTAGCTCTGACTGTTTTTAGTAAAAGAAGCAGTCCCTTCACTGCTCCTTTCATGTGCACTTTGAAAGAGAAAGAAAGAAACATGTCACACATATTTAAATTTTTAAAAAGTACATAAATTTAGGATACCACAAAGTGTTATTCTCAAATCTGTCGTGTGCTGCCTACATGCCCAGAGCTCAAAAGAAACTAGTAAAATGCATTTTGGGACAAAAGGATTTTTTTCTGCCAAATATTTTAAATCTAATAATCCGATATTTTATAGTGACTAGTCATTTTCACCTCTGTCTCCTTGAGGCTTCCCTGCTCATTTATCATTTTCTTTCTGTTTTTTTTTTTTTTTTTTTTTTTTTTGTCTCTTCTTTCTGTTTTAGCATTCACCTTTGTAGGGTTACAAGGTGTGAGACCTTTTCTCATACATCGATCAGAGGCATTAGACTTACATAATAGGTTGACACTCCTATAGCAAAAGACAGGTTAATGAGAAAAGCATAACAAATTTATTTAATTAAAGTTTTATGTGACATGGAAGCCTTCAGAAATGAAGACCCAAAGACCCAGGGAAAACTGTCTAGTTTATGTTTAGTTTCTCCTGTGATTTGACTGTGTTCTCCAAAGTTCATGTGTTGGAAAGTTAGTTCCCAATGCAACAGTGTTAAGAGGTGGGGCCTAATGAGGTGATTAGGTCATAAGGGCTCTGCCTTCATGAGTGAATTAATGCCCTTATCATGCGAGTTGATAAGTTATTACAAAAGTTGGCTTGCTATAAAAGCAAATTTGGTTCCCTCTTGCTCTTTCATGCTCTTTTGCTTTTCTGCCTTCTGCCATGAAATGATGCAGCAGGAAGGCCTTGTCCAGATGCCAGCACCATGCTCTTGGGCTTCCCATTTCCAGAACAGTGAGCCAGATAAACTTCTGTTGCTTAGAAATTACCTACTCTGTGGTTTTCTGTTACAGCAGTACAAAATGAGCTAAGACTTGTTTGATAAAGAATAGACAGCTGTGTTGAAATGTAATTGGATAAAATTATGGGTAAAATGTAATGGTGATAGGCTGAAGGAGGAAAACCCAGCAAAACCTGTCGGTTCAGATTCTTCTTGGGCTCTTTGTATAGCATTCTTTTCTCCCAGGAAGGGGCAAGATCTTTCTGGAATGAGAATCTTCAAGAAATAAGGGAGAAAGGAGGGAGTGACTTTCTAGATTGTATTGCTTGCATTGGAGGAGAGGTGTTCTAGTTTCTATGATTCACTTTGGGAAAGTAGTATATCATTTTCATTCTTTCACTGATCTATGAGATACTCCTATTTTAGAAATGAGGAAAATTTGATTTTTAGAAGTTAACTAAATTTTCCAAATTCACTCAGTTCATTACTGGTTGACCCAGGAAGACAGAACTGGCTTTTAACATCTTAAATATTCTACAAGTAATTCTTTTATCTCTGAAAATTTAAACATTTTCAAAATACTTTAATCTTTAAAATACTTTAATCTTTACTGTAATTTACTGTAATCTTTAAAATGTCTTTCATGAGAAAATTTTTGCAACCTACTCATCTGACAAAGGGCTAATATCCAGAACTTACAAAGAACTCAAACAAATTTACAAGAAAAAAGCAACCCCATCAAAAAGTGGGCAAAGGATATGAACAGACATTTCTCAAAAGAAGACATGCATACAGCCAACAGACACATGAAAAAATGCTCGTCATCACTGGCCATCAGAGAAATGCAAATCAAAATCACAATGAGATACCGTCTCACACCAGTTAGAATGGCAATCATTAAAAAGTCAGGAAACAACAAGTGCTGGAGAGGATGTGGAGAAATAGGAACACTTTTACACTGTCAGTGGGACTGCAAACTAGTTCAACCATTATGGAGAACAGTATGGCAATTCCTCAAGGATCTAGAACTAGAAGTACCATATGACCCAGCCATCCCATTACTGGGTATATACCCAAAAGATTATAAATCATGCTGCTATAAAGACACATGCACACGTATGTTCATTGCGGCACTATTCACAATAGCAAAGACTTGGAATCAACCCAAATGTCCATCAGTGACAGACTGGATTAAGAAAATGTGGCACATATACACCACAGAATACTATGCAGCCATAAAAAAGGATGAGTTTGTGTCCTTTGTAGGGACATGGATGCAGCTGGAAACCATCATTCTCAGCAAACTATTGCAAGAACAGAAAACCAAACACTGCATATTCTCACTCATAGGTGGGAACTGAACAATGAGATCACTTGGACTCGGGAAGGGGAACATCACACACCAGGGGCTATTATGGGGAGGGGGAAGAGGGGAGGGATTGCATTGGCAGTTATACCTGATATAAATGACGAGTTGATGGGTGCTGACGAGTTGATGGGTGCAGCACACCAACATGGCACAAGTATACATATGTAACAAACCTGCACGTTATGCACATGTACCCTAGAACTTGAAGTATAATAAATAAATAAATAAATAAATAAATAAAAATAAAATGTTTTTCATGATAATTTTCTAGGAAAAGGTTTTTATAGGTTTCTATCAGAGGAGACTAGAATCTCTGTTAGCTATTTTGGCCTACAATTAACACAGGAAACATGATACTAAGTACTTATATGGATATCAAATTATGAGAAGAGTTTATGTATTTTTATGTATCCTGATGGGTTATTACACCTTTACTATTAACATGTGAGCTGCATCGTATCTTGATAGTTGAATCTGATTTGAGCTAGAATAGTTTGTAAACATTACATTTTAATTTAATAGCTGCAATCCTATTCAGTTTTTATCTTTCATTGGGAAATATAAACTGAGTAATACATGCATGAGCAAACCATATAATCTTTTTGGGTGATGGGCTTTTGACTTGAATAACCCTTTAAAACTTCATTGATTATATTTTTTCAAAGTGGCTTTTTTTTTTTTTTTTTTTTTTTTTTTTTTAGCAATTTCAACACCTATTTTAGAAGTTGAGAGCTAATTTTTCATAACCATCTTGTAATTGTTACCATCATTCTTTGGCTTTATCCTTCTCTATTTTGAAAATCATTTTTTAGTTTACACCATCAATTTTGTTTGATACAAAACAGTGCGTTGTTTTGCTCCTTTCTTATTTCTCCCCTTATAATGTTTTTACAGATATTACTGTTTATAAGCAATAAAACAAACACAAAGGCAACCTAAAACTGCAATATAAAACTCTTTGTAACAATGAGGGGGTTGAAGTCATGCTGTATAATCAAAGTGATTAAAAGGAAAAATGAAAACCACTGCTTCTTTTTTGTCATTCTGGTTTTTGAGACTGGATCTCGCTCTGTTGCCCAGGTTAGAGAGTAGAGCGGTACAATCAAAGCTCACTGCAGCCTCTGACTCCTGGGCTCAAGCTATCCTCCCACCTCAGCCTCCCAAGTAGCTGGGAGGAGAGATGCAAGCTACTATACCTGGCTACTTTTTTTGTATCTTTTGTAGGAATGGGGGTGTCCCATTATTGCCCAAGCTAGTCTTAACTCCTGGACTCAAGTAATTCTCCCATCTTGGCCTCCCAAAGTACCAGGATTACAGGCATGAGCCAGCATACCTGGCCAACTACTGTTTATCTACACACACACACAACCCTTCTGACACCAAATACGTGATACTTTTTCCTTTGCCTACCATTCTCCAATTTTGTCTAGTAAGACTGGGTATCTTACAATTTAACTCAGTTCTTATACTAATGACCCAGAGTTAGTGCAGACTCCACAGGTTAAAGACTCAGTCTTACAATACATTTCTATACTTCAGATGCCAATCACATGTATGTCTCCAAATCTCCCACAACTTCTGTCCAACATGGCCACAAATTGGGGATTCCAAGTCCTTCCTCAGGTTCAATAATTTGTTAGAACAGCTCACAGAACTCAAGGGAACATTTCCTTATAGTTACCAGTTTATTATAAAGGATGTAACTCAGACATAGTCACATGGAAGAGATGCACAGAACATGGTGTGGGTGGGGGTACAGAACCTCCATGTTCCCTCTAGGCACGTCATCTTCCCAGTACCTGGAGCAGCATTAACAGTTGTAACTGTTGCCCAGCCACATGACAAATTTAAATGGTTGTAAGGAAACTCAGGAATGTTGCTAGAAACAAAGAAGACATTAGACTTAACACAATTAGTAAGCAGAACAAAAGGGAATTTGCAGTTTACTCTTATGTTTTTAATATTTGACTTTTGGGGGACATTTCATGATTAGAACTTATATGTCCTATTTAAATTTTGGCGAATGTCCCTGTTTTATCATTTAAAATTAAATCTTGGGTTAACTTGAACTTTATGCCCCCCTCAGAGAAAAAATAATTTAGAATTCCACTTTTCCAAACATTAGGATTGTTATTTTTGCTTGCTACGAGAAATTAAATACATGACATTCTGAAAAAAAAGTAATGCTTTTCCTAAAATAGTCTTGAATTCTATCTATCCAGATAACAAGAGGATCCATGCCACAGTTTACTACTAAAACCATTTATCATCCCATGTGTTTGCAATTGTGTAAGACTTTTTTGCAATGATTTTTTCCTTTTTTACCATTTGATTGACAGCTGCAATGAAAGTTGTTCACAGCCCCTATCAAAAACAAGTGCTGCCATGTATTAACAACTGAAAATACCCATCCTTCATCTTGGAAACCTCATAAAGAGTCTGATACTCTAAATGTATTTTCCAAAACATTAAAAAAAGAAAATATTTTGGTGTTTCGCCAAAGTTCCCTTAAGAATTTTAAAACTTATTTTGTATAGGTTTTTTTCCAGAGGAACTACATGTATAAAAAATGACTTATGTGGTCAAATTGAACGCTTAAAAAGGTTTCTAGTTGAACAAAACCCTGAAGGCAACATTTGTATAGAAAATTTAAAAATATATATATATATATTTATATGTCTACATATACATATTGTTTAAAAATCTTATTTAACTCTTTAAGCTTTATAAATTGGAGATGTAATAGCTGCCAGGAAATGGTGTAGTGAGAAATGATGAAATAGCACATACAAAGTAGTTACCTAGGTTAATCTCTATCCTATCACCAACTCTTCCATCCCAGAGGCCTCCTTTGTCACATAAGCTAAAGAACCAATTTCCACTATGTCTTATTCTTATAATCCTTTTTAAATTTAATTGATACCAAGCAATCTTTTTAATGTGTTTGTATTCCCTACTACGGCAGAGACATTTTGTGTTCATTTACTGCCAAATTCTCCAGAGTCATTCTTATACATGGTACACGTTCATTTACTCATTCATTCAAAAACAGTTCTTAGAACTTACTTTGCTTTTGGTGGGGTTACCGTGCTGAACGAAAAGTGAAGTTTCTGCTTTGATGGGATATAAAAATAGTTAATTTATAAGCCACGTTTTTTTGATGCGTCCAAATATATTTGATAATTGTGCAATCGTTTCTAGGCCTATTTTTTTTTTTAGCATGTATCATCATAGGAACAAAATTAGTATGTTGTACAAAATATTGCCGTTGTAACTTTTCTAATATTTACATTGAAGGGAGCCATTTTACATGGATATTTCTAATTTGGGGAGAGTTGCTTAACATTATTGGATGTCACTGTTTTTTACTTTTTCCATTAGTGAATGAAGGGAGCCAATTCTGTTGCTTGTCTACAGTCTAGGGCTTAAAGAACCATTATTCATTGTACTTTTCAATGTGTGTCACTTCCTTTCATAGAATGTCTTTGTGGCCCTTTCCTAGATGTCATTAATAAGGCAGTGTAGAGTTTGTCCTTGGTGGGAAGATGTATAATAGTGGTAATACTTCACCGTTTCGGAATATCAAAACTGTATCCATGTGCCCTGAAACACTGAGTAGCATCTAGCAAACCATATGTTTCCTAATACTGTTTTATATAGTGTTACAAAAAAGTATCAATTAAAAACATTATAATGCTAATTCATTTTAATTTAAACACAATCTAAATTAAGTCCTTTCTTATACATTTACATTCTGGAGACAAAGTTTGTGAACTGCACAGATGATCTAACAAGTGTTTCAAAATGAATTGCTCTGTTAGCATTTCCTGTACAGATTCATCATCCTTTGTTTCCGTGCTTCGTTCTGACCCTCAGGCTTGGAATTCCTTACCTATAGTCCTTTGAGCCCATTGATTCCTCCTTATCCTTTAAGAATTATTCTAACCATTCTTTTCTTCTGGAACCTATTTCTGCCCTTCATTCACTCCAGGGTGATTAGATATCCTTTCTTAGTGTTCCCATAAAATCATGCACATATTTATTTCGCTTACCATATTTTTCATAATTATGTTTCTTCATTTGCATTTCCTATTAGAATGTGACCTTTTTGATACTCAGGATTTTATGTGTTACTCTTTGTAACTCTGAAGTATAACACAGTACGTGTCTTATAGACAGTGCACAGTAAATTTACATCGGATTAGTGGATGAATAAAAGTTAAGAATGAAGATGGATCTGATTCTTCATGCAGAGGATAGAGCGTCAAGGAAGGTATAGTCCAGAAGGGAGAGCACGATTCAGTGATGATGGCTTTTCCCCCTGTGATCGTAGTCAGAGTTATAGAATGAATGGGCAATAATGAAATAAAAATTGCTTGAGGAAGAACATGCAATGTAGACTAGAGAATTGAGTAACCATCTATTAAGATTGTCTTTATGGAGTTCAGTAGAGATAGATTCCATAATTGTTGTGAAGAATTTGGAAATTGTGCACAGAGTAAAGAATTCTGAAACTTAGTTGAAAGTAACTTGTTGAAAAACCTTATAGTAATTGGGAATACAGGCACAAAGGATGTTGGAAAGTTTATTTTACAGCCATAAATTATTGATGAGTTATCACTGCCAGCATATCCTCAGAAGACGTTTATGTTGTCAATTTTTAAAAGCACTTGGATAATTAATTTAGATTAATATAATTCACTTAGATTCTGTATAAAATATTAGTAAATGATATTACTTCCTTGATTTAGACTTTACTTTCTGCCACGGACTATGTTGCATACATACTTTCATTTGCATTAACTTTAATACTTACTCCAATGTAATTATTCACATTCTACAGTTGAGGAAACAGAGGGTAAGAAAGCTCAATCCAATTGTCTTTGATCATAGAACTATTAAATAACAGTTCTGACATTAAATCCATTCCATTTGAATTGAAAAACTGTACTTACACTACTCTGCAGTATGACCCCAAGAGTCTCTAATATACATAAAAGTTTTCTGCGCAAGTTGAAAGTGGTAAGTATACATGTCTATAAATCTAGTTGTCTCTTACATGGTTATTCATTTGTTTATTCAGTCATCAAACATTTATTGGCCCTCTAGGCACTGCTAGGTACTACATATGTAACACATCCATATATCCTCATGGAAGTTACAGTGGAAGAGACTGGCATTAGAAATATGAACAACTGTATAATGACAATTTTTGATAAATGCTGTGAAGAAAACTGGAGTGCCTTTTATTAAGTAGATTACAGAGCAGGCTTCTTATGTACTTACTTCCCTGTGGGCAAATGTAATTAGATTTACAATATAGCTTACTGTAATTCAAGAAGATGCTTAAAATAGCTTTAGATAAATGGTACCACCCCAGTGTAATCAAGCTGAACAGTTTGAAAACATTGGTCTTCTAGCAGCCTTTTCACAGCACAGAGAGAATTTTGGCAAACTGTGTGGTATTCTTGAAGAAAATCATGGTATTACACTTCAATAGGTTCTGAAAATTTACCAAATGTCACATCTGTATTTCAGTTTTGGAGGGTGACTTTGAAACTATTTCAACAATGACCTACATCAGTTCACAAAAGAGCATAATTATCCATGGAGATAATTCTTAGGTTGCCCTTTAAATAGCAGTATCTGTCCTGCTGCAACTCTGAGCATATGGCAGATTTTCAATTGGAAATATGGATATGACATTTGATAAGTTTGAATATTAGGCTTAAGATATTGATAACATTTGGCATAAAATCAAAATAGTAATATAACAGGAGAATTTATTTCATTCAGAACTTAATAAAGCTGGGTGGTCAAAGTAAATAAAAAACAAAAAAAACACAAACAAAGTAAAGCAAAACTGTGTGAAACTTTGCCGATGTTAACAACAACCTAGACCCTGACTTTAGTGCACATCGAAAGTTATAAAGTCTTGGCCAGGCACAGTAGCTCATGACTGTAGTCCCAGCACTTTGGGAGACTGAGGCAGGTGGATTAATTGATGTCTGGAGTTCGAGACAAGCCTGGTCAACATAGTGAAATCCCATTTCTACTAAAAATACAAAAATTAGCCAAGCATGTTGGTGCATGCCTGTAATCTCAGCTACATGGAGGCTGAGGCACGAGACTCGCTTGAGCCTGGGAGGTGGAAACTACAGTAAGCCAAGAAAATGCACTCCAGTCTGGGCAACAGAGTGAGACTCTTTCTCAGAAACAAACAAAAAAAAAACTGAAAACAGTTATAAAGTCTTACGTTTTAGTTTTAGAAGTTACCTTGTACCTGTAATATAATAACATAAATAACTGGTACTTAACTAATTTCAGATTGCAAAATAATTTCTGAGTCAATGTTCTGTTTATTTGATTTTTATTTTCTCACCAACAAATGTGTGTTGTAACTTTACTTCTCATTCCTCCCTCCCCTTTCAAAATTTCTTTATAACAGATAGAAAACATAATTTCCTGACAGTTGGAGACATTTTTGTAATTATCTGCAAACCCGAGAGGCTTGAGATTCTATTTGTTAATGCTATTAGAAAGTAGTTGAAATGATTTTCATGAAGTAAGTAAAAATGTATGTGAAAGATAGAAGTTAAGCATGAAATCCAGTATCATAATTGAAACCTGTTATCATTTATCAACTCTAGACATTGTCTTCCCTATTATTGTTTTTCCTGGAATTTCCTTATCCTGTTAGTACTCTTCATTATCTCTTATGTCTTTCTTGTGTACCACTCTCACAGGGGAGAAACCCTTAAATTAGGTCTTGAAGAATAAGCAGGAGCTTGCTCAACAGAAAGATGAGTTAGAGGATTTCTTAATAGGCACTGACATCTATTCAGGCTAGAAAGTTAAATTAGTTCAATGTTATTATTAGATGTAGTGCAAGGGAAGGCATGATGTTAAAAGAGAATAAAGCAGTGGCATAGGGTCAGATCAGATAGCAAAACCATTTGATATGGTTTGGCTATGTCCCCACCCAAATCTCATCTTGAATAGTAGTTCCCATAATTACCACATGTTGTGGGGAGACCCAGTGGGAGGGTAAGTTAATCATGGGGGCTTTTACCTCCATGCTGTTCTTATGATAGTAAATGAGTTGTCACAACATTTGATGGTTTTATAAGGGACTTCCCCCTTTGCTTGGCTCACATTCTTCTTCTTCCTGCTGCCAAGTGAAGAAGGACATGTTTGCTTCCCCTTCTGTCATGATTGTAAGCTTCCTGAGGCCCTCCCAGCCCTGTGCAATGGTGAGTCAATTAAGTCTCTTTCCTTTATATATTACCGTGTCTTGGGTATGTCCTTATACCAGCATGAGAACAGATTAATATAGTAAATTAGAACCACACAGAGTGGGGTGCTGCTTCCAAAAATGTGGAAGCAACTTTGGAACTGGGTAACAGGCAGGGGTTGGAACAGTTTGGAGGGCTCAGAAGAAGACAGGAAAATGTGGGAAAGTTTGGAACTTTATAGAGACTTGTTGAATGGCTTTGACCAAAATGCTGATAGTAATATGGACAATGAAGTCCGGGCTTAGGTGGTCTCAGATGGAAATGAGGAACTTGTTGGGAACTGGAGTAAAAGTCACTCTTGCTATACAAAGAGACCGGCAGCATTTTGCCCCTGCTGTAGAGATTTGTGGAATTTAACCTTGAGGGAGAGGATTTAGGGTGTCTGGTGGTAGTAATTTCTAAGTGGCAAAATGTTCAAAAGGAAGTAGAGCATAAAAGTTTGGAAATTTGCATCCTAACAATGTGATAGAAAAGAAAAATCCATTTTCTGAGGAGAAATTCAAGCTTGCTACAGAAATTTGCATAGGTAATGAGGAACCAAATGTTAATCACCAAGACTGTGGGGAAAATGCCTCCAGGGCATGTCAGAGACCTTCACAGCAGTCCTTTCCATCACAGGTCTGGAGGCCTAGGAGGGAAAAATCATTTCTTGGGCTCGGCCCAGGACCCGCCCTGCTGTGTGCAGCCTCAAGACTTGATGCTCTGTGTCTCAGCCACTCCAGTCATGGCTAAAAGGGGCCAAGGTACAGCTCAAGCCATTGCTTCAGAGGGTGCAAGCCCCAAGGCTTGAAAGTGTCCACATGGTGTTGGTCCTGCAGGTGCATAGAGGATAAGATTTCAGGTTTGGAGACCTCCACCTAGATTTCAGAGGATGTATGGAAATGCCTTGGTGTCCAGGCACAAGTCTACTGCAGGGGTGGAGCTCTCATGGGGAATCTCTGTTAGGGTTAGGGGAGTGCAGAAGATGAATGTGGGGTTGGAGGCCCCACACAGAGACCCCATTGGGGCATTGCCTAGTGAAGCTGTAAGAAGAGGGCCACCATCCCCCAGATCCCAGAATGGTAGATCCACCAACAGCTTGCATCGTACACCTGGAAAAGCCGCGGGCACTCAACTCCAACCCATGAAAGCAGCCAGGAGGGGGGCTGTACCATGCAAAGCCACAGGGGCAGAGCTGCTTAAGGCCATGGGAGCTCACCTCTTGCATCATTGTGACCCAGATGTGAGACATGGAGTAAGTCAAAGGAGATCATTTTGGAACTTTAAAGTTTATTGACTGTCCTAGTGGATTTCAGACTTGCATGGGCCTGTAGCCCCTTTGTTTTGGCCAATTTCTTCCATTTCGAATGGGTGTATTTACCCAATGCCTGTATTCCCATTGTATCTAGGAAGTAACAAATGTGCTTTTGATTTTATAGGCTTGTCTCAGATAAAACTATGGACTTGGACTTTTGGGTTAGTGCTGAAATGAGTTAAGACTTTGGAGAACTATTGGGAAGGGCATGATTGTGCTTTGAAATGTGAGGACATAAGATTTGGGAGGGGCCGGGGGTGGAATGATATGGTTGGCTGTGTCCCACCCAAATCTCACCTTGAACTGTAGTTCCCATAATCCCTATGTATCATGGGAGGGGACCTGATGGGAGGTAATGTAATCATGGGGGCTCTTACCCCTGTGCTGTTCCTGTGATAGTGAGTGAGTTCTTATGAGATCTGATGATTTTATAAAGGACTTCCCTCTTCGTTCAGCTCTCATTCTTCTCCTTTCTGCTGCCACATGAAGGATGTGTTTGCTTCCCCTTCCACCATGATTGTAAGTTTCCTGAGGCCATCCCAGCCCTGTGGAACTGTGAGTCAATTAAACCTCTTTCCTTTATAAATTATCTGTCTTGGGTATGTCCTTATAGCAACTTGAGAATGTACTAATAATACACTGTAAAGTTCATGAAGAAATGATCACATTGGGTAAAATGTTTGGTGACCAGAAAGCGGTCCACTTACACTGCAGAAGCAGAAGAGAATGAATGAAGGACTAATAGAGATACAGAAGTGTGCACAGGTAACGAAGATGTTGTGGGAGTTCATGCCTGGTCTGATGGCATTAATTTTTTATTTAAATAAGAAGCCAGGTCACTTGGGTGTGTGACTTATTCCTGTAAGTCTAGCACTTTGGGAGGTCTAGTCGGGAGGACTGCTTGATGCCAGGAGTTTGAGATCAGCTTGGGCAACATGGTGACTGCAAAACTTGGTCACTACAAAAAAAAAAAAAAAAATATGAAAATTAGCCAGATGTGGTGGAATGTGCTTGTAGTCCCTGCTATTTTGGAGGTTGAGGTGGGAGGATCACCTGAACTTGGCGAGGTAAAAGCTGCAGTGAGCCATTATTGTGCCACTGCTCTCCAACCTGGGTGATAGAGTGAGACCTTGTCTCAACAACAATGCGAACAACAACAATAAGAAGCCAGGTCAACTGCAGGAGGTGATTGAGGATATTTAGGGAACTTAAGGATAACGGATAATGTTAGGACTTTAATGGAGGAGAGGAAGATACAAAGATATGTGTGAAGAGCTTACAGAACAGGCCTTGGGGTCCTGCTGAAATTGAAATATATGAATATGTAGTGGTATCAATCTATACAATTAATCCATTTTCCTTTGCTCTATTTAGTACAATAATTGCATAGTCCGTTTCAAGTTTGGAATTTTGAGAATTCTTGTTGAAAGAAGACATAGGCATGGGGGACTTGAGATTGTTAGTGATTGATTATAGATGATATTAATATTTATTGAGTACATATGATGTGTTAGTAATTGTGCTTAGTACATTACCTTTGTTGCCACATTTAAACCTTTTTTTTCTATGAGGAAAAAATATTGTTCCCACTTTCCAAAAACCAGCTGAGGATCCAGGTATGTAATTTTCTCAAGATAGATTTACCATGATGTAATGTAACTGGGATTTGAGTGAAGATTAACATTGCAGCTGAATAGAGAAAAAAAAGTGAGGCTAAAAAAGGGTTCATAGTTTGGGAGAAAATATGTCAAGAGACTAACCAGTCTCAAGAGGATTCCAGAACAGGATTGATAGAAATAAAATATTTTAGATTGCATGAAATATAGGGAACTAATTGGTAAGTAGAACATCAATGTTTAAGCCTCTAGTGATAGAGGCATTCAGAGTGGCCATGAGATCCAAGTGGGAAATGGTTTTCTGAAATGAGAGTTGAAGTAGAGATCATGAATTCTATGGATAGATTATTTATTGCAGTGCATAGGTATTGATTATCAATATTGATTTGGTGGGATTTTGGAATCAGGAGAAATGGATTTTGAAGGACTGACCTAAAAGCTGATGAGTCCTAGTATTCAGAGTGATACAGATTGGTGAACATAAGTGAAAAAGAATTTTTTGCATGAAGGTGGAAAAGTAATGATACAAAAGCCACAAAATGGAAGTAAGATTATTCTGAGCCTCTATCTTGGTCTGAATATATGAAGATAATGACTTATATAAATCAGGCTTTCAAGGAGAAAACAATTTGGAGACAACATAATGTCTCGGTTAGGAATAAGGAAGTTTGTTTATTAAAAAATGGTAGTCATAGAGTGTACAATGGACAAGGTTGAGAAGGACATCAAAAGGAGTGTGGTAGGGTGGAGAGCATGAACCAAATGGGAAAAAGTGCATAGCTGTGTGAGTGAGAGATTGTGAAAGAAGGTTAGTGATTAGAGGAAGCAGTTTATTTGGGCCTTGACAGTGAGAGACAAGAGGCATCAGTGGAATTTAGTGGCTTTAAATTTGTAAACAGAGCTTTGGTTTAAAGGTGTTTTGCTATTTCATTTCCAAATACTACCATGACCTGACTTTCAACCACATTCTTATTTGAGCTAAGTGAGGATGACAATGTTCAAAGTTCAGCAGTGGTTGGGGCTGATACAGGAGTCTTGTTGGTCAGATCAATGGAAAATTTGGATGATATTAACTGGATCTATACCTCTGGTTTTGTGGCCTTGCTTAATAGTATTTTACTTTAAAAATTCTAAGCCAGGCACAGTGGCTCACACCTGTAATACTGGCACTTGGGGATGCTGAGGCAGGCGGATCACCTGAGGTCAGGAGTTCAAGACCAGCCTGTCCAACATGGTGAAACCTCATCTCTGCTAAAAATACAAAAATTAGTAGGCGTGGTGGCAGGTGCCTGTAATCCCAGCAACTTGGGAAGCTGAGACTGGAGAATCACTTGAACCTGGGAGGCGGAGGTTGCAGTGAGCCAAGATTGTGCCATTGCACTCCAGCCTGGGCTACAAGAGTGGAACTGCATCCCCTGTACCCACCAGAAGAAAAGTTCTAAAAATATTAGTACAAATTTTATAGATATTTGTCTAATATTTTACTTTTTCAAGGCATTATATTAATTTAATATTTATTGTTTAGGATTTATATATCATCATTTATGCTTTACTTATTAGGAAAGATACCCACTTGATGATATTAATTTCCATTGTTAAATTTTAAAAGGGCATAGTCTTACCTGAGCACTTGAATAACTGTAACGAAAATTTAAATTGGGTCTGTAGATTTACTTGTTTCACAAGACATGAAAAAATAAGAATGTGTGTCTTATACAAAATAAAGGAGATACTGTATTATGAAGTGAATTCTAAGCATACAATTCATCAAAGTTTAGCACTAGAAGTGTTTTTATACACCACATAGTCCAACCACCTGTTTATGGCTGATGCATGTGCATTTGGTATCTTTTCATGAAAGATATTTATTCTAACTGGTATTGTGGAAACGGTGAGCAAGATCAAAGTTGGAATATTGTCTCTATCCTTAAAGCTGTATACCCCTGAGAAGTTGGCTTCTCCAAGCCGAGTATTTCCTCTTCTGTAAAATGGGGATGTTACCATTATCAAAGAGTGATTAAGAGGCTTAGAGTGCCCATTTTACTTTTAGATATCTTTGACTATGAGGCCATACTTATATTGAACAAAAATCTATCTCTCTGTAGTTCTAATCTATTCACTATAGTTCAGCATCCTGGGACCACATCAGGAAGTTGAAAATTATCTTAAAACTGAGTTTCCCACTGTGTAATTTTTGGTGTTTATGCAGCAACCTGGCCTTTAACAAGTCAATATTAACAATGTCTTATTTTCCCGAAAGATAATGATTGAATAACTACAGTTGCCAGGCAAGGGCATCTGGGAGTCTCCTGGACAAATTTGATCATCAGAGGAGTCCCATATGTCCCGGGAATGGGTCTGCTTTGGTATCTCTGCTGTGCTCAGGCGTGGGTTGGGAGGTGCCTGCGGGAAATGTGGACTCCATGCAAATTCAACAATGGATTTCAGAGCTCAGCAGCTTGAGCCCTTGGCCAGTTATACTTCCTCTAGTTGTAGGCCTTTGAGGCACATGCTTAAGAACACCACATCATATTTGTCCATCTTAATTGTGTGTAAAAATAAAATGGCTAAAAGCTCTAGTGTAGTATTTGCTTTACAGAGTGAAAGATAAATGTAAATTTTGCTATGGGGAGATGGTAGCTAAAAGAAGCTACTATTTATGCTTCTCTCTTACTCCCATGCAGAGCCCCCCTCACAACCACCCATGCTTCCCTCAAAGCAAAATGATAAACTGAGCATGGCAACATTCCAAGACAAGCTTGGTATGATTTGCCTTTGCAGTGTATCTTGGCTTTGCCCCTCTTCATGGTTAATTTTCAGTACACCACTAAACAAATTATATTTTTTCAATGTTTATTGATTTTTCTTTCATCTTTGACTTCCTCGATTAGGAAAAGGGTAGGCTGTTAATGTCTCTATAACAAAGAAGTGAGAACAAGATTACTGAACTCAATAATTTTGTTAAAGTTCTGAGATCAAAGCTTATTGTCCTAGTGTTTCTGTTACTCATTTGCAGTATATGATGATGTAGGCCATTTCCTTAGATTCGATTCATGGAACTGTATTACCCTTGCTTAGAGATTTTAAGTTACACTACTTATTAAGGAGTACCATAGAATTTCTTATGTCAACCATGAAAACAGCTATATACCATAGCTGTAAATAGTGTTTACAGTTATATACATGTAGTTGTTTGCAACATGGCTTTTTAGAATCTGTCTTCAGTGACTTTCAAAGATCACCTTTGCTGGTTATGTAAACTTAAAACAATGGATTTGCTTTTGGACATCTAAGAGTATGATGTGGTGTCTCATGCCTGTCATTTGCCAGCAAAAGAAATGTTACTCTTCAGCTTTGCCGCAATGCCCTCACATTCTTCAGCCTTGAGTTAGTCAGCCGCTTATCAGCTGATGTGATTTTACATTTTTGCCTTGATCATTAATCATTCACTTTAAGTTCTCCTTTTGTAGTGTTTGCCAGTTGCTTCCAAAACAAACATGCTTTCTGGGCTTAAGGAAGGGAAAAGCAAAAAGATTTAAAAGAAGATAGTAGATGGTTTCACAGTTATTTTGGCTTTATTACTAATGCCAACTACTATCATAAGGCAAGAACTGAGCTTGAGGTATTAATAAATATTTTATTCAAGGAACTTTTTTTCAGCCCTAATGAGAATTTATAAACATGATTGGATGGGATGGTGCTGTTAAGTTAAAGGGAGAGACTCTCTCTCCTAAGAGAATAGATTGTTTGGTGATTTTCTGAAAATTTGAGTGTGGGTTTACATAGTTTTAAATATTCCTTTTAAGATTTACTGTGGTTTCTAAAACAGTCTCTTGTTTTAGGAGGATATTTATTTATTTTGTGAAATAAATTAATAAAATTACATATGTCAGCTGACATAATTTTTCACTTTTATTATTCTGTAGATAATAATCAACCAGCTGTAAACATGAGTAATATATTTCCCCTATTACATCATACATTCCTAGCCCTTTGAATAAGCACCTTTGCAAAAATATATTTCATTTCTGTCTTGATTAAAATTTGTTTCATGAGTTGGAAGAGATCATGAACCCTGGGTAATGCATTTTGGTTGTAACTAAAATTCTTAAGTCAATTAATTATGAGTTACGCCAGACATGGAACTTTATGACACCCAGGATATTCTATTAAAATAGCAGTATTGAAATAGCTGCTGGCCCTTTCTAAAAAGTATGGCTATTTAAATCACCTAAATAATGATCTTTGAAATTACAGAATTAAAAA
Organism: Chlorocebus sabaeus; assembly: GCF_047675955.1. Classification (NCBI taxonomy): domain Eukaryota; kingdom Metazoa; phylum Chordata; class Mammalia; order Primates; family Cercopithecidae; genus Chlorocebus; species Chlorocebus sabaeus. Next base: position 57,280,664 of record NC_132914.1, read on the forward strand.
TACCACGTTATTTCCTGCCTGATAATTGGATGAGAAATTAGACATTAACCTAGCCTTCCAAAGGCCTAGAGATTCCTTTTTTTTTCCTTTCCTGTTCCTTCTTATTTGTGTTAATTTTATTTTCAGTAAAACAGATCAAGGAATTTCTCTTAGTTTATGAACCTTTCTAGAAAAGTAAATATAGCTTGTACTTTTGCTATTGGTTTTATATTAAATAAATTATGCAAAAGTTACCTTTTAATAGAAGTAAAAGTCTTTGTAGAACTTATCTGTGATTTACACATGCATGCTTCAGAAGGTCAGGTATTCTAACTTTTGTACAAGGTAAAAGTTACTTGGAATATGGAAAGGCATGCCAAAACAAATAGAAAACATTTTATTTCATTTCAACTACCTTTCTTTTTTAAAAATCTTTATTTGGTAGACATGATTTACATATCAGCCCTCAAACATAACTTTTAAAGTTTGCTCCTGTTTTAAAAGAATAAAGTCACTCTTTAAGATAAATGTTTGCAGAACAAAATACTGTAAACTAAAATTAACTGTAATATTCTAATGTTGTAGAGAAGAACCAAGGAATATCTAAAGTCACGTTGTTAAAACAAATTTTTAGTTGAGAAATAAAAAAGAGAAAGAAAACTTCCTTAACTAATGATTCTCAAATATTAGTAATATTATTTTATTTCACATGAGAATCAAAATGTGGGAGACCTCACTTGTTAGGTACAAGGTAAGAAATATAATTACGCAGACAAAAATGGATTACAGCAAATAATACCAGTTTGTCACCATATCTATACATGAAATAAATTCAAAATTATATAATTTTAGTGGTAGTTACTGAATCAGAAAGAGTAAGATGTTATGTTTTAAAAATATTTACTATATAAAGTTTAATTATTGTGGCATAATAATACTGGGAATTTTGTGAAGTATATCTTAATATTGATTCTAAATTCAAATGAATTTATTGTTATAAAGAGATATTTTGCATGTAAAATTCACAAGTTTTGTGTAATTTTTATTAAATTACAATGTATATATATGGTCTACTTATTATAGTTTTGGAGTTTACAAAGTAAACAATTGATTATCAACCTAAAATTCCTTCCATTTTAAACTACAATGTCAAGGTTCTCTGGTTAAATCACGTAACATTACAAGTGCTATCAAAATGACCTCAGACTATTTCTGTTCTGTTTTCTTTGGCCTTACTCATGTGATATTTTTTATACTTTAAAAACCTTTGCACTGCACTATGCTACTGTAGAGCAATCTGATTTTTCTTGATTACATCTTAAAGTTGATTATATTGGTTTAATAATAAGATAAATATAAGAATTTGTAAACTTAAATATCTTATTTTTAAAATAAAGAATCAGCAGGGATCTAATGTTTATTCATCTATATATTCTAATTTTTACTGTATTAAGTAGCAATATTAATATTATTAATTAGTGTCATTATTAATAATTATATTTTAATCAACTATTATGGGGTAACATAATTATAACATAGGGTTAGTGGTGATGCAAATGAATTTAACTAAATAATCTGTATGTAAAGGAGTCTTTAAATAGAACTTTGGAGCTTTAAGAGTAGAGTTAATAGTTAATTGTTATTAATAGTTAATTAATATTAACAATGACAATTATTACAATCAATAACAATTATTCATTCAACAATTGTTATTAATAACAATAATAGCAATTATTATTCATGTTGTTATCATTTCATTGCCAAACACTGTATGTATTGGTATTTTACAAATGTTAACTAGCTTAATTCAATAGTCAAATTTTTGGGGTAAATACTAGTATATCCTTTGTTTTCAAGTAAAGAAGTTGGACAGAGAAGTGAAAAACTTGTTTCAAGGTTCATATCAAAGAACATACAAGAACTGATGATTAAACATTGGTTATACTTTTATAATATTTCTGATGTATTGTTAAACCTTAGATGCTTCACTGAAATTTTGCTCAATTTTTAATTAAGACATTTAATATAAATAGAATTTTAGTGTATTTATGTAAAAAATTTCAAGATATTACTTTATAAACACACACACATATGCATGCACACACACATGCACACACTCACACTCACATACATTTTTGTACCAAAAATGGAGGGAAACATCACTCAAAAGTTAAAAACAAGCTATTGGTTTGAAATCCCAAAGATGCTGGACTGAAATGAGTCTCTCTGATGTTTTGGCAGGAAATCCTCTACACCGTGAGAAATTTTACTTGGGACAGAAAATATAAGGGCAGGCACAAATAAAGGCAGGTGCCATAATTATAACATAGGGTTAGTGGTGATGTGAACAAATTTAACTAAATAATCTGTTTATATCGAAAGGGGCCTTTAAATAAAACCTTGGAGCTTTAAAAGAAAGTAAATAGCATTTTCAGCCAGTGCAATAGAAAGCTATATGTTATTAAGTCTTTCAGATATGAAGTTGGATATATTTTCCATTTTTCTAAACATGCATAAAAATATTTAGATGGTTACCATATTCTTTGATTCTTCTAGGAGTCAATCTTAAGATGTGATGCTTTCATGTGAAACCTGAAACAAGGTGATCTGGGGAACCAAAGACTCTAGGACTCTTCGTGCCAACAGAGCTACTCTGTGAGTATCCTTGGTGTGTAATGATGCTTTCTTCCATCTAGCTGTTGTAAGTCATGCTGTTTATGCAATTAGTAAATCTTACTGTGAATGGTAATATTGGCATGACTACTGTTTTTGTTCATTTTCTAAAATAGGACATACCTTAAACTTGATACTTTTAGCTTCTAGTGTTTTCATGATCCAATATACTGTGTGATCTTGGTCAAGAGACTAAGTCTCAGTTTCTCTGTATATAAAAAGAAGCTAAATATAAACTTCCTTCATTAAAATGATTATAAAAGTAGTAAATGATAAAGTTTCAATAATATTAATAGAATTATATTCTATTTTTATTACTAACATGAATTCTGGTTTTAAAATTAACGAGAAAGCTAGAGGTATATACTTTTGGTTATTTACCTTTATCATTGGTACTTTTAAAAAATACTACATTTTGAACAAAACTGATCATATTGGGGTTTTTTACATTCATATTTTGTTTGCAGAGGGCTTATCACTCACAAAGTTTTCACACTCATGATTCAATCTGATTTAATCCTTCATACAATCTTGGTTTAAAGCAGGTCGGGGATTTTAATCCTCACTATGCAGATGAGAAAACTGATAACTGATGCTCAGCATTGTGTCTTGCTGAAGGCTGCATAACTTGTAAAGGACTTAAAATTCAGTGTTCTTATAACCAGTCTATACTATCTTCTCTAGACTGTTCTTATAACTAGTCTATACTCTTTCAAATAAATGTAAGCAACTGTATTCAACTGGTCAAATTTCTATTTTTGCATTGGATTGCTACATATTTTAACTAGTTTATAAGAGTAGTATGATAAATTTACAAAGTTGTATTACCTGTTTGTTGCGAACAATTCCTAGACCAACTGTATGGCTGTATTCTGTCTTCTACCTCTGTTGTATCATGTACTCTGTCTTCTACCTCAAGTTCATGAACATATCTTGGTATATCTATGTAGTAAACAGAATAATGGACCCCCACATCTTAAACTCTGCCACTTCAGAATATTATGTTACATGGTAAGAGGAGAATTAAGGTTGCAGATGGAATTAAGGTTGCTAATCAGGTGACTTTGAAATTATCCCTGATTATGTGCATGGGCCCAGTGTAAACACCAGGATCCTTATAAATGAAAGAGAGAAGGCAGCATGAAAGATAGTCAGTCCAACCTTGACGGTTTGTTGATGTAGGAATGCAGCCAGAAGCCAAGGAATGCCAGTGGTGGCTTTCAGAGTATGGAAAAGCAAGGAAACAGATTCTGTCCTAAACTTTCCACTCACACCTTGGTTTTAGTCCAGTGAGACCCATTTCAGACTTCTGACCTCTGAAATTGTAAGGTAATAAATTTGTGCTGCTTTAAGCCATTGTATTTGTGGTTGTTTGTTACAGCAGCAACAGAAAAAGAATACAGCTCAACACTGTGAAATTATGGAAAGCCTCAGAGTAGAAACAATGGTTTATGCCAAGAGGTTATTAGGTTAGTCATAGGGGTATTTGCTGCTTTGATTGAATTTTTTGTTCCATGTTAAGTATGATCATAGGGCTAGGTTGTAATATGTCATATGGTTCCTTTTGGATACATAGTTTGTTAAGGGAACCAGCTTACCCCTGCCTGTTCTTATTAAGAGTACAGAATATAGATCTTGGAGCATTTGGGTTCAAATGCTGCCTCTGATACTTACTAATTATAAGGTTTTTGAGCATCAGTTTTTTCATCTGTAAAATGAGGACAATACAAGTTCTTTATAGGGCTGTTGTGAGAATTAACTATTAATTTGTGTTAAGTGCTTAAAATACTATTAATACTTGGCATATTGTAGAGACTAATTAAGTGGTAGCTATTATTATTACTAAATTATTCCTCAAATACTGTAATTTCTAGATTCATTTTCTTTATTCAGATATAGATAGGAAAGTATCCAATACTTTGGGATGAGTGCCTTTGTGGTAGAGGCATTTTAGTATAATTATGTGAATTTTGTAATTTGTAATTTTACTTAATTTTTTAAAACCTTTCGTGCTTTGAAATACCTCTTCTTTGTCTGTTTTCATCATCATAAATATGTAGATGAAGCAAATTTGTATATTCTATAATAATTCATTTCATTGACTTTACTTATTGTACTGTCTTAACTGTTTTATATTGTGAGTCTTTAGGTTAGTTTTGATGTTACTACTTCAGCATGTGAATATCTTGGTAGTAGGGAAAGTATACAGCACCCTGTAATAAGAGATCCTAGATTAAAAATACTTCACAAGTGAGAAAAACCTAATCTGAATAGAGTTTTCAAAAACATTGTTGAGAGAGGAGTCTCTTAAGTGGATACATAGAAATGACTACTTCGGTCAGTGCCCCATTCTCTGTGTTTGACAGTGGTGGTGGGTCTGCTTTAGGCCTGGTGGGAGCATATATTTGATCAGTCTTTTAAGCCTTCACCACAGTGGCTATATCCCAAGGGACAATATATTAATTAATTCAACCAACATGTGTTACATACCTCCTAATGCCAATAAACAAATAATGTCTGTTCAAGATGTTTCCAGCTTAGTGGGAAAGAACCAATGATCCCTGAAGTAGCATAGATTCTAGCAGTCTAGTTAGGCAAGGTGATAAGACCTGTTTCCTCTTTCTAGCTACCCACACACAAAGGCCAGTTGCAGCATGCCATGATTACTTATGCAGTTTTAAAACGTCCATTGCTCTTACAAAACAGTTTGTCTGTGCCTGTCTTTTGACACCCTAGGTTTTCTCTAGTATGAGGAAAAACAAAACAAAATACATTCCTTACATAGACACCTGAAATACAAGGAATCCCTTTAAATTGTATACTTAAACACTATAATCACAGGCCTATTGAGTCTGTGGTTAAGAAACAGATATCAATAATCACATGGTATGTTTTAGCAAAATGAGATTTCTCTTTTTCCTCAAATACGTGTGGTATCTTTGTGGTGTTTTTCAATCAATTCCTTCGATTTTCATTTTACAGTCTTACTTCTCCCACACTTAACTAATTGGCATCTCATTTACCTGGATAAAGCTAGAAATCACAGAAAATTAGGAGGAGCTTTCCCCAAGGCACTCAACGATGTGGCAATGGTTGGATCTTTGGGTAGCCTTGGAGAACTGTTTGAACACGAAAGCTACAAAGGATATCACTGTTTCTTCCCTATGTTTTCACTTGAATCCAGCAGTTAACAGAAGGGTAGCAGAGAAAAATAGGAACTATTTGACCAAAAAAATCATTGCAATGAGTTAGTGGAAAGTTTCAAGTGAATTATGTGCCAAATACCTTGCCATGCCTTCTATGCCTTTCTGTACCTTTCTACCTTGAAACTGCATCAATAAATCAGTACAGAGGTAAGCTGAGCATGCCCGGCTGTTAATATATCCTCCCTAATATTCCAGTAAGCCTCTCACTGTGTCCTCATTTCTTTTACATAGACTATGGATTGTGTGGGTTGGTATAAATGCTAAGAATCAAATAATTAGGCTTTTTCTTTCATGTTGAGTTGGCCAGATTTACATATTTGGCAGTATCTTAAATTTAGGAAAGTTTTTAAATGTTCAGTCTTCTCCATTCATAACATGGTTCAGAAATAATGAATTGAGAGTTTCTGATATGAAATAATTAGTCAAATGTGGTAATGTGTCTATAAAAATATGGTTAAAATGAGTATAAATGGGTTTAGATACAGGGAAACATTTCTGTGATACTGTCTTGATAATTAAAATCCTAACATTACTTAACAGCTTTGTGATGTGACAGCAGATGCCTAGAGTAGGTAGTTTTATTATTTTGGCTTGTACCTTTAGCTTACGTGAATGTATGTGGTGATCAATTAAATTATGCAAGATTTTATAATATATGACATTGCTAATACTACTTTATAACTCTATTTTAGCTTTGACAATTCTGGTTTTAAAATATGCACACACAAGCACACATACACGCGTGCACACACACACGCACACACACATATATAGCCTCCCACAACGGGAAAGTGAATATTTAAAAAATGTTCTTATTTATTTAGCAGGTATGAGTGCATATTTCTTACATGCATATATTGTGCAGTGGTAAAATCTGGGCTTTTAGTGTGCCCATAACTCAAGTGGTGAACATCGTATCTGGTAATTTCTCAACCCTCATCCTCCTCCTAGCTTCCTACCTTTTGTAGCCTCCAATGTCTGTTGTTCCAGCAAGTGAGTATTTGAGGAAAGAAAAGCTGCCTTATTTATCCCGGCATCCCTCCTGTACATAATATAATGGGTTTTGTGGCTAGCTACTCACTATATGTTGGTTAAATTAGTTATTTAATTAAACACAAGGAAAAAATATATTCAACTAGTCCCTTTGATTCATCTCTTTAATTCTTAAAATTGATGCTGAACTAGAGAATATTGCTTGGATATATGGTCAGATAGGGTTTCTCATTTGAACTTATCATCAAAACTTAGGCTTTACCTTGTATGGGAAGAACCTGCTCTAGTAAAATTATCATACAGCGTAGACCAGATCAGAATCTATCTCCTCTATAGGAAGGCATATCTGGAAAAGGGAGAGCCCAGAATATTGCTGCATCAAGCTTGCTTAATTTTTTCTTGAAAATTCCGCTATCAAATGTGGCGTGGATTGAAGTGTTACTTTAACAGTAGTGTCTGCATTAGGAAATATGAAGCCAGTATGTAGGTGAGAAGCCTGGGGGTTAGAGAGGTTAGATAATTTGTTCAAGATGAGAAGTAGAGTATAGATTTTACCCAACTCTTCTAATACTAAATCAAGGTGTTTTCTTGTTGTTGTTTTATTTTGTGGTTTTTGTTTTTGCTTTTGCTGCTGCTGCTTTTTTTTTTTTTTAAGAGCCCTTTAAATAATCCTTTTTAAAAAAGAATCCTTTAGAATTTTTTAAAAACATCTTTTTTTAAAAGAGTTTTATGCTGCATCATAATAGTAATAACTGGTGGTCCCGGGGGAATGACGTTTAGTGAACAGGCTGAGGTCTGTCACAGTGCCAGTCCAGGGCAAAAGAGGCCCATGTCCTCCATCTGCTGCTGAGGAGAACACCAAGAGAGTCTAGTCCCCGTGGGGAACCCAGAGGGTAATAAAAGCATTGAAGCCACAGGACTTTAACTTCTAGGGCATGGTTATGGCTTCTATAAACTGTCTTTGCCATGTAATTTTAAATTGCTTTCTAAATTGTTATATTCTGACATCATCATATGGAGGTTTTATACTTTTATTTAAAATAGCTTAAAATCCCAGTCTGGACAACATAGCCAGACCTTGTCTCTACAAAAAAATTTTAAAAATTGTCCAGAGGTAGTGGCATGTATCTGTAGTCCCACCTACTGAGGAGGCTGAAGCAGGCTAGTTTGAGCCCAGGAGTTCAAGGCTGCAGTGAGCTTTGATTGCCACTGCATTCCATCCTGGGTGAACGAGTGAGACCCTGTCACAAAATTGAAAAACACAATGAAATAAACTATGATAAAAATCCTAAAATAACAAAAGGTTACCTTAAGTTTTATTTAAGATGTAAATTTGTTTTGAGGTGTGGAAAGATCTCATACCCTGTAAGATGTGACTGAGACAGTAGATTTAATGTTGCCTTAAACTTCATTTATTTATATCTGGTTAATGACTAATGCCTTTGTAGTGTTTTTAAAACCAGGAGAAATAATGACTTCTTATTTGACAAATGGCAGTAAAAAGTCAAAGCACATTAAGATACCTATTCTAGTGTAATTGGCAATAGCAACAGATGGAAACTACACACCCTATCATATTATGTATTATAACATATTCTCTGGCATTCCTATGTGGAGGAGAAGTGGTTGGGTGGTTGGGTGGGTGGAAGATGCTTGTGGTATGTGGATGTTGGGAAGCGGAGGGGATATTGACCAGTTTTGAGTAGGAGCATGTCGTTGTCTGCATTCGTGTTAGATGTACAATTTAGGCAAAGATTTGGGGTTTTGAGTAGAGAGATTGAAGGCTGGGATAACACTTGGAAGGCTACTAAACTTGTTGGTGCCTGTGGGAATTAGGGAAAGAAGATAGATTTAACTTCTTCTCCAAGTAGAATTTACAAGGATTGGCAACTTTGGTTTCATTTTAGAGAAGAGGAGACATTTTTGCTGACTCTGAGACTTTGAGCTGAGTGGCAGAATGTTAGTGCATTTAATAGAAAGCTGTGGGACCACAGTGCAAGCTGAGAGTGATGGTGGGGAGCTAAGTGGAACCCAAGGTCCTGAGCTACAAGAATATTTTTAAAGCACTCTCTCTCTGAACTTGTTTCCTCTATTGGCTAAATACAGTAGTATCTTCTATTGAATGGACAATAGCTAAGAAAGTAAGAGTCTTAAATGTACCATGTACTCAAATCACCTTTCCAATAATTCTTTTCCATTAGTGAGCTCCTGTTGTCAGCAAGAAGGGGGAATCCATTAAGGTGGTAGAATACTTGCATATTTAGGATCACCCTCTCCCAATTAGATTTTTCTAGGATGTATTAAAACTTTAAAGGAATTATTCTGTGAAAGCAAATTTGACTGATGGCATCTTTCTCTTATGCTTATCAAGGTTAAAAATGATTTCTTTTTACATTATAACTGAGAGATAATTAATGTGGATTGTTTTCTTCTGCTGTAAGCTAACTTTTAGCTCCATTGTAATTCTAGAATTTAGAAAATGGAATCACTGTTAGTACTACTCAGTGAAAGTTAGGATTATGGTACTGTTTCCAGGAAAAGAATAGAAAAAAATATTGTATCCAGATGAGAAAAGAAATGTGTTATATTATTTCCATTATGTTTGTGAGACCTTTGGTTTTTGTGTTTTCTGATTAATTTACTGCTCTTTTCCATTCACAATATATACGTGAGCTTTCTGTTCTTTAGAATTTCTTGTACTTTTTATTCAGATGAAAAACTTGGATTTTGCACATTAATTCAGTTTTACTCCTTAGTTACAATGCGAAAAACATCATAATCTCACAAGGGAAATGTGCAAAATGCTTCATGAAACTTGGGAATAATATTATAAATAAATCTATCGCCAAGAACTTATTGTCATGTTTTAAATACGGAATTAATAACCTGTTCCAAGGGCACACAGGCTATTTATCAAGGTTTTCTCCTAAGACTGTCTGCGTTTCCTCTCTCTCCTGTCCTCATATTATTGAAGAATTTTGGAAACCGGAAATTTAAAAAAATCTCGCATGATCCTATTTTTGGAGTTACTTTTGAGAATTTATAACCTTGGCAAAAGTTAGTCACCTTCAGCCATTCTCTCCCCAGGGCTCCTGGTGAACAGGTCTGTTTTGCATTTGGCTTTTCTTTTCTCAAAGGTGCATGTAGAAACCACACTGTGTTTATCTCACATCTCACAGAATTTAGTTGCCCAACTTTAGTAACGTGATTTCTCTGTACTTTAAGTTATATTCTTATAAAAAAAGGTGAGTCAAATTGTTGAAGGTGTTACTGTGATTACAAACGTGACTAAAGTTAATGTTAAACTCAGTTCATTCTATTTGCTATTTGTTTTACACCAGCAAACATTAACCCATAATTTGCTGCTTTAGGTGAATTTTAATTTTTGATATATTTGCTTAAAATGTTTATTTAACATGTTAAAGTAATATGATAGAAGAAATATCTTATGTGAAGAAAGATGAATTCTACATTTAGAAAGAAAATATGTAATTTATAATTTGAACTCTTTAAACTTTTCGAACATGCACACTAGACTTAACAGACCCTGGTTTTTATCAGTGGATAGTATTTTTTGAGGATTTTATATTGTAATGACAGTAAGCAAAATAATACAAAATAAGTACAAAATACGTTTTTCAAACTCCTGTCAATTTTGTTCTTTATAGATCTTATCAAACTATTTTCTTGATAACATAATGTTTACATATCAAATGTTATGTCTCTGCATTTCTCTTCTTATTTAACTTTAGAATATTTTGTAATAATACTAGCTAAAACAGTTAACTTATACATATAGGAGCCTTTAAAAATTATTATTCTTGATGTAGTAAATAACATATTAACTGAATAATGTTGATGATAATTTCTGTGCATAAAATTGAGTCTTGTCATATTATCAATATAAAAAAGTAGTTGATAAAGCAAACAATATTATTGAAATTTTATTCTTTTACCCTTTTTTAAAAAGAAACTACTTTGAGGTATATGTACAGGGTACAAAATGAAGTTATTCATTGGTTAATCACTTATATTACATTTTAGTAATTTTACCCCAAATAAAGGTATTGAACACTCACTAGCCACTAAGCACCTTGTTTCATTGGGACAAAGAAGCATTTGAAGATTTCTCAGTAAATACATAGACTGCTTTTGATTGTCAGATATACTATATAATTGTGAAATCCATAGTACAATTTGTTCACTGTGTTAAAATCTCAGTTTATGTCTAATTTTGTACTAGGGTAAAATTTCTTTATGCTTTTATTTCATTTTAGTTTTTAAGCTTAAGTTTTCAGTAGAAATGATAGAAACATACCACATATTTTGTAAAAGCATTTAGTTTATTTGGTTAAATAAATTAGATAAAATTTCTAGAAGTTATTTGTGTTATTACCTGGTTATTATTATTTAATAATTATACACATTTAGAAATGCAGCCTTCCCAAATCTTTGGGAAGCGTATTTTACAAGTGGCAACTGCTTAGTGCCTAGATGTAAATAATTGCATCTTTCAAAAAGGAAATCAGATATTTCTCATCCACTGATAGAGGGAGTCTGGCATGCTGTTTGATAGAGAGGAACATAGGCCTCAAATCTAGACAATCTAGAGTCAGAATCCGGGACCCAATATTTCACAGCTATGTGAAATAAGTAATCAAAACTCTGAGCTTCAGTGTCCCCATAGGAAAATATTTATCATAATGTCTATCATGTATCATTTAGAGAATAGGGTAATAGGTATAAATTATTTGGCAAAATGGTTACCTAGAATATGAGAAGCATTTAATAAATTACAGCACTGCATTTTTCCAAAGGTTATTGTAATTTCTTCAAACACAAAGATGGTACTAATGATCTGTCACCAGATTCACCCTCACACAGGGCTGGGGACTCTTTGGGACAGAGAACAGGCATTTACAGAATGGCTGACCATGTAGGGAGTGTTATATGTGATCAGGAAACAGATTAAACTGACTGGCCCACAAGAGATTCAACACTTTGACCCTGGTCTCTTTATTATTGTTCGTAACTTACAAAGTTACCTAGTCTCAGACTCAGTGAAAAGTCACTCAACTATTAATTTATGTAGTACAGCATTTTTGCAATATGCTTTATGCATATTAAATCACATGATGGAAAATGTGCTTGAAAATGTGGCTACATCAACATAACACATGAGAAGGTTAAATTTAGCAGTTCACATTGCCAGACTTGGCCACCTTCTTTGACCCATGATATAATTTAAGCCAAGCTTACTTTAGACTCTGAAAAGTATCAACTAATTGTGCATGTCAAAGCAGGTTCTTGAAAAAGAGAAAGAACTAACTTTCCCCTATTTGAGAGAAGAGAGAGGGAAGGGCAAAGCAGAGTCTCTGGAGATATGTGTGTAAGTTTGCTTGTGGCTAAAAGTTAATGATCAGTTGCCTCTGTTCTTAGCCCTGAGCCGGGAGAAAAGTGTCAAACGCGGGTTCTCTCTTTATTCAGGTAACTTTAAAAATGATACAAATCGTATTCATGTTCATTGTAGTTTAGATTATAGAGGTGATTTTTTTTTTTCCTTTAGTGTCATGTGATTTCATGCTCTAAGTATATTGGAATAACAGTGAGAAACTTTATATATGCTGGCTAATGTAATAAAAAATACTTTATTTTTGAAGTATTCCAAGTTAAGGCTAAGCAGAGATTCTGTATTGTATTAGATGGGAAGATAATTTTTACATGTTTTTATGAAACTATCAATTGTGGTTCTTAATCCTACTGGCTGAAAGATGTATTAATCATAATTATTTAAAATAATGTACATTATATAGTGTGCCAAGTCTTGGCTAGTAAGGAAAATTAAAAAAAATTTTAACATTGACATTCTGAAAATAAGACTAAATCTGTAATCACTAAAATTATTTGTATTTCATATTATAATACCAAAAGTAACCTGTTTTTCCTATTCTGAATCATTGTATTTTATAACTGTGTGTGTGTAGTTTGTTGAAAAAAAATAGTAAAAATAAATTGATTTTTATTATAGGACTTAGGTAATTTCATTCCAAAACATTTGGGATGGTATTACTACTTCTCATTTAGATACACACCAAAGCCATGCTGACAGGTTCGTAATTTCACATATTCTCAGATGTTGATGAGCAATGATTTTATTTGTGTATTCCTCCATTCAGGAGGTTTAAAGGTATGGACAGCGGGCCGGACCAGCACCAGGCCTGTATCAGTGAGACAGACTTCTTATCTCCCGTCTTGTGTGGAGTACTTAGAGCCCCCTCTGCCACGCAGAGCATGAACTTCTGCTTCATTGACTACTTCCAGTCCCACATTCCAGCAGGCTCAATGCTGTGTTTTCCAATGTTGTGTTGGAAAACCATGCTGTGTTTTCCCTCTGTTTCAGGGCAATGGAGATGCTTCTTCTTGTTGATATTGTTGTTATTATCACCATTTAGGTTAGATATTTAATTTGCTTTTTGCTTTTCAGATTTTTCATCATCATGTGCTTGCAGCAGAGAGGTTACATTCACATGTGAATTTACAGCAACATGTTGATTCTTTGGCTGACTTTGGACTAAAGGTGGATAGCAAATTATCAAATACAAAGTGCATCGCAGTTCTGTATTGCCTATTGCAATTAGATATGCCTTGAATTCTAATTGTGTGGGTTGCAAACATGACATTCTTATATAATAATCAAAGAGCTTATTTGTGTTCGTACCTGGATGGAAGGCTGTGCCATCTCTCTATCAAGATAGTTCTGTAAGTGTACTTTATAGTAGTCCAAGGACTTTAATTCAAATGCAGTTTTGGATCTAGTCAGCTATTTGACCCGAGCTTTAACAAAGCCATAGAATTCTCCACTCTAAAGCATAAAAGAGTTGACTTTGACTCAGGATATTTTGTAGGCTAAAGTCTCATTTCCATCACTTCTATGATAAAATAACTTACAAGGTTCTTATGAAATTTATAATTTTGAGCAGTATATTAAACATGTCAGAATGATTTTGCCACATAATATTTCCACGTAGAATGAAGCTAACCTCTTGAACAAAACTTTGAGCATTTTATATCTGAGTGTAGAAGAACATTTGCTGAAATTGATGAATTGGTTTTGGCATAATAAATACTGAGCTGTTGTTTTTGACAATAATTGGCAAATAGATTCAGTTATTTCTTGAAGTTGATTCTAAAATATACTAGTAAGAATATGTCATAACAAAGAATAAGTGCTGAAATTGAGACTCCCATGATGTTGAACAAAATTAAGCCCTAGCTCAGTAAGGTAGGACACTGTGTTACTTATAGATTAGACAAGTTGTCAGAGAAAAGGTTTTTTTTTGTTTTTTTGGGGTTTTTTTGTCCACAAGTAATCTCTAGTAATTTTTGTTAGCAATAAAATATTTACCTGGGCATTTAATTAGTACACTTTCTTCTCTTCTGTGCAGCCTAACATCATAGAAGGAGTGAAAAACTGTCTCATATAACCCAAAGGACATTAACAAAGATGAATAAAATATTGCAATATTCATTTCTTACCCATAACACTGAACTTAATATTGAAGCAGGTTTATAAAGATGACACTGCATGTTTAATTCTGTGTATCAGTTCTTCAAATGTCTTAAGTCTCTATTGATCTTTGCTGTGCTACTTGTTGGAACATCATTGGTTATCTAACTGGAAGAGGGCATTTATTTATCTGTTAGTTCTCCAAGGATATCCTCATCTCTCTTGAGAAGAATTTTTGCAAATATTCTTTTGGATTTTTTTACTCTTTGCTTGTCACTTGATGAAATCATGCTCATCATTCAAGGCTCAAGTAACCAAAATATTTTTATGATCTCAGTCTGGTTTAGTTATGCTGCCTTATACAATAGTTATTACTTTAGAGCAGTTTTTCCCAACTAGATTTTGATGAGAAAATTATTCCCTAATGACCTAAGCCTTACACCTGATTTATCCATTTTATGTGTTAACTTTTCTCTTTTGCATTATGTTGCATAATATTTATGTAATATTAGAAGAACTAAGAAAATAGCCACTAAAACAATTTTCCATTTTTAGGGATTCAGATAATTCTAGCTGAAAAGCTGCCATAGAGTGTTATATTCTTTTTTCCTTGTTATTATCTCTAAAAAGATTATATACTCCATGAAGGCATAGACTATATCTTGTTTCCTCTTTATACCCGTAGTGCTAGCACACTGGACTTCTGCCACATAGGAGTCGTTTGATAAATATTTGTGAATTAAATGATAGAAAGAGGCTTTCTTCTTCTCGCAAAACTTTGTTGATAGAACTGTTTAAGGTGACAGGTAATCCATATCACTGGGTCCAAAGAGCTTAGATTACACATGAACTAGTGTTGATATTTGAAAGGGCCAGTCAGGTGGGGAAAGCAGAGGAAATCTGAACTGTGCTGATATTTTTTTGTCAGCCCACCAATGTTATATGTATAGCAGGCCTGTTTACGTTAAGTCAAAATTCTCTACAGTCTTATCAGCTCTCTAAAGAAAGAGGTGCTGGGAAGAAGGTGCAGAAAAGAGGAGCAGCTTGGCAGAAATAAGGCAGGAGATCTATGTTGCAATAAAAAGGGCTAAAATTTAGGCCACAAGTTCCGTCTTTTGGGAACTGGAGTTAAAACCAACAGTCAAGATAGAAGTCATGCTACAGAGATAGGAGTACATTTGGGAATGCTGTTACTCATGTGATATTCTGGTATTCCAGATCACAATGGATACAATGGGACAGAAGATAGATCAAATTCAAACATGCTAGAGGGTTTAGGACTTCTAAAATGCTAAGACTCAGTTACAGTTGTCTCATAAAGTGGTAGGTCTGATCCTCAGCTCTCAGATCATCTTACCCATAGCTAAGCAAGTCTGGGTCAACGAGGGCAATGATGGAACAAGGCTGTATGCCAGTCATTATTCAGCAGACTAGTTTGTTTCTTCATAGCATGGTGATGACAAGGGTACCAAGACATCCTTAAGAACTAGCAAGAGAGGACAGGCTCAAATGCACAAATGGTTTCAAATATCTACTTATTTCATATTTTCATATTTCTTATTGTCTTATTCACTGGTCATAGTGTTCCGGGTTGAGTCTTTGTATACCCCCAGAATACCCAGTGTGATTGAATTTGGAGATGGTGCCTTTGGGAAGTAATTAAGTTGTGATGGTAGCATCTTGTTCTGATGAAATCAGTGTCCTTAGGAGGAAACAGAGAACTTGATCTCTCCCACTGTTTTCTTGGACAGAGGAAGGCTAAGTGAGCACACAGCAAAAGAGCCCTCAACCTCACCTGGCCATGTGGCACTCAGATATCAGACTTGCAGCCTCCGGAAGTGTGATAAAACAAATTTCCATTGTTGAGGCCACCACTGTATTTTGTTACGGCAGGCAGGGCAGACTGGCATATACAGCAGATCACATGTTTAAGCCTCAAAGTAAAGGTAAAAGGAAAATGTTAAAAGAGGAAGATAGAGAGGGGAAGCATTTGTGGCCTGTTTTGTAATCAACCATAATTTTGCCACAGTCTGAAAAAATACAGTGCATGATGTAATAAAATCTGTGTAGGGATTACACATTAATGAACTATGCTTCTTTTTATATAAAATAATTTAAATGAACACTTTTAGAAAAGAAAATGAACTGGGTCAGATGTTCTGATGTTATTTAGCACTTCCACTTTCCACATCATGCACTTACATATTAAGTATACTTCAGGACTATTATGTGTTTACTAGTTTTGCAGCTATTGCAAATTCCCCAGTTACATATAAAGCCAAATGACTAAATATTTCTTTAAATCTTTCTTCACATAATCTGTTCAAAAATTAAATTTTTTATTATTTCATTGCCAATTGACCTTCAGGCAAACTGTCAAGAAATTTGTGAGGGTAGCAGCTTGAATATGTGTACCCAAGTGTCTCTTGGGTAAAATATGACTTATAGCTTTCTTGCTCCTGAAATGATTAAGTCTCAAAACCTGAAGTTGACAGCAGAGTCATTGTACAGATTGATGTTCTCAATGACTAACATTTGACAGAATTTGCTTCTGATTTATCATGCTTCTAGGTAAAAACAATTTACTTCATTTTTTAGTATTTTTACTGTGTTCTTTCACTAATTGGATGAAAAATAAATTTTTATATTGAATATATTTGCATTTTGAGTAAACTAATATTTTAAATTGAACTTTTATTTTTTAAAGTACAATTTTTAGTTTTTTAAGTATGCTGGCATGATTTCTGCTCTTTTCTTTTTTGATGTGAAGTAGTTCCTGATTTTTTTTTAATTGTAGCTAACAGCAAACTATTACTCATATAAAATCTGTTTAGTAATAATTGGATTTTTTTTTTTTTACCTTTTTTTTTCATTCAAGCATGTCAAATGAATGTGAAGAACAATTATAAACAATTAGGTACAACCCCCACTAACAAACTTTATAATTTCTGGAAAATAGAGAACTAATAAATCGCTTTTTTCTTACTCATCAATTACTCTAAATTATTATAACTTTTTTAAAGAATTAAAGTATGCCACATTAAAGAAGGAAACAAAATGCAAAAAACAGAGAGAGTGTAGATAATACAAAATCCTTAGAGTATTTTTATCTACTAAGTAGGTAAAGGGACATATTTTTGTTTTATGTTTCCTATATAATTTATACTTTCTACCTTATGCAAATGTTACTTAAAATCTTTTGCTAAATGCAAAAGATTTTAAGTAACATTTGCATAAGGTAGAAAGCATATTAACATAATTAATATCCAGAGGACTACCATTCAACTGAAGAATTTACTAGAATATCACTTGAAATGAGTTTATTCCTCTCCTGTTTCATCTGCACCCTGTTTCATACAGAGACGGCTTATTTTAAACTTTATTATGTTTTAGCTCATTGCTTGTGTGTGTGTGTGTGTGTGTGTGTGTGTTTTAATGTAGTGCTTAGTGTTTTTTCTTATAATAGAAAGATTTAATGAATATTTGTGAATTTTTGATACTTTGAATTTATAATGGAATCTAGGATGAGATCTTTTGAGTGCAGTCTTTTTGTGAACTGCATTTTCCTTTCTAGCAAAAAGACAAAATCAGGGTTTGTGTGTGAGGAGGTTGGTCCAATGCATCATTATTGGGTAGGCCAGAGGCATATTGGAAGGGGTGACACTTAAACTGGAAAAATTTGAAAATCGAACATTGAAATATTAAAGAGATTTTTTTAAGGAGCTCTTAAACTTTGCATGCAAATGTTTATTAACAAAGCTAGTGGTATTTATAGCTTACTCCAAATTGGAACTTATTCCAAACTAAACATGTTATCTTCTTTTACCTAAAACTTGTCTCAATAAATAAATGGTTTCAACGAGACTTTCAGGTCAAATATCTGTCTCATTCTCAATCCCTCTCTTTTCTTCCACTAGTTTTAACATCCATCTTCCAAGTTCAGTAAGGTTCTAGTTCCTTAATTGCTCTCAAATCTTCCCTCTTGTCTTTCCACAAGGCTACTGTTTTGTCATGGCTTTTCTAGATTACTTGCAGTAGAATCTAATAGTTTTTTGCTATAACCTCTGTCTTCAACTGTATTCTTTACCCTATCTCTTAAATGCAAACTAGCCAAATCATTCCCTTACTCAAAAACCAGTAAGTAATTTTGAAAGTTTTAAGAAAAATGTGCTTTGTGCTTTTCTACCCTCACTTGTTTCCAACTACATAGGTCATGGTGCCATGGTGTCCCTTATTTCCAGGACATACAAATATTATAGGATCCTTGGGTGTCACTTCACCAGCCAGAAACCTCTGTGGCTGGTGGTGCCTTTGCCCAAGTTTTTACTGGAGCCTAGTGGGCTCATTCCATCCACTTGGCCTGGCAGGCTGCACTTGGCTTGCTCTGCTGGCCTGAATCTCACACCTGCCAAGGGTGAGCCAGATGTGGAGCCACGAGGGGCATATGAGTGAGCAAGCATGGGGCTTAGCCACTGCACACAGCCAGGCATGCTGGCTGAGGTCACAGCCCTGGCTCAGGGAACTCCCAGGTCTGGGCTCCCTGAAGGGCCATAGCTCCTCCCTCCCTCTCTCTTCTCTCCTTCTTGTTGCCTGCAACATGGCGGGGAAGGGGTGTGTTTTAGCCCTGTTTGTGTTATAGCTCTTTTAGCCCCACCATTCAGCAGGTCTGAGTTTTTGTCCTGTGTCCAGGAAGAATGAGGTATGTGGACAAATGGAGGGTGAGCAAGGGGAAGAGGAGTTTTATTGAGTAATAGAACAGCTCAGAGGAGACCCACAGTAGGTAGCTCCTCGCTGCAGCCAGAGTATCCTGATGAGTGTTCATCTCTTAGCAGAGA
The DNA here is from genome assembly GCF_047675955.1 of Chlorocebus sabaeus. NCBI lineage: Eukaryota > Metazoa > Chordata > Mammalia > Primates > Cercopithecidae > Chlorocebus > Chlorocebus sabaeus. Next base: position 57,299,857 of record NC_132914.1, read on the forward strand.
GGATACTCTGAAGTGGGTAACTGCTCTCTGCAGCTAGTAGTTCCGATGTCTGCTCAGCTCTCTTCAGAGAGGAGACTGTTCTACACAAGCAGGTTGTCCCATCATCTCTTTGAGTCTAGCTGAGTCCAGGGTTTTTATGGACTTTTGATGGGAGGAAGTGCCTCCTGATTGGTTCATGGGCAGCCACAGGTGGGCAGGGAAAAAGCATTATAATTTCCCATTCTGGTCCTTGGGTCTGACAGCCTGGCACCCAAGCTTTAGGCCTTCCCCAGCTTGAAGGTAGAGTTTCACCTGGAACCCATCCCTTTCTATCCAGGAGTCTGTCTGTCTCCTGAAGCTGTTCATGATGCCCAGGCTGCTTGTGCCAATGGGAGGCTGCAAGCCAGTGCTGAGCTACCCTCAGCCCCCACTTTGCCTCCCTCCTGTGCTTGTTGCTGCCCAACGTCCAGGGGGGCTGAGGTGGCAGGGGGCTGGCATGTCAGTGCTGCCCTGAGCAAAGACACACCCAACTAGGTTCCCACAGTGCGCAGGCTTGGCCTCATCTTTGCTCCAAGATCAGAACAGGCAGCAGGAACAGAGGGAAGCCAAGCTGTGGGAGCAGGCATTTCCGAGCCTGCAGGGACAGAGGGGCCTTTCTAGGCCCCCAAGAGTGCACAGATGCCAGTGTCCGCAGTGTGACTTGGGTGGCTGCAGCTGCACCTAGGAAGGTGGGCTCCTGCCTGCCTCCAGCTCCCAAGAGCACAGGGATGCCTGGGTCCCCAGCCATGGCTCAGTGGCCACAGCTGCTCCCAGGGAGTGCAAGATTTCTGCCTTGCCAAGTCGGAAGGGAGTGGGGCTTCCACCTATTCCCGGCTATTTGGAGCCCCAGATGTACCCCTCCCACTGCAGCTGGCATCATGCCAGTGGCCACTATAGAAGGGCCACCACTGCCATCATCAACTGGTATTTTTTTTGTTACCTATTTCACCCTACTCCCAATTTCACCCTACCTGAACTCATCCCAGGAGTTAATCCCATTCTTCAAGACAGTTCAAACAGTTCAGTGCAACCTTAACTCTTCTTGTTCTAATTTCTTGACTATCATTATCTAGGTTAGGTTATTCTCCTCTTTGCCCCATAGAAATCTGAACTTACCTGTCCCATGAAGTTTATCATATGATGTAATTATCTACTTTATAATTACCTCCTACATTTTGTCCTTTTATAGATCGGAAACTATCTCTTACGTCTTAGTCATCTTTGTATTTCCAATGTGTGGCACAGTCTTTGGCATAAAATGAAATACCAAATAAATACTTGGTGAGTGAATGAATGGATGAATGGATGAATGAATGCTGGAGACACCAAGACATTAAATACAATGTTCTACCTTGATTTCATCATAAGGGCAGAATTAGAATTAAGAAAGAAGCATGACAAGGGTTACCTCTAAGTATAAAAACCCAAGGTAGAAAGTTATTGCCACTAAAATGATCATTTCGGAGACAGGCAGGATCTGTAACTGAAGACCAGCACAGTTAGTATTCCATAACTCCAAGCTGTGGAACTTATTCATGTTAATCATTTTTACAATGCTCATGTGTTTTTCCACAGTAATTAGTAATAACCTGAAAAATAAAGGCGTTTTCTGCCTGACTTTACTGGCATCAAGGAAAAACAAGTTAGAAAGGCTATCCCACTTTGCAGTCAAAACGTCCAAGAACAGAACTTTTACAAAGGATAGAGAGGCAAAAGACAGGAAAAGTAGAAACCAGTCCAAGTCTGTGGGATTCGTAGCCAAGAAAGAATGAAACAGTACATCACTGAGGTGGTCCTGAGAGCTTCCAAGAGTCTGGGGCCGGGCCGGGCGCGGTGGCTCAAGCCTGTAATCCCAGCACTTTGGGAGGCCGAGACGGGCGGATCACAAGGTCAGGAGATCGAGACCATCCTGGCTAACACGGTGAAACCCCGTCTCTACTAAAAAATACAAAAAACTAGCCGGGCGAGGTGGCGGGCGCCTGTAGTCCCAGCTACTCGGGAGGCTGAGGCAGGAGAATGGCGTGAACCCGGGAGGCGGAGCTTGCAGTGAGCCGAGATCCGGTCACTGCACTCCAGCCCGGGCGACAGAGCAAGACTCCGTCTCAAAAAAAAAAAAAAAAAAAAAAAAAAAGAGTCTGGGGCCGAACATCACAGAAGATAGAGGACTTTTTCCAATGTAGTGTTTTCAAGATATTATTTAACCAGATTTGAAAAATAACCTTGGAATTTATAGGCATTATGTCTAGTCTTATTTCTTTTAGACTGAAAATGAGTTATCTTGATTGCTATTGTGTTTTGGATTGAGAAGGAGGCAGGTAGGAGAGAAGGAGGTTCTTTAGCCTCTACTCTTCAGAATAAGTAAAATGAAAATTTCTCCACCTCTTATATTCTTGGCCACTCTCTACTTGCAAACTTTTTTCTTTTTTACCTCTATCCCTGAATGATTAATCTCTATTATAATACTGTATTTATTTTCTTTATATAGAATGCAATCTATAATTATCTTATTTATATTTTTAACTTTCTCATTGCCTCTCTCCTCTACTAAAATATGTATTCATATTTTGTTTAGCCCTGTAGCCACAGTGCTTGACAAATAATAGGCTTTCAATTGATATTTGTTGAACAAATGAATAGATGAACTGATGACTAAAAATGAAGTTAGGTTGATAGTAATAATTGTAGTTCCTTGAACTGTTCACCCTTCATTTGCCTTTTCTATGACCCTGAATTCTCTGTAAATTCCTCCACCAAATATTTGTGGGAAGCACATGAGCTGAAAGGGAGGTCAAATGAGTTTTTGCCCTACTGCTTTCTCACCATTGCTAATGCCCTCAGTGAAGAAAGCAACAGCGCAACAAAAACACTGCCTATGGAAAGTTTTTGTCCTCTAGTGCTTCCAAAGTAACTGATTCCCAAATACCCAAAACTGAGTTGCAGGCAGCAATGGAAAATATGACTCCTGTTCAAATCCATGCCATACCTGACCATATATGAATTTTAAAACATCATTGTGTTTAGAGTCTTAAAGTATTTTGTGAAAACAGCTTCTGTAGCATCAGTTCTTAAATCACCTATCCCCTGGAACCTCAAATTTTCCTGCAGACGAGAAAAGTGTATGTACCATGTCATCCATCTTGTTTATTGTTTTACTCCCTCCTGGGCATCCATGCACTGTCCTGTCTGTCTGTAGCCACATTGCAAAACAAACGAAATTGTCAGTTCATGCAAATAAACTCCTAGAATGTTCATCAGTTCTCTAGCTCTGTAAGCATACAGTTGGGAGTTCCAGCTTTACCTGTGCCAGCAAATGCTGGTTTTGTTTTTTTTTTTTTTTTTTTTTTTAATCTAGGTACTTCTGTGGCTCATTGCAAATATGTTTTTATAGAACTGCTTCAAAAATTGTAGAAAAATTGTTAATATTTTTCCTAACTAAATTATCTCCTGTAATAATCTTCCTTTTCATCAGGTAATTCCTACAAGTTAGAGAGATTTAAGCATGGGGAGGAGGATGGAATGAAAAGGAATGAAGAGTAATTCTCACCTTGCAGCTCCTTTCAAGTTTAAATGTTACTGAATGTAGTATTTCGAACAGTGATTCAATTTATACTGTTTATTAATTTCTTATATTTGGATAGGGGTCTCTCTGTCACTGGTTTCTTTGAGAGGGTCTGCTGTGGGCATATAGGGAACCAATAGCATTCAGGTCATTTTTTCTTAGGCCCCTGAGGAGCTTGGCTGAATTCAGTTGAACTCCTCTCAGAATAGGTCTATTTCTATCACCTATAGGGACCAGCTTGGAGCCAATTAGAGTCCTGCGACCCCAAGAATCTCATAATACAGCTTCATTCCCCAAGGTCTTTGAAAATGCGTGTTACATGCTGATCCCAAAGGAACCGGTTAAACTGACCCTAGAAATTCCAAGTAGAATTCTACTGGTCATTATAAAAACTTTTGCTGAGACTAAAATTTCTTTACCTAGCTGTACTTAGTACTTTGTGAATCCTGTACCTCATTTGTGGAAATACATTCGGCTTTTAAACTAAATCCATTAAATAGATCTAAACTTTATCATTATCTGCAGATAATGATTCTAGCAGCAATATCTATTTTAGGATTACATGTATAACAAACTACACGTTAGGGTTATCATTCTATTTTTAACTGCTAGTTCATTTAATTAAACGTACATAAATTTTAACATCTTGGGGGACAAAAGACTATTATAAAAAATAATTTTATGAATAGTTATAAAAAAATAAAGTTCAGCATATCCTGACATGAAGTTATTTCCTTGGCCTGAGGTCACTTTATTAGACACTATAGTGAATATAAATGATTTATTCACTGTTTATGGTCTCAGGATGCTTACAGTTTAGATTTTCTTGAGAAAAAAAAGAAAAAAACTTTGTACATGAAAGCCAGTCTAGGAGTTCTGTATTGTCTAACTAAAACAAATTGCGGCCTCACACAGTAGCTCACACCTATAATCCCACACTTTGGGAGGCCAAGGTGGGTGGATACCTGAGGTCGGGAGTTCGAGACCAGCATGACAAACATGGAGAAACCCCGTCTGTATAAAAATACAAAATTAGCCGGACATTGTGGTGGGCACCTGTAATCCCTGCTACTCAGGAGGCTGAGGCAGAAGAATCGCTTGAACCTGGGAGGCGGAGGTTGCGGTGAGCCGAGATCATGCTATTGCATTCTATCCTGGGCAACCAGAGCGAAACACCATCTTAAAAAAAAAAAAATTGCATATCGACATAATGAAGATATTGAGAAATTGTGAAATAAATATAACATTTAACAGAAAATTTCTCAAATCTACCAATCATTTCTGTGTAATACCTGTCAACATCCTGTGAGACAGGTGTCTTCTGATAGAGTGTTGTACAATTTGAATAAAATGTATGAAATTATGAAAAATAGGCAAGAAAAATTTAAGGTAATCAAACTTTGGTATGCCTTCTATTGAAGATGGAGGAGTGACCCAATCTGAGAATTACTATTGGGAGATCAATCCTGCTAGGATGCGTTGGAGAGAGACCAGAAGCGTGGAGAGATATAGGAGGCAAGGTTGGGAAACTGAAAGTAAGACAGTCCTTTAGAGGACTATTACAGTTGTCTGTGTGTGAGGTGAAAAGCAAATGAACCATGATGATCAAGAGAGAAATGAAAGATGCATTCAAGAGCTATTAAAGAGGAATTACTTATTAAAGAAAGGACTTGGGGTTTTTCAGCTTAGGAACGGTTCCTGCAATGTACAAACTCAAAAATTTAACATTTCAGTGGGGTGCCTGTTTGAAAATATCTAGGAAGTAGCAATAAATGAAGAATTTAAATTTAGGAAAAGGATTACTGCAAGAGGTAGGGAATTGGAGCACACCATGAATAAAAGTGGTAACTGAATCTATAGAGATAGATAATATTATGGGGCATGTAAAGAGAAAAGAGCCAACAATTTAACCTTTATGAGAACCCACATATGTAGGACCTAATGAGGAAAAGTAGCCATTGAATAAAGAGTAGTGATATAATAAGAGAGAGGCCAAGGACTGCAAAGTCTCAAGTACAAGGTACAATTGAATATTATTACATACTGTTAAAAATGTTAATGAGATGAGGTTCAGTGGCTTTGGAGATTAGAAAGCTATAGCTCATTTTTAGGAGAAAATTTATTCAGTCAGACTTTATAAGAGAAAGGTCCAGTGCAAGAAATTCACAATGCCAGTGTGGTGAGATAGTAGAGTCTACAAGGAAACGTGACTCTTGTATGAAATTTTGGAGTAAAGAAGATGAAAGAAATTTAGTGGTGGCTCAAGATAAAGGCAACTCTAAAAAAGGGCGTTTTTCCTACTTTTTCTAGGCTCAGAGAAATATACACATTTTGTAGGCTAAGGAAAGAACTAGAAATGACTGATGAATTAAAAATAAAGTGTGAAAATTACTGACACCAAATCCTTTAGAAAGACAAAAGACTTCATTAAAAATCATAAGTAAATGGGTTAGCCTGAGACGGACTCCTTTTCCTGTAGGACAGAAAAGAAAGGAAAGGTTGTCTGATAGAAGATAGAAACCTCCTTCCTGCTACTCCCAGGTTTGAAATGTTGTCCTTCTAGTGAGCAGGGTAGGAAGGACAGCAACCTGGTGCTCCCCACTCAGCTGTTGGTGGGTTGTCTCTCAGGCTGGAGTGAATGGGGTTGCTAAACCAAAGGTCAGAAAAGCATGGTGTCTCTGGTGGAGAGTGAAGGTGTATTGAAGAAGTGTTAGGACAAGGAACACACAGCTGCTTCTCCACGCTGCAGCAAAGTCAGAGCAAACATGAGTGTGTAGACTGGGGCAGAGTGGAACCCAGTCAGGCAGGGAAATCTCTGGTCTAGGATGATGAGCAGATACCCAGATATAGGAGGAAAGGTCAAGGTGGAAACAAAATTAAACAATAACATAATTTAAAAATTGAGAAATTAGATTAGTATCAAGTTGATGCCTGGCATTATTGATATATTTTATTCCCTGTTGTCACCAAACCTGGAAGAGGCCCGTCTACAGGTCTTTAGGGGGAGGCAAAGGAGGAAGAAAAATGGACACAATGAGTAAAGACAAAATGTTCCTAATAATTTTGTTACTTCTAATTTGGTGTGGTACAAGTATGCCATCAATTCCCAGAGGACTGTGTGTGCTTGTTGATGTGTTTTAGGGGAGACTCAGAATCTTGACTAGTACAGGAAGGTATGGGGAAAAGAAAAAGCTAAGTTTTTCTTTTCTCTGTATTTAAGATGATGGTTCTTTCTGGTCATCTTCCAGAATTGACAAGCAGGATCCAACAAACTGATTTTAGCAGCTCCTATAGCTTTCATCTAGGTTATATTTAACTATGGGTTCATTTTTATTCCATTCAGCACCAACTTCATTATCAGTGTTTAGTGTTTATTATGTAACAATAACAAATTCTAAATATAAGGACTTAAAGTTGTGAATTCTGTGATTTAATATGACATTTCCTTGGAGAGGATTTTCATAGTGAATCTTGATGTTTATAGAATGTGATGGAAATGATCTATTTCAGCTTTGCCTCTTACTTTAATGGGTTTTTATGATCCTTTATAGGACATGCTGGTGGTGAACCGACCTCACTGATGTCAGTGTCATAAAATGTATATAGAAGCTCAAAAAAGGAAATACCTTTTGGAGTGTCTGTAAATAGTCAACTATTATGCATTATTTATGATGTATTTCATGGCTTTTTAAATGCTATTGATCATGATATTTTTATCCAACAACATATGGTTGACATGATTCCCACTTGATAGTCATATAGTATAAATGTTTGTTTTAAGAGTATATGAATTGGGCAAATATGGGGAACTAAATAACATATAGTTTGTGAATTGAAATATTAGTTCTTTTGTATTTGAATATACAGTATATAAGCTTCTGTTTTCATTCTGTCTTTGAAAAAAACCTTCATGTGATTTATTTGCAATATTGAGCTAAATTGTACCAGTTTTGTAGGAACATATTTTGTTAAGTAGTATAAAAAAATTTATTAATTTAATCTTCATAAAAGGAAAACTAAACATATACTAGATTCTCTGAGGATCTCATATTATAACTTTTATGGAAACTAAATTGTGATTTGAGAATAGAATAAAATTCTAAGCAGTCTTAAGGAACTAAGACTTGGCCTTTGGGAGCCTGTAGTATTTAATTGTTAAGCATAGGCCCTGTCTGCTTATATAATGTAATTTCTTCAAATGATTCTTTCAAAATAACTTTTTTTTTTTTTTTTTTTTTTTTTTTTTTTTTTTGCGGGGGAGGGTCCCTGTTCTGTTGCTGTAGTTTTTAGGAGCTTGGAAAAGTTGTTAAAACACTGTCCATATGTTTATTACTTATTTTGAATGGCAGTAGCATTTTCTTAGAGCAGGGAAGAGATTTGTGTTTTACATGCTAAGACAGCCAATAAGAGAACTATTTTAGTGTCATTGAATCAAAGTATGGGAGCTCAGAGGGACTCAGAATACTAAGTTCTGCACTGTGTTTTTTTTACAAATAAAGAAACTAAGATCCAGTATTATTGTCACTTGGCCTAAATGTTACAACACTTTAGTGACATTTACTGTGATATATGTTTTTAAATACCACATGGGATTATATTTTTGCACATCACATAAAGCAAGTTACTGGATATTGAGTCATCTTAATCGCTTGGTCATTTTACAAACAGTCACTGTTCTTTTCCATATCCAGCTTAGTTGCATATTTTGCAGTATAATACTCTTAAAGACATTGAAAAGATTATTTGGTTCTAGTTAATACAAACAATAGTACCATCGATTCTTTATAAAAGACATGCCTCTCTCTATGTGCTTCATTGCAGAAAATTCAAATTTATCAGACCTGCATGAGACCACACCATTGATCTCTTCTCCCTGCTACATTGCCGACTGTTTTTTAAACTGAAAAGACTTACTGGTGTCTGACTTACTCCTGCAAAAGATTTTAAGAGATGTTAAGCAAAATTTCAGTTAGGAGGAATCAGTTCAAGAAATTTTTTATACATCATGGTGACTGCAGTTAATAACAATATATTGTATATTTGAAAATCGCTGAGAGTAGATTTTAAGTGTTCTCACCACAGAAAATAAGTATGTGAGGTTCTATGTATGTTAAATACCTTGATTTAGTCATTTCAGAATGTATACATATAGCAAAATGTTTTACATCATAAATATATACAATTTTTACTTTTTAATTTAAGGAATATATTAATAAAATGCTATAAACTAAAAAAAAAGCTAAAGTCATACTCTTGGTTTGGTCTTTTCTTTGGCTTAGTGACCTTGTTTTTACTTGTCCTGAGTGTCTTAACTTGAGAATCTTTTACCAGGCTAAAGCTAAGTGGGGGATGGGGGCGGAACATATCTTTGCATCCTGCAAGTCCTATAATACCTATCCCTTTTCCTATTTTTGTCCCTGCTATCCTGCTATTATGGCTTTATAGCTTCCATAGTAACCTTCTAAATGTAGATCATTACCACCAACTCATGCAACCGGCATCATCTCCAAACCTCTTTTCCCAGAGCCCCAAATACATTGTGTACATTTTCTGCATTTGAAGATATCAGGGAAAAGTTTTACCAAATATTTTGTTACTGTTTAACATATCTTGCCATTTTTCTAACTTCTTCTAACAGATTCCTCACTACTGGCTGCGCATCCTTGGAGCCAACGTGTTTCTCGGGATTTTGTTTTATGCACCCTAGCTCAGATTTTGTTATTCTGTCAAACAACTGCAATCTCTTAGGGCTTTCAATAACAGATATTTATTTCTTACCCATGCTATGCTGCTTAGGCACTATGGGTCAGCTGTGGCTCTGGTTGGTTCTGAAGGGCTCAGCTAACCATCAAACATTTTCTTATTTTGAGGGATCCAGGCTACAGGGACATGTTCTTATTTTGGAAAGCAAGGACTACTATAAAGGCAAAATATGCAAACATATTTTAAACATACTCTTGGACATGACCTACATTGCATTGACTTACATTCCATTGACAAAAGGAAGTCACATGTCCAAACCTAAAGTCAATGAATAGGAACTATACTTTGCCTACAGAGAAATATGACAAGTATGAGTATGGGACAAATAAGTATTAACAAAAATAAAATCTACCAATTCAATTCACTTGTAAGTGTATGGTAGAAGAAAGATCTGGTAACTTTATTATGTTCCTATGAATTCTACAGTCCTTCCCTTCAACATGGCTCTTTCATAATCCTGATTATTGGTATTATTTTCTGAATCCAGTGGATAGTTAATATTCTATGAGTTTCAGCTTTCATTTCCTCTTGTTTTGGCAATTACCAACTAATTGAGTGTCTCCTGAAGTCATTGGGGAAGCACATAGCTGGAATGGTGGAGGCAGAAAACCTGGCAAGTGACCACGAGGAAAGCAAGTATTAGAACAAGCAAAATACAGGAGGGTGGAGAAGGAGTGGCAATATGACCACTTTAAGGAGTTCATGAATGAAAGATAATAAGTTGGTAGGAAGTATATGGCTTTTAATTCATTAAGAGCATAGTTCTAGAGTGAGACAAACACTGTGGTAGACTTTCAGACTTTAAACAAGATATTTGATATCTTTGAACTTTATTTTCATTGCCTGCCAAATGAAGACAGTAGCCAAAAGATAGTATTATGAGAAAATGTGTATTAAATTGTTAAGTGTCTTGCTTATTGATACTTACCTGTACCATAACAGGTGGCAGCAATGATATATGTATATAGGCAATTGGTAATCAGCAAGTGTTTATATCTAAATTTTTGTGTGGTGACTGTAGGTTTCCTCTTTACAATTATGCAGGAGTCTTGTAATTTCATTTAGGTATGACTAAAAACATTAATATAAAACAAAAAAAGGTGAAAGTTAAAAAATAATAGTTTTCTTACCTCTCAACTTAGGAAAAAAACAGAATTATATGTAAGAGATTTTTGATCTTCCATTTTGCATTAGTCTCCAAAGATTCTCTGGTGTTTTGGTTATTTTCTCAATTTGAAAGCATTGTGTCATTAACTGGCACTACAAAAGAGGAGGTAAAGAAAAATCCCTGGATACTTCTGGGAAGATTACATGGCCAAAGAATATCTTTCTGACTTTTATATTAAAATGTCCATTTAAAAAAAAATCAAATAAAAAACCCACAGGATCTCTAAGGTAAGATCTCTAAATAAAATACAGCTTCCAGTTTCATTATATTGCCTTACAAAAACTGTATTTGAATCAGTTGTGGACTAGTTAAACCTATTTTTCAAAGCAGACATAAAAATAAAACTTAGGGCAAATAAATAAATGTGTAATATTAATTTAAGTACTTTATATGTTATCGTGTTATAGTGGTATTATACCAAGTTAATATAATTAAGGAATTATAATTTTTTCTGCAATCCTTACCCTAATTCTATAGCCTATGTTTATGTTTTTTTTACATGTATCTTTTATAACATTTTGGAATTATGCTATCATACAGGTTACTATCAGTATTTTTAAACTAAAAATTATATAACAAATACTTCCCTTTTTATTATATAGCTTTCATAATCATTATTTAATGTATATATAATAGTTTATCAAATGAATGACAGTAACATATGCAACTACTTCTCCGAGTTGGCATTTAGGTTAGTTTTCCCATATTATAAGTATGATTGCTCACGGCAACTAGGGGAAGAGGTCATAGAATTATGAGACTATAACTGACAAAGTGTTGAGTGACAAAGAGATATGTCATAGATGGAACTAAATATGTTCAGGATTCTGAAGGGCAGTGGTTCACAAGGAAGCTTCTGCCCTCAGGTGGGCAGAGGAGTCCATACATCAGGGAAACTTAAGTCTTGGTGAAATGGAAGACCCTGTTTCTCAATGCCTGTGGCCAGGTTGGTTCACCTTGCTGTGGTACTTTTCTTAATCCTGCCTCAGTAATACTGTATTATTTAGAAACTTTAGGGATTCTAACATCTTTCTGAATCTCATCATTGATATCAGGAGATCCTGTGGGTTTTTTTATTTGATTTTTTTTTTAAATGGACATTTTAATATAAAAGTCAGAAAGATTCTTTGGCCATGTAATCTTCCCAGAAATATCCAGGGATTTTTCTTTACCTCCTCTTTTGTAGTGCCAGTTAATGATCCAATGCTTTCAAATTGAGAAAATAACCAAAACACCAGAGAATCTTTGGAGACTAATGCAAAATGGAAGATCAAAAATCTCTTACATATAATTCTGTTTTTTTCCTAAGTTGAGAGGTAAGAAAAGTATTGTAAGTGGCTTTCCAGCTATGCTCTAAGGAATTCTAAGCTTTTTAGGAAGAACCAGGGACCGTTTCAGGAGTCAGGGGATGCCGATAAGTGGAGTACCAGGCTCTCTATGACACTCCCAACCCCATAAACCAGAGTAGCTGGTTTGCGTAGTAGGATTCTGAGTAAGATTTCGTTCCTAGAAAGGACTCTGTGGCTTTAAAAACTTTAGAAGGAGAAAAACACTAACAAAACAGAATATACAGACAATGATTGTTGCCATCCTCTTTCACTGTAGAGCCATATACACAATTTCTCTCTGGGAGATAATTAAAGACTGCACACATGCTAACATGTAAAACTCCCAGATAAATTTTTCCCTAAAGGACATGAAAATCGTATTTAAAAGTTTGGGCTGACTCCCTTTTGAGGAAGGGGCATGATATTCAGCACTGTTCCAGCTTCCCATGTAAGGGAAGAAAAAAATAATTTCTTTCTATACTTTCTGAGTTCTTAGCTGCGACCCCAGTAACTAAATGCAGATTAACAAGAGAAAAACAAAAGGAAGTTTATTAAAGTATATACCTCATTATACTTGTGAGATACCCAGAAAAATGAGTGAATCTCAAGGAGGCGGATTTGAATTCAGGCTTAAATACCATTGTCCACTAATTAAAAGAAAGAAAGGTGTGGGAAGGGAAGGGCCAGTTATGTGGAGATGCCTACGAAAACCAGATAAACAATGATAAGGTTTGTTACACAGATTAAGTCCATGCCTTCTCTTTTGATAAGTCTCTAGTGATTTAGTTGTTCCTCTCTTACTGGTGCAGAGAGGGAGACACCATTAAAAATAGAAATTTCCTTTATAGATATAAATTTCCCTTACAAAAGGGTGACTTGACTTTCAGAGCTTCTCCTGTGTCTTATGGTTCTCAAAATAATCAGCTCAAAGTAATCCTTAAGCTAAAGAGTCATATTCTGGGGTCGCATATTCTGGTTTTCTGTAACAACTAGATAATATCTATAAGCAAGGATCGATTTCTCTTAAATATGACAGAAATTTAGCTACAAGGAGAAAAACATTAGAAAAAAATAAGACAATTTTATATTTAATATGAACAGAAGTACAACTCACAACCAAGTAAACGCGTAAGGAAATATATTTATATTTGCATACTAAAGTTTTGTATTTCAACATTTTTGTATTTTCAAGTTTTTAATAGAAATATAAGATTTACTCATTATATAACATTTAAACATTTCAAAAATATATAAATCCCACATGGTCACTTTCCAAAGGCATAATTTGTATAGATATGTAAATGTATGTGTATTATCTCACTAAAGGAAGAAGCTGAGGCAAAATTAATATGCATAGAAAGTTTATTTGGACCAAGCTTGTGGATTGCAGCTCTGGAACATAGATTCAGTTGCCCTGAATATACACTCCAATTAGTGGCAGTCTACAAGTGAATTTTTAAAGGAAAAGAAGAGGGGGTTCTTGAGTTGTTTGTAAAAAAATTACATTAAAATAACATCAGCTATTGATTGGCTATATATTGTTTTTGTTTGTTTGTTTTGTATTACAAACTCCAGAACGTGAAGATAATGGATGAAGCAGCTAGTCAAGAACAAAATTACTTTGAACAATTGCCTCCAGGCATGGGTGGGGAAGAGGGTCTGGGCTGACTGAAGTCTCATACTCCTGTCTTTCTGGGCCTGATAAATTTCGATACTCCATATAGCTTATATTGCTCTGAGCTAGTTTTCTTTTCTCAACCTAAGTAGTCTTTCTGTGTATACAATTTAAAATAATTATATTCTGTTCTACATCTTACTTTTTCATTTATTACACTTTTAGCAACATTTCAGCCATATCAATGTGTGTAAATCTGCCTATTCATTTTATAGTTATATGATATTAATACGTTTTTATGAATGTACAATTTATACATTTTCTAATGACTTTCAGTTTGCCACAGTGATAAATGATGTTGCCCTGGACATCATGTGTCTTTGCATACCTGTGCAATTGTGCCTACAAGAAAAACATCTTAGTAGTGCAGTTGCTTGGTTAATGGCTTTTATAAATGAGTCACCACTACTACTATCCTAATTTCCTAGTGCAGTCGTAACAAACGACTACAAACTTGGTGGCTTAAAACAATAGAACTGTATTCTTAATATTTCTGGAAGTCAAGATGAAGAACCACATTCCTTAAAAAGGTTCTATGGGAGACTCTGTTCCATGCCTCTTCTAGTTTCTCGTGGCAGCTGGCATTCCTTGGCTTGTGGTCACATCACTTTCTGCTGGGCCTCCATCTTCACAGCACATCTCCTCTCTGCATCTTCCTTTCTGTGTGTCTGTCTCTGAACTCCCCCTGTCTCTTTTTGTTATAAGGATACATGTGATTTCATTTAGAGCCTACCTGGGTAATCCAGGATAAGATTCTCTCTCAACAGCCTTAATTTATACACATCTTTTGCCATATAAGGTAACATTACAAGTTCTGGGGATCCAAACATGGACATAGCTGGCATTAAACCTATTATAAATGTTTTACACATAATTCTACAGTCTGAGTATATCTCGTCCGAAATGCTTGTAAACAGGTCAGCTGTGGAATTTTTCACTTGTGATGTCACATAGGCACTCAAAAAGTTTTGGATTTTGAAGCATAATTTTTTTGATTTTTGGATTTGGGGATGTTCAACCTGTATTAGGAATCAGGGGAATTTTTTGGTATAGGAGGTCCACTTCCAATTCTTCATAGATAATTACATACTGGTTTATATTATTTTTTTCTAACTTTCCCATTATAAAACATTTTTAATTAGTTTGATCCTTATTGCCAATTAGCATTCTCAGAGTCATTTAACCACTGCAATAGTTTAGTCTAAAAACAGGTTTTGTGTTACTGACATTTTGTGAGCTATGCACTATTGATATCTCTCTTGTCTAGATGTCAAAGTAAATTAGTCAGTAGGATTTATGAGATGGTCCACTTTGAAGAATAAAATAGCCTCTTGGGATTAGAGTCCAATTTTAATTTAATTACATGTTGGGAAAGAAAAGATTTGGTTCAATTTAATTTCTGTTGTAAAATTGGGTGAGTTGTCACCTAAAGTTAAACATTGTACAGTAATTCGATGTTGCTATATCCTTTTGTATAAAAAAAGGAAATAGCTAAAAAACCAGACAATCATTCTTTGAGAACAAATTAATTCATTTAGGCAAAAACATAATATAACTTACTACTTATAAACACTTTATAAGTAGGATGTAGAGAAAAACTCATGCTTTAACTATAGGGCTTCTAGAGAAATTTATAGTGAAAACAATAGTCTAAGAACTATTGATTATTTTGGGACTACTTTGGTGAGTCCATTATTTCTAGACTGTATTTTGAAATATAAACTTCTGGATAGCATGGGATATTGATAAGACTTCATAGAATGGAGGCATGCTGGTTTAGGCTTTGAAAGTTGAAGAAAGATTTTTCACAAAATAAAGGAACATTCTAATACTTTATGTGACTGAAAGAGCATTGAGTATAACATTATAGTCTAGCCATGGATCATCACTGATAGTTTAATTACTCCTATGTCTTATATATTTTTCTCCATAGTTTAATCAACTGGTATTGATTCTAAAAGAAAAGGCGAAGTTATTGGGCTTCAGTTCATCCCACCACATAAATTGTTGAAAAACACTTGCAGGTCACTCTTGTAAACGGTGATATTATATTGGAGCCTATATATTCAAAAACATTGTGGAAAGCACAGGTGTAAATGAGCTGGAAAGATGATGAATTTCAAAAGACTTTGAAGGATAGTTGTAGTTTTTGAATTCCAAAGATAAGAATATAAATTCTGATGAACAATACCATCAGAATGGACATGTACAAGAACTGAAATTTGGAAATTTCCAGAGGAATAAAACCGAAGGAGTATAATTGTATGCAGAAAGAGTTAGCTTTCATGTTGTGTTATAGTAGACTCAGCAACAAAGGCCCTAATAAAAAAATACTAGTTGTGGTAGCAGTTTGGTCACCTACTAGACATTTTACTTAGAAAAGTCACTTTGCAATTCTGATCATTTATGCCCTCGTCTATAAAACGTGATTCAAAATACCAGTTCCCTGGAGTTCATGGGATTAAGAAAGTAAATTATTTGCATTTTTAGAAAAATAAGAAGCTCTAAAACATTTTTTTATTTTTTATGCACCCTGTTATAAGTAAAGCCCATCATAAAACAAAAGGCATATGAGTTATTACTAAGGAACAAAATTAGCAGATGGCAAAGCCCAACTTTTGGCTATAATAATTAAAGCTACTTTTGTAGGGGGAATAAGCTTATGCCTACTTGGACTTCAAGAAGCAGTCCTCTAAATAATGGTTTTTCCAAATCGAAGGAAAGCTTTCTCATTGGCTTAAGGATTGTTGGTTTTCTACAGGCTTTGTAGTCAGACACACAAACTCTAAAACACTACCTTTTTAAAAAAACTTTTAAACCACCTTAATGGGGTATGATTTACATACAAAAAAAGCTGTCTATAATGTGTACAACCTGGGTAGTTTGGAGATATTTGCTCCTGCTTTCTTTATTTATTATTGTTACATTCTGAACAGAAAACAACATAAGATCTACCCTCATACCACATGGTTTAAGTGTTCAATAGAGTATTGTTAACTACAAGTACTATGCCGTACAGTAGATCTCTAAGATCTATTCATCTTGCATAATTTTATCTTTGTTTTTTGACTAATTCCTCCCCATTTTCCTCTTTTAGTATCTGGAAATAACTATGCTATTCTCTGCTTCTATGCTTCCTCATCTTTAATGTTTCCACTAAAACACTACCTTTCATTTTTAAAACTAAAGATTAGTAAATGCATTGTATAAATATATCTGCATAAATGTATATGAAATATATGATGATAGTTTAATATATGTAAAGAAAAGGATGCAACATAGATCAATATAGATGTAACTATCAAGCAGAGTCTTCCTGGATTATTTACTCATTTGTTGAAAGGAACTCTGGATGTGAGTTAGTCTTTCTGGAAGAAAATGGGCCAATTAAGTTAAGGTGCTGTGAAATTTCACAGAAATGTTGGTGAGCATGTAGAATTTGGACTTGTCAAGGTCTCTTTTATCTGGTCCCTAAACTGGCCTGCATAAATTATATATATTTTTTTATTTTCTTGGAGGGTTGCCACATGGAGCCTGTATAAATTATGAGTATAATTAAGCACATAGACTGGAAGATCAGAACCTAATTTTTAGATATGCTTCAGGTTCTCTTCTGAGGCTTTGCCTGGAAGCCAGGGAAGTTCTCCCTGCCAGAGGAAATGGATATAAAATAATTTCTTCAAAAAATAAAGGTTTTCTACCTTTGGATGAGCTGATTACTTGGGGTGGGATGGAGCTGCTATTCTCAAATTACCCAGCTTTGAAAAGCAGCAGATGGGTCTGAAGGCTCCCTGTAGGACCAGAGCTGATGTATGTGCCTCTTCTCACTGCTCTAATCCCAGGCCCAGGAGACCCATTTAGTGTGAACTCTTCATTCCTAGCACAAGTTAGACCTTTAGTTCCATCCTTACGAATTTCTCAGTGTTTATTCATGACTTTTAAGCCTTATTACTCATCTTCTTCCTAGTCCTTACCCACCCGCCATTTCTCATGGACTTGGCATGGAGATCACACTTTCCTCATACTCTCATACAAACCTCATTTGACCTGGTGGCTGTGTTACCTTTGTTCAGCACTTTTAGAATAGGTGGCCCTGGATATAAGGCAGACATTGGGTATTTAATGAAGATATTGACATTTTTCTTAGTTTTGATCTAGGGAAAGAAAGCCTTGGTCCAAACCAAACAAACTCTTAGGTACTAAATTCTATATATTCAGCAACATATTTAAATTGAAACAAAGATATCTGCTAGATTAGAGATTTAGCATATTTTTCTGTCACCCCGATTTGATGAGGAAGTTTGAATTCTAAATCACAAGATCTCTAAAATAATTTGTTTCTTTCCTGAAACCCAGTCTGTCTTATTATAAGCCATGTATATTACTGACAGTATTTCTAATAATTATATTTCAATTTTTTATTTTCATTGTCAATGGATATTTAATTTATTTAATTGAATTTTAGAGAAAATTATTTAAATGAGTATAGGGAATTATTTAAGTGACAGATAGTGAATGCCAATAAGAATTTTCTTTCTTATAATCATAGGCTTGTAGTTTACTGTTGTTTTCTTTTTAACAAAACCTGATTTTTTAAATCTTATACTTTTTATTTTTTTTTTCTCATGCCATGTTTGGTCATTTTAGTCATATCTTAGTTCTATTATTGTATTGACAAAGATGTATTCAATTTCACTAATTATTAAAAGATGTTCAAATTTTATTGAGGTGATTTAAAGGCAGTGGCTCTAATTTGGCTTACTGAATTCAAATATGCATGTAACGATTTGTTTTTCTATTTCTTTAGATAATCCAAAATCTACTCTACCTCTCTTCATTTGTAATACTTTCAAATATCACACTTCAAGGTTTAGTGACTAGGCCTAAAGATTTCACATATAATCCAAAGAAATCTGTTCAAGTGGACATCTATCAACAGGTAAAACTATGCTTTTAACTCTGTTTTTCTTGTCTATGCTTACAAGTTGTGCTTGTTAAAAGAAATAAGACACAACTGATATAAATTGTATTAAAATATTATAGAATTGAGCATAGGAAAAAAAGGCATGAAGCCAATGAGTGTGTATGACTTGCATCTTGACAATTGGTCAACTCAAGAGTCACTAATAAGGCAGACGTAACAATGTTGGAATTAGAATTTTTGAAACTGATTGGTTCTGGGTCTGTTTTCTAATGGATCAGTTAAGAGATCATAGGATGTCATTTTATACGAAGAAAAACAAAAGAAGTAGTAGATAAGAAAATGAAGAAGTATATGAGTGGCGCCTTGCACCCTGGAGCCCACAGTTATCATTCAAATCAAGGAAATGTGCTGAAAACGAGAGTAAAATATCATATAAATGAGAAATAAATTGATGAACTGTGGGAAAAATGTAGTGCAAAAACAGAAAAGATTGAGGAGAAAAAATGCTTAATCATATGTTTTTTACTTAAAGGCAAGTATACTTTTGAAAGGAATGATTTGTGTAGCATCTAAGAAAATAGCTTCACTTTTATAACAAAGCAGAAACAATTTAAGTAGTTGACAATTCAGAGAATGAACAGGCAGTACATTAGAAAAACATGAATTTGATAGGGAATATAAATCAGAATTCCTCGGTGATATTCCTTCAGACCGGAATATAGAGAAATGTGAAACAGCTGATTATCTATGGAGGGCTGATGTGCAGGTCACCTATTGTCATTCAGAATTGTTAAAGAAAGAACATTTGTGCATTAAAATATATCTGGGGATATGATTGATACTTAGAGGAGGTGAATATGTAGTTGTGTGCATGTGCACACGCATGTGGATGCACATGTGTATGTGTGTTTGAGATAGAAAAATGGGAGGAGTCAAAGGAAAGGGCTGGTAGTGTATGCTATTACTATCCATTTTTACATCTTTCAGTTTTTCCGATGCTTCCGTTTTTTTAGTCCTTTTCTGAATTTGGATGATGGCCTCATCATTTACTTGTATATACCATAGTCAAGATACATTTAGCAAATATTCCTTTCCTTTACTTTTCATTTAGGATGTCATCTAAAGCCAACCTCTTCTCAAGTACTTATACCATAATTGCTACCAGCATTTGCCTTGAGATTGCTGCCCCTGTCTAGAAAGGACTGTTAAAAAAAAAAAAAGTCTGCCTCAAACAAACATATGGGGCCTAACATTTTATTCTGATTTATTTCTCTTTAACTTCGTTACAAAACAAAACCTGAAACTTCATACTTACAGAGATAAAATGACAGTGGATGGCATAATGGGTGAAATTTTTTTTCCAAGTTCAAATGTTTATAGCTATTTATTGATCAATTTGTCTTTTATTTACCCTATTATATGCTAATAACTATACTGAGAACTTGGGATACAATAACTGCCTTGTTATCTTAGAATCTGATGGGAAAGATGGATAGTGAATAAATCAGTGGAAAAGTTATTTGAAGGCAAAAATATTGTAGCTGTTTCCAAATTATTCATTGGGAGAATGAGGAATTTGGAGAAATCTATGTTTTCCTATGATTCAAATTGAAATCAGAACTATAAGAAAAGTACTTATTACAATAGCTTATAATATTGAGATAAGGTAAGAATCTAAACAGTCCTGGATTTTTTATGAAATAATTTAGAGAATATTAACCAGTGAAATATTGTTAAAACTGATTATGCAACTATTTACGATTTTTAAAGAAATCCAAATAAATGAGAAATTCAAATCTTAAAACTGTACTTCTATATAGCACATTTTAATTAAATTTATATACATAAATATATACACACATTGAATATACATATATACAGGTAAATATTTACGCATTTGTTGTTTCTTCAATTCTAAGAAGCACGTATTTCACATTTTAACATCTTTGAAGTCAGGATGTCTTACACTGGATAGCATTTTATGATCATTGTTGCTAAGGTGGCAGGAATGGGAGCGTCATGGCCTATGCCTACGCACATTTTAGTGATTATTTCTGATCAGGATTGGACAGTTTCAGTCTTTTGATATTTCAGTCAATAAACCATTTGTGGACCATTAGAGGAAGGAATGTAAGTTCTGTTGTTCACTGACTATCTTCTGTTGATATTTTCTGGTAAGATGAAGAACATCAGTGTCAAAATTTAAAGTGGCATAAGCAGCTTGAAAGAAATTCCTAGAGACAGTAATGGAGTACTCTGTAGAAATGCCAAACCGTGGATGCTCTTTATAGGCCAGAGGAGGATATTGTGTAAGAAAACACAGCTATTGCAAACTGTGATTCAAAAAGCAATTCAGAAGAATCATAATCCAATTGTGAAAATATTTAGCAATACTTAATGAGTTGGAAGTTGTTTTCTTTTAGTACATATTTATACATATAATTTTGATATAACTATTTTTTAAATTTTTAAATTACTAATTAGTATTTATATCATTGGCAAATGATAAATAGTTACTTATTTTAATCTTTAAGTGAAAATGTATTCTAAATTTGTAGGGTAATTACAGTAGAAATAGAAGTAGAAATATGATGCATAAGTGTCCAAATTTTAGAAGGATAAGTTGGAAGCTTTCTTCCATTGGTGTAAGCATAACTAGTAAAATACAAGAACTGGTGTTTAAAGAACAGAATGGCTCTAACTACATGAAAAGATACTCAAAAGTATTAGTAATCACAGAATGCAAATTAAAAGCACAATGAATTTTTTCATGTCTACTGCATTAGAAAAAAATTAAAAATTATGCATTGGTCAGGATATGTGGCAAGGAGAACTCTTATGCACTGCTTGTTTCAGTGTAAATTTCTACAATAAATCTTCTATAATTCCTATCGAGTATCTCTGCAGAATTGTTTGCACAAATGCCCCAAGAAAGAAAAGTACAGGAATGTTCATAGGAGCATAATGACATCTAACTGGAGACAGTTCAAATCTTTATATATACTTAGCTATGGGTTACATATAGATACATACACATGTATATTCAGAAATGACATATAGTCAATCCTTATTATGAGTGATTCTATATTTGTAAATTTGCATATCCACAGAAATTTGTGATTCACAGCACTTTTGCAATCATTTGCTGACATGCACAGAACAGCATAAAAAGTTGTTATGCAACACTTACATTCCCAGCTGAGGTCAAACAAGGCAAGACCCTGCCTTCTGGTTTAAGTTCTCATACTGTAAACCAGTATTCTTTTTATAGTCTAATACCATGTTTTTCACATTTTGTGCTTTTTGTTGGTGATCTTGCTGTTTAAAATATTCCCTAAGAGTAATGCTGAAGTGCTGTCTAGCATTCCTCCGCACGAGAAAACTGTGAAGTGTCTTATAGAAAAAATATTTGTGTTAGATAAGCTTCATCCAGACATGAGTTACGACACTATTCCCTGTAAGTTTAGTGTCAATGAATCAGCAATATGTATTAAGTAAGGTGTCTTTAAACAGAAACACACGTAAAACAAGGTTTTGTATTGATTGGTTGATAAAAATGTGATCAGAGTCTCACAGAAACCTAACCTTGTTTTTCTACTATGTGCAGCGGTTCAGCATTTGGTAATTCATTGTTCATGGTGACTTTATAGAGCACAGCTTCCATGACTATGAGAATCAACTGTACTCTGTGACATGAGATTTATAAGTCTAAGTACATCATGTCTAAATCTAAAATTATAATATTAAATTAAAAAACTGTTTCCAAGATTACATATGTCATATGCATATTATTACATGCATATAATGTCTAAAATGTAATATATACTTGAAATATTAATAATTTTATTAAATTATTGTTATTAATTATTGTTAAGAATTAAATGTCAACTCTGATCTATAGATTTTTAGGTAATGCAAATTTTATGTATAATATATATTTAGTTTATGTATTATATATAAATTTAGGAACATATATACATATACACACATACGTATATGGTAAAAGTATAAATAAAATTAACTTAAAAGCCATCATACAATTCGGGATAGTTGTTGCTTTTTGGTAGAGAAAGAGTGATGTGGTCAGAGAGGGCTACACAGAGGTGATTAGATTAAAAATGGCTATTGCTATTTTCTGAAGATCCTAAAATTATTTAATATTTTTAGAGAAATTCTGGAGGATTTCACATTCAACCTAAACTATGGTTTATTGAACACTGAACTATGCGCAGATCACTAATCTGAGGCAAGCATACACTATTTCATTTAATTCTTACACTACTCTTGTGAGGTAGGTACTCTTCATGCAACTTTTTTTGACACTCGAGATTGTCATGCAAATTTCACTTTAAGATTTGGCTTTTAACAGTTATAGCTTCTACATTAAATGTAATAAAAGACATGGAATTTCGAAAGCCACATATATATTTTTTCTCTCTAAAAATGTAATTTTAAGATCTTCACTCATTGTCATTTTATGTATAATTTTAATAAAAATTAGGATAATGATAGGTAAATTTGTCTAGTACATATTAGTCATGCCATTTACATGTAGTCTTCTGTTAATGCTCTTAATTACCTTATAAATAAATATAGTTATTATCCTGTTTTTACAGATGACACCACAGACTCAGTTTTATTACTTTACTAAACGTTACAGAGTAAATGATGGAGCCGATATTTGTAGCATTTGAAGCTCTTATGCTTAATTTTCATGACACAAGATGAAACCATGTAAAGGAAAATAGGCTTAAATGTATAATTTCACAATAAACTAGAATTTTAGAAAATAGAATTGTGTATATGTGTGTGTGTGTGCGTGTGTATACATTCTCTTTTCTATCTTATTCTTTGTATAGGAGCATACCAAGTAGAATGCTTTTAAAGGGTCTATAACTTCAAATTATTTTAATATGAGTGTTCCATTTCTTAAGGTGGAGCATATTTAAATGCTGAGAAAATTCTAATTCATAGAATTTATACTAGTGTTGACACCTATTTATTGTGTGAATCTACACACACCTCTTTACTTTCCTATGGGCATAGTTTCCTGTCTGTAAAATGGAAATCCCATCTTGATAACATGATTTGAATATTAATGAATTATAATATTTGTATTGATATTATTATTTTAAAATATGGGTTTAAGATTACTTAGAAATGTTATTTATGATCTTTGAAGTGAGTAAAAAATAAATCATCCAGTTGTATTTCTGAATGTTTACTATAGCAGATGTGATCAAAACTACAATAGTTTAAACTCATGAATTAGTAATAAAAGATGGTTTAGTTTTCTTTATGCAAGCAGGAAAACTGCCGAGTGAGGACTTTAAGCCCCATAACTGTTTTTACATGCTGATTATACGACAAAGAGTAGTTTATGACATAAATGTCCTTTGGCATTTCCTCAGTATTCGTCTATGGTTTCTTTTTTAAATTTTCAAGCAATAAAATAGGTACTTTAAAGTATAGTAATAAAACCTAGTAATATATAGATTCAGATACTTTAGTCAACTTTCAAAGATCATTTGCTATTTTCAACTGGTTTCACTAACACTTACAATATTTATTTCCTTTTCTTTTTTCCTTAAATATTATACATCTTCAAAGATACTATTTCCAGTTCACATGTGATGTAAAGCCATCATGTTAGGTTAACTGAAGACCAAGGAGAAATAAACTTATCTCCCAATTAATAGATGAATTGATAGATAGAAGACAAGTAATTTTTATGTTTCTAAGAAAGCAAAAATGATTGCAAAAGCAAGCTGTATACATGCTGAAGACTACAAACCATCTCAAAATAATTATTGAGAGGTGTGGTATTTTGGGTTGATTTTAGCAATTTTAGCATTTGCACGACATTAACTTATAGAAGTGGCTTTGCCCCGATTACTGTGATTGACTAGGCTCTACATTATGTGCATTATTTGTTTGTCGTTAAAGCCTTTCATTTGACCTTGTCACTATAGTTTCCATGACATTTTTTGGTAGGCTTCTAACATACAAATGTATACCTATAAAATAAAATATTTCAAGTTATTTTATTCATTTTTTGAAAATCAGATGCCTGGGACCATTTTGATCAATAAGAATACTATAGATATGCAGAGAAGCTGTAATAAAAATGCCAACAATTTTTTTGCTTGCTTTTTGTCTCCCTAAATTACATTACTCGGTAGTCTTATTTCTAATTCTATTTATATTATCTGTAAAGTCAGCAGTGATTAGGGAAATTGAGTCCCTTCCATTACTATTTTACTGGGGTAAGGCTTCTTAATATTTCTGAAATTTGTCACATTTTAAAAATACAAAAAAATACTGGAAAAGGCTTTTATTGAAACTAAATTGAATACTTACTGAAAATAAAAAACATGTATTTAGCATAATAAGTACACAATATTTATTGAGTGAGATCCCCTTATCCATTTTTGTATACTTATAGATTACATTATAGATTACTTTGAGTATCATGCATTAATTCAATAAGATAAGTAATTTGAACTTTTGAGACTATTCCATCAAATTAATGCCACTGTATCTAAAGCCATATTTTATATCTGTATATTTAGTCAGGAATAACTTTAAATTTTACTTTATTGTATTTTCTTGGGAAAATCAGAAGGATTTACCTTTTTCATACCATTTAACAATTTTTAAAATTTTTTTCACCTATAGCGTCTAATAGAATGGTAGGCGCATTTATCAATTATACCTCTACTTCCTATAAAAGAGTAATTTGAGACTGCTTTTTAAAAAATAACCATATATCAAAACATCACATTGTACCCCATAAATATATAATAGATACAAGTAAATATATAAAAAAGCTAATTTTTTTGATGTATGAGTATATAATTAAGACATGTAAAATATATTTATAAAAAACATTTTTAAAAGTGAGATATTTTCTGTACAAATCATTGTGGCAATTAAAGCTTATTTAGCTATTTTATTTTAATTAAAAAACATTTTAGGGATAGGGCCTCTCTCTGTCACACAGGATGGAGTGCAGTGGCTCCATCAGAGCTCACTGCAGCCTTGAACTACTAGGTGAGTATAGTTAGTAATACTGTATAGTATACTGGTAATTTGCCAACAGAGTAGATTTCAGGTGTTCTGAGCACAAAAAAGAAAAGCGGTAACTCTATGAGGCGAGGGGTATGTTAATTAGGTTGACTGTAGTAATCATTTTTGCTATGAATGTGTATAACAAAACATTTTACACCTTAAATATATAATTTTTATTTTTAAAAAATAGTGGGGGCCGGAGGTGGTGGCTTATGCCTGTAATCCCAGCACTTTGGGAGGCTGAGGTGGGTGGATCATCTGAGGTCAGGAGTTTGAGACCAACTTGGCCAATGTGACGAAACCCCATCTCTACTAAAAATACAAAAATTAGCCAGGCATGGTGGCACCTGCCTGTAATTCCAGCTACTAGGGGGCTGGGGCATGAAGATCGCTTGAATCTGGTAGGTAGAGGTTGCAGTGAGCCAGTATCATGACACTGCACTCCAACCTGGGCCACAGAGTGAGACTCCATCCCGCCCCCCACCCCAAAATAAAGTGAGTTAGAGTTATCTCGACAATCATCAAAAAGCTAGACAACAGAAAGCACTAAAAAAAAAAAAAAAAAAGCCAATAGATCATGTCAAAAGGCTGTGCAACCATCATTTCATTCCTTGGCTTAGCCTTAAGCAGGAAGGAAAAATGAGACCAAAATTATCAATTATTGAGGTTAAAACAACTGATGATTGAAGTAAAATATGTATGAGATCTATCTTAGAGCTACGTCTGATGTATAATGTAAAATTGTACTTCAGTTCAGATCTAAATTCTTCACTTTGAGTAATTTTTGTTTCAGTAATCACATTAAATTATTTAAATATTTAGCCCACAATAATCAAAGGTATATAACTTGCATTGATTTTTTTTTTGTACATTTTCTGGTAATTTTCTGAATAGAAGAGTGTGAAAAATATTCATGAAAAAAAGTCATATTGTAGTTTTAACTAGAAAGTACTATTTTAGTGACTATCAAGAGTGGTAAACAAAAGGGAAAATAAAATTTAAACTGTTATTTCATTTTTTTAAATATAGATTACTTGAATTTTCATTAGAGGAGCAGAAATGCCACCAATGCCAAGTACCCCACCTCCGCATCCACCTCCAGATGGAGGATGGGGCTGGGTTGTGGTTGGAGCAGCTTTTATCTCCATTGGATTTTCATATGCATTCCCTAAAGCCATCACCGTATTCTTCAAAGAAATTCAGCAAATATTCCACACTACCTACAGTGAAATAGCATGGATATCATCCATTATGCTGGCTGTTATGTACGCAGGAGGTAAGCTTCTTGCAGTAAATAGAATCCTGAATTAAGAAAATAATTCCTCCGTGTCACAATGTTTTACATATAGTGTCTTGGTATATTAAAACCCTGTTTTTATGTTATAGTCACTTAAGGCCAATCAAAAGTATAATTAGAACTGAACTTTCAGTGATTTTAGTGATTCAGTATCTTAAGCTATTTGCTTTGAATCGAGTCTTAATAGGGAATTTGTTTGAATAAGAATTTGTAAGCACAAAGCAAGATTTACTAAATTATGGAATTTCCAAGTGAAGCTACTTCATTTAGTTTGAAATAAAGTCCACCTCATATTGCTGATGTCATTTTTCACTATTGAAACCTCTGGTAGAAATGCTTTCTTCTGAATGAGAAGAAAATTTAAGTTGCTGACAGTTTATAAGCCCAGAAAGTACATCACTTTAAGCTGCAAAAATGAAGTGTTAACATGTACATTCTAGACCCATTCAAATTTGTGTGACTGAAATGATTATTTATCTCTGTAAGACTAATTAAATATGACATCTTTTTAACTTAAATGGTTGCCTGAAAATTACCTTATTACATTCTATGTTCAAATGAAGGTATGAGTCATGAAGGATAATGAATAGATTAAAGTACCATCCCACTTCTAAATGTTAAAAATTTGGAATTATTGGTGCCTTATTATGTCACCTATTTTCTTTAAATCAATCTCAGTAGCAGACCAGACTCTCTTGTAGAATTTCTTGAAAGTCATTACTTAAAATATGTCTTTTAGAGTTTTTATTTTTCAAGTGGGTATTTGACTTTAAGGGATAGATATAGACTCAGACTATAGTCATTTAAAGAAATTATATCAATTATCTTCTGTGATTTCTTATTTTTCAAGTAACGATAATATGGCTCTTAGTCATGGAGATAGGACATTAGTATAATATCTAGTATTTAGTAATATTTACTTTCACCCAAGGCCTAAGTACTTAATATGTGTGATATGACTTAATCCTGTTAATGATCTGTGAAATAAGTATTATCTTCTCTTTATTCGATAGCTGAGGAAATAGATAAGATAGCTCTCCCAAGTCAAACAGCTTGTTAGTGGCAAATAGAGACTGCAACTCCAAGCATTTGACACCTATGGTCTCTGACTTTTACATCTAGAAAGTGACATCTTTCTCTTTACATCTAGAGAGTGACAAAGCCAGATGTAGCCCAGGCCTTCTGTAAACCTGATTCATTTCTTTCCATCTCAGCTCGGTGGCTTGTGTACCACCTCCACCAACATCATTTGTTCAGTGACATAATAATTATTCTTTAGGACATTATCTTTTTCTTGCACTATGAAGGTAAACAGTTGATCCTGAAATAATTCTGTGTGTGTGTGTGTGTGTGTGTGTGTGTGTGTGTGTGTGTGTTTATGTGTGTTGGTGCTGGAATGTGTTTTCTACTTTTTAATGTATAGTGATTTTATATTAATACAGCATATGTTTCCCTTATCCATTCGGTTAGGTTAAAGATGCATTTTTCTTCCAGTATCAAAAGGTATCCTTTAAATACTATTTGGGCATGTCAATGCAAAATTCTACTTCTAACACACATTCTGTGAATCTCCTTTGGGGAGTTGCTTTATAGATTGTAAGAATGTTATTTCTTATGACCATAGAAACAGTAGGTATTGTAGAGTAGATATTCCTGTATAGAGCAGCACATAATCATCTTGACTTAAACTCCAAAACGTGCTAATATTAAGATACATAGGAGTTTTTTTTTTGTTTTTTTTTTGTTTTTTTTTTTTTTTTTTTTTTGCCTCTTAAATACAATTGAAACAGTCTCTTCTACTGAATTAATGTAAGTCCATTGAATTTGAACTTCAGGTCTTATATAGTCATAATTATTTATTGAGCAGATAGTTGACTGACTCATCAGTAGGACACAATTTTATACACCGTTTTAGTTAACCAAATCTTAATTTACATTGTCTATTAGTTTTCAGACCTCAGAGTCTCAATGGCTTAAAACAATATGGTTTATTTCTTGCTGGAGCAATGTTTCAACAGGTGGCTATTCTATCACCCAAGGCTTTGTATGTTGTTCCCTAAATCTGCTCCATCTGCTGGACAAATAGTAAAGGCAGACAGCACAGAAGATCATGTGGACTGTTTTAGGGGGTAGGCCTGGAAGGAATAAACATTATTTCTGTACATATTCCATTGATTAGAACACTTATACTGCCCTACCCAGAGTCAGGGACCATGGATGCTGGGAAATGCAGCCTTCCTAAAGGAAGAAACAGAACTACAAAACATCCAGCCAGTCCTAGACAGAGCTTGGTTTCTCAACATTCTCCACTGAACAAAATATGCATGTGTTTATAGACTTGCCTATGACAGCCCTCCACCCTCTGGCTGGATCTAAAAGGAACATTAGAATGTACAGTGGCATAATTAACTTTCTCCAACTACTAAATCTCAATATGAAATTATGAAAAGTAAATATCCTGTATTTACTACAAATAAATGTTTTCATTTTATTCATACTTACTTTTCTGTTTTACTATGTATGGTATAAATTTTTAAAAGCACAAAAGAATTCTTTTGAAATTCAGGAAGAAAATGGTAGTTTGTTAAAATAGTTATAAATTTGGAAAAAGCTGCCTTAAAATTTTTAGGGTGATAGGGTTTTTATATATGCTTATTTTGTGAAAGCAATGCTAGATACATACAAATTCTTAGTATTTAGTAGTTGATGATGGCAATATCTAGGTTAGATCCAAGTAAATACCTGGAATATTGCCTAACGTCCTCCATTATCAGGGTTAAAACATGTAAATGTTTCATCTCTGGCCATAGAGAAAAGTCAGGAATTGAAGAAATTCTGCTCACCTTTGGTCCTTCTTTTAAAACTGTAAACACAATTCTATGCCCATTGTCTAGTGGATGAAAATGCTTTTACCTGCCGTGTCCACTGTTGAATATAGATCTTATACATTTACATAATTTGTTGGAAATAACATCTACATCTTATCCTGATAATTAGTTTCTAATCTTTTAACCAAAAATAATTGGCATACTTAAAATTATAATCTAATGTGGAAACAATTTTCTTAATGTGGATGCGATAATTTTTTTTTAAGAAACATAGTAACTATTTAGAACAAAAAGTCTGATATAGTCAGTTAATCTAAGACACAGGTATTAGTCCTGTTACTCACATTCCAGTCTTTCTTCAAGTGTGGTCTACAAAATGCTTTGCTTCTGAGTCATGAGTCTTGTTAAAAATGAAGTCCTGGGCCTTATCTCAAATCCCCTTTTATCAGGATTTCTGTTGATAGAGTTCAGAAACTTGCATTTTAACAAGTATCTCTGAAAACAACTTCACTTTATACACAACACAGGGGTTCACTGTTGTAGAAGAAAATCAATATTTGATTTTAAAATACTTAAATTTTCATAAAATATATGAAATATATTTATAGGAGTCTTTTAGGTTGATGATTATAAAATAAATTTAAAGAGCATAAGGTGAAAAGACATAGTTTAATATGAAGTATAATGAGTCTCTCTAGCAAGTAGCTGAAATATTCTGTTCAATGCTATGCTAATTGCGTTAGCCTAGAGAACACCTAAGATCTGACACATTCATTAGGGCTTAGCACTCAACCTATTAATCACTACTGTGGGGTCACTGAGTAAGACAGAACGTGTTCAGAGGCCTGGCCTGTGATGTCAGGACTGGAGTCTCTTGTAGTAATTAGTTGGCATCTGGGCTTTGGTAGCAAGGTATTATCTTCCCTTCTGATGTCTGAATTAAAAATGAAACTAATGAAAGGTTTGCAGGAAGGATGGAGAAGAATGCAAATTATGTTTATACCTTACTTCATCCTTAGAATAATGGCATTAAATTACAGCAACCCATCTGGATGTCCATATGTTCTCCTGGAGGTCTAGCAAATTTTAGCTAATAGGTCAAACAGTATGGTCACCCCATTAATAAAGCACTAAGTAGAGGTAGAAAACAGAATTTAAACTTTCTACACTGTTTAGAAGGACATAGGGTTTTATTTTGTAAATAGCGATTACATAGGATTGTCTTTAGTACAATATTTGTTTTTGTGTTCTATTGAATGATAATCTATACATGGTTACCTATACAGTTACTGACTACAGATTTTGGACTGCCAGTTTCTATGAGTACTTTATGTGACTTTTCTGGTAAAATTCCGTTCTGACTTGGAAGAATCAGCCATTCTGGAGAGGAGAATTGGCTTTGTCTCCATGGTAACTTATTTTTCTGTTTTATGTGAATAGTGAAGGCCAATTGTGTGAAAGTAAGGGTAATAGTTTTGTGAGGTACTGCTTTACACAGGGATTGAACGTTAGAACACTGAGCTTATTTTATTGGAGGCCAAGAAGCAAAAGGCTTTAACATAGCAGGTTGGTGGTCATAACATCAAATATGTATTTTTCTATTCTCTTAAAATTTTAAATAAGCTCAATATATTATTCTGCATTGTGCCCTAATATTTTGCAGAATGAGGGAGGCTATTAAAATAATTCATACTGTGCAATGTCTTAGCAACAATAAAAAAAGAAAGTTATTCCATTCCTGTGTTTGAGATAGCTAGGGCTTTCATCTTAGATTTATAAAAAGCACAAAGTACGAGGTACACTTTGACAGCCCTATGCAAGTAGGCTGTGGACTTTTTATATCTATGCCGTGTTAGGCTCTTTTTTTCATCCGTAGGTATAAATATTACTAAACCTTTCTAGGATATATGGCACAGTGTGGCAGAAACTATTATGCTCACCATGTATCCATGCACTCCTCTATATTTCCCAGCTTTCCTCCCCTTAGACTGAGACCAAGTGACTATTTCTGACCAATTAAATATAAGTGGAAGGACGTATGTCCCTCTGGACACCTCCTGGCAAGGTAGTTTGATCTGGCATGCATCTTCCCTTTCTCTACAGTTATATAGACTATACTGATCATTACAAACATGAGGACTTGATTTATTGTGTAACAACAATATAATTTATATACATTATTACATGGGATGAGAATGCACTATGAGATATCCTTGGTCAATTTAGCTTATATTATATCATGAAATGTACAAGTGCTACTTGGTCATATCTCTGTTAGAGAAGAGGTATCCTTTGGTATCTCAAATGAAAAAGAAGTTGTGAGTGGATATTATCATTGCCAGTTTTCATGGAATAAAAGTGAGAGGCAAGGACTTCAAAACACAAAGTAGTAGTGGAGTCATGGTCCTGGAGCTTTCTGTGATGAAATCTGTGTGTCTTTTCCAAAACAGGGATGAAAGGGGACAGAGGTCAACGACAGATCGGAAGTGTGCTTAGAGCCTTTGAAGTTATTCCAGGACATACTTTCCCTACAGAGGGCGGATAATCTAGTACAAATAATATCAGAGAGTTGCTAAATGTTATTTTCAACATAAATTTTAAGAACCTTTGTTGAAGTCTTTTCTGACTGATACATGTGCCTTAGACAGTGAACCCTTCACTTACTGATGTATAAAAAGAACCTGTTTATTAATTTATGACCTGATGAGAATAAGACTACCTTTCCTGATTTTTGGCTTCAAAAAATTCAAAAATATGTTATTATATCGTTACTCACTTTATGCAGACATGTTTTTGTTGCAAATGACAGAAACCTGATACAGATACCATAAACCCTAAAGAGAAATGTTCATGTATACAAATCAGAGGAGAAGCACAGACACCAATGTCGTCCAGCTCAACTAGCACCAGTAATTCTATTTGTAAAGCGTGTTGCACTCTCTCTTTTCTCTTCTGCTTCTTCCAGAGGGCAGCTTTGTTTACTTATATTGATATTCTTCCCCTGGCACCAGGAAGATGTTTACCAACATTTCAGCCTTATATTTCAGCTCAAATTTGACACTAGGAAGACTGCCACTATTCCCTAAGTTATACTTTGACAAATTCTGAGGAAGATTGCTAGGACATGGCCTACTTTGCATTTGCCCTGCAGGCAGTGGGTGAATGAAGGACTAACATTGGCAGCCTGAGTGGAACTATGCATCTGAGATAGGAAAGGAGCAGTTCCGTAATGGAAGGGCACTACTGTTCCTAGAGGAAGGAAGGATTCTGAAGAGACAAAGTATTAACAATAAGCACTTACTACTTTAGTCTTTTTAAAGAGATTAATATGTTATGTTTCAAGAGTAAAAATGTGCTGGGTTTTACTAGTCACTCAAGGGGAATTTTGCATGTAGATACTTTATAACTAGCTAGCAAGCTGCATAGATAGGTTACATGTCAAAATGCATATATCATATTTGGAAACTATTGCCTAATGAAATATATTGCTTAGTAGCCACCCAGAGGACTCAACTGTATTTTTTTTTTTTTTTTTTTTCGAGACGGAGTCTCGCTCTGTCGCCCAGGCTGGAGTGCAGAGGCCGGATCTCAGCTCACTGCAAGCTCCGCCTCCCGGGTTCACGCCATTCTCCTGCCTCAGCCTCCCGAGTAGCTGGGACTACAGGCGCCCACCACTTCGCCCGGCTAATTTTTTGTATTTTTTAGTAGAGACGGGGTTTCACCGTGTTAGCCAGGATGGTCTCGATCTCCTGACCTCGTGATCCGCCCGTCTCGGCCTCCCAAAGTGCTGGGATTACAGGCTTGAGCCACCGCGCCCGGCCTGTATTTTTTAAAAATTTGAAACAGGGTCACTCTGTTGCCCAAGCTAAGTGTAGTGATGTGATCATGGCTCATTGCAGCCTTGACTTCCTGGGCTCAAGCAATTCTCCTGCCTCAGCCTCCTGAATATTCTGGGACTAGAGAGGTCACCACCATGCCCAGCTAATTTCTGATTTTTTGTAAAGACAAGGTTTCACTATGTTGCCCAAGCTAGTCTCAAACACCTGGACTCAAGCCATGCTCCCACCTTGGCTTCCAAAAGGGCTAGACTTACAGGCGTGAGCCACCACACCCACTCAGCCCTAATTGCATCTTATATGAGTTGGTGCCTAGAGTGGAACATAGATATGGAAAGTCCCAGGATCTCAAAATGGATTATTAGTGATGTAATTGTGCAATGAGAAGCAGAAGAGCATTGTAATTGGAGAGTGAGCTTTCAAAGTATTAATAACAGGTATGAAATTGAGACTTTGCTACTGGGTCATTCAGCCTATTTGCCATTTTACCTCGGACACTCAGTTTCCTTATCTATAAAAATCACACTAGAATATATACATTTATGTGTGTGTATGTGACTGTGTGTGTATGTATAATGTACACTCTCCTGCTCAGAGTCATTATTAATAGTAAACACCAAATATGATACTTAGGAAATTGTAGTTTTTGATTCATTGCAGTTTGTTGCTGCTGTTTTTTTGTTTTGTTTTGTTTTGTTTTGTTTTTATATTCTCTGTTATTCAGTGAAACTGCATATAAGGAACAAAGAAGATAGTAAGTCTGACTCGAGCAATCTGTGCCAATAACATTTGAAAACAACTGGGAATGCAAGAAATAAATAGGTCAATAATCATTTCTAGAAGAAATCTATGCCCTTTACTCATATTTTCTGTGGCATTTCCCTTGTGCCTCCTATGATTTGGATAGTGGACAAGACATTGGTCACTCTTTTTGAGCCATCCTATATTGAAAAATCCTTCCTATGTTTAGGGGATTCCCAACATCATCATTTTCTGCCTCCCCAAGGGAAAAGACAGATATATACTTTCTCAGAGTTTATTACACTTAGGGTACAGGCATGTGACCCAGGCTCCGTCAACCCAGTGTAGAAAGGCCAGTTTTCATTCAGAAACTACTGATGTGAAGAAGCAGATTCCTCAAGAAAAACATTCAGATGTGGTGGTTATAGATAATTAATAACCCATTCACGCAAAACTAGTGTCAGTGTTTAGGGTCAATGGGACTTTCACTGTAAACTATGTTGTCATTGGTGGCAGCTGTGATGTCCCCATTGGAGCAATCAATTTTGTCATGTGATTTGGTCAGCATCCTAGCTTGGGTTTTTAAATCCCCCCTCATGTTCTCTGACTTACTTTTATATCCTTAATGAATGCTTTCTTCCTTAACTAGGATATTTGATAGATATATATGGAGTTAAGTTCCCCAAAGGTCCTAGTGAATTCTAGAATGAAATGCTGTCATGAACTAACTGGTTATTTTGAAAACTTTCTATGGATCTTTTCTTTTCTCCCTTCCCCTCCCCTCCCCTCCCCTCCCCTCCCCTCCCCTCCCCTTCATGTGGATACATAACAGATATAGTCTCACTCTGTTGCCCAGGTTGGAGTGCACTGGCACAATATCGGCTCACTGCAACCTCTGCCTCCGGAGTTCAAGTAATTCTCCCCCCTCAGCCTCCCAAGTAGCTGGGATTACAGGCACCCAAGACCACGCCCAGCTAATTTTTGTATTTTTAATAGAGACAGGGTTTCACCATGTTGGCCAGGCTGGTCTCAAGCTCCCAACCTCAGGTGATCCAGCCATCTAGGCCTCCCAAAGTGCTGAGATCACAGGCGTGAGCCACTGCACCCAGCTGAATGTTTCCTTTAAAAGAAGGAACATTCCTACTGTTTCCCAGCTCTTCCTCAACAACATATTAGGATTGAAGAATTTACTGCAGTTCTTTTTAATTAACTATTTTAAAGAGCTCTGTAAAAAATGAAATTAAATTTTATATTTTCATATGCTGTGGGTGACTTAAGTTTGATGGATGATGTCACAGAATGCAAAGTAAATACACGAATACTTTTTCGTTGTAATAGTAGTGACTTTGGCGGAATAATTGCATTGTTCCAAAGGGATTTTCAAATGGTTAATCTAGATGGCTCTCCTTGAGTGAGAATTTGCTCAGCTGGATGGAAGTATATGCTACAGGAGTGTGGTTCATATATTTGACCCTAAGGGAAGGCCCTGGTGATGGCATAAACTATCCCTGCACAATTGTTGTCTGAGGATTCATTTGCAATCACCAGAGGTAGGGATGTCCAGGAAATCCAGCATCACAATTAAGAAGAAAACTATATATAATTTCACTCATTCATCTATTCCACAGATACACACTGAGCATCTTAAATGTGCAAAACACTGGTGTGGCATTGGAAAAACCACAGCGAGCCAACAGACACAGGCTATGCTTTCAGAATATGAGATAGCCATTTACACTTTTCCTTATTTCATTACAGTTATGATAAATGTTAGTAAAGAGACACAGGGGGTGCCATGCAACAGCAGAAAACGGAAATTGATCTCATAATTGAGTGATCAGGCAATATTTCTTGGAGCTGAATTTGAAGGATAAGGAGGCAGCACTAGTCAAGCAAAAGGAAGTGTTTGAGGCAGAGGAAACAGTATTTGTGAAAGCCGTGAAAGGAAGTGTCGCGGAGAGTTCTCGTAGTCCAGAGGAGGTAAATGTGATCGATCTACGGTGAAAAGATGGAGAAAGTTGTATTTGATGGCCTAAAACTTACCAGATATGATCCTGGGCCACATATTGTATCCACATAAACAAAAGAGAAGAGGATTGGAGGATAAGTATCGATGCTACCATGTTAGTCCGCTCTAGCTGCCATAAAAGAATATCACAGACTGAGTGGATTAAACAATGGAAATTTATTTCTCACAGCTCTAGAGGCAGGAAGTTGAAAATCAAGGTGCCAGTAGGACTGGTTTCTGGTGGGGCCTCTCTTTTCAGCTTGTTAGATGGCTGCCTCCTAGTTGTGTCCTCACATGGTCTTTTCTTTGTGTGCATATATCCCTGGTGTCTCTCTCTCTCTCTCTCTCTCTCTCTCTCTCTCTCTCTCTCTCTCTCTCTCTCTCATTTTTTCCTTTTGATGTAGAGTCTTGCTCTGTTGTATTTTTAATAGAGATGAGGTTTCACCACATTAGCAAGGCTGGTCTCGAACTCCTGACCTCAGGTGATCCACCTGCCTTGACCTCCCAAAGTGCTGGGATTACAGGCATGAGCCACCACGCCTGGCCTCTCTCTTTTCTCATAAGGAAACTAGTCATAGTGGATTATGGCCCAACTTAATATTTCTTATGAGCTTATTTAACCTTAATTACTTCCTTAATGGTCTTATCTTCACAGACAGATACACGAAGTGTTAGGGCTTCAACATGAATTTTGGAGGGACACAATTTAGTTCGTAACAGGTACTAGGATCAGAACTCCGAGTACTCTCCTTTTTAATCAATTTTAAGAGCAGATGCATAATCCAGAATGTGTTAAAATACAGGTGTTCGTCATTCTTTGTGGTAGTTATGCTCTATGAAGTGCCACAAACACTGAATGAAAAAATACCAAATTGCTGCTGCTAGGAGAGATTTAGGGTTATAGTTCCCTGAACCTCTGATCATAAAATTTTCATTCACCAAGCAATCCATGGCTTTGTTTTCTATGTGTTTCCATTTAAAGACATTGTATTCAATATATGTCATTGACTGACATTGAATTTTGGCCGAAGGTGCTATAATTTATTCCTGAATTAAGCTTATTAAACACATACCTTTCCTCCATAAGGCATATCACAGCCTTCTTGTGCCTAGGAACACCAGCCAGCACTTAAGCATTATGCTTTGAGGCCATTTCAAACAGAAGAATTACCAACAAAAAGCACGAAAATGCAGAAAATGTGGTATTATATAGACCCTGAAAAGGACAGTTGTTTATACTCTGGGAGCTGGAACAAGAAAGCAGATCATCACCTTGTTTGACCTTAGCTGGGAAGATGAGGTCACACAATGCATGTCAGGTGATCCAAATTTTTCGCCACTCTGCACATATCCACCAGTGACTGCAAAAGAACTGAGAGTATTGATTTTAAGGTTACAAATCAATTTTAGTAAGTAGACAAATCTGTAAATATAGAATCTGCAAATAATGAAGACATTTGTAAATATAGAATCTGCAAATAATATACCTATGCCCTTTCTCTGGTGAAATTACTGCATTTCTTGTACTTTATAAAGGTGTTTGTAATTACCTAATGTTTTTATTATAGTTTATCTGTTGTTTATAAGAATTGCATAAGCCTGCACAACCACAAAGCTAATTTACATTAGCGTTTTTGTAGATAGGTATTGGTTATCATCCTGGAGTTTACTGAAGTTCTTTTTAAAGGAACACAACTTTCTTAAGCTATAAAAGCAATAATAATTACACTTAGAATAGTCCTAATCACTAGAAGGGTGTTAAGTATAAAGCTTTGGAAAGCTTCTGTGGAAGCTTTGACGGATTTTTGAAAACTGATGAACAACTGATGATCCACAGCCTTGAATTATTCTGATTAGAATGTGCTGTGCATGACTGTAGCATTCTGTTGGCTGGTGGTTTCCTACTTTGGCCTTGTGTCTCATGCAATCGATGATTGGATTAGCAGCAGCCAGTGGAAGCAACTGTATATTTTCTCAGCACCCCAGGAAATGAGTGTACATTCTTGGAAGGCTGAAACGGAATAAAACCATTAAATAGAACTCTGATCTACTTCAGATTCATCTCTTCCCCTTATATGATGAGTAAAGAACATTTGTAAATAGGACTATGAGAGAAATATGGATAGTGAACAAAGGGGAGCAAAAGGAGAAATATGATGTGTGTGCAGGCAATTTGGAATTTCTTTTACATTTTCCAATCTTCTACCAGATAATCCTAAGTTCATGTATACGACTTATATTGATATAGAAATACAAGAATCAGCTGGGTGCAGTGGCTCATGCCTGTAATCCCAGAACTTTGAGAGGATCACTTGAGTACAGGAGTTCAAGACCAGCCTGGGCAATATGGTGAAACCCCACCTCTACCCAAAATACAAAAATTTACTGGAGTATGGTGGTGTGTGCCGTGTACCAGCTACTCAGGAGGCTGAAGTGGGAGGATAACTTGAGCCCAAGAAGGGGAGGTTGCTGTGAGCTGAGATGGCACCACTTCACTCCAGCCTGGACAACAGAGCAAGACTGTCTCACAATAAATAAAAATAAATAAATAAAAGAATCATCTGTAAATCAAAGGCATTTAAAGTATCTTTTTGGTTCTATTAGGAAAAAATCATATAGTAAGTTCAGAACATTTAGGATTTTATCTCAGCTGGTGTAAACGGCCGTGATATTGGTACAAAGATGAAATGATGGGTGTTTTGGCAATGGCAGCTGTAAAATCTACATAGCAAACAACAGATGGTTGCTTATTTGACTTTTGGGCGTAACTGGAATATAGAAACTGCTGTTGAAATAGGTCTTTCTCAATGTTTCAGATTTCTATCATCTTCCAAAGAGTGAACATGGATCTAGAGACAGAAAATTTTTAAAGCCTCCCTTTGTATTCTTAGTCTCTTGTGTGGGACAAACTTTTCCCCACTTTCATCAGAAATATGCAAAGGGTTGAATTTTAATAACCTTAGTTACAGTGTCCTTGAATACAGAGGCTGTCATTAACTTTCCAAATGCCTCTTGGGCACCAGGAGTATTTCATGATTAGTTTAAAATGTAGGTAAAATATCTACACAGAGTTAGTTTGGCTCTTGCAGATAAAGAAAAACAAGTTTAGTCAGATGACTCCGATAAAATGAACTATAAGTCCTTCTCATGAACACTGCTTCTCATGAGAAATATTAAGTACCTCTATGCTGTGGCAAAAATATTACTTAATAGTATTTCTTAAGTCAAACATGATATGTTTTAGAAGCTAGATAAAACTTTTCAAAGCCAACGTAACCTCTGCCCCTTAGAGTTGGCTCCCATATTAGATCAGACACAATTGAACTAGAAACCTGAGGCAATGCATGCATGCTTCTGAACCTGTTTCCCTAACAAAATAGCCTCACCTCTGTGCCCTATAAACACTCCAAAATACAAATGTGGGAGAAAAAGAAAGGTTTTTATTCATCTCGTATTTTAATTTTATATTTGTAATCTCTTGTTTATTTGAGTGATTTTATTCTCTTTGGCTTATTAAATGAAACAGCAGTGAATGTTGAACAATTATATTTAGATTTTTTCTACCTATTTGTGAAGAAACAAAATTGGAAACAGAAATGCCTTTTTTTAAAAGATAAATTTTCTGCAGACATTCATGCTCCCTTAGGAGGATCAGTAATAGTGTCAGAAAAACACATCTCACCAAGTATCTAAATTTCTGTTTCGTTTCAGACAGTTCTCTTTATTGCTTTAGCTAAGTCATACATATTTATTAACCACAGAGTAAATTTAATAAGGTCCAAATTAAATTAGCTATATATATACAAGTACTAGTTATAGCTTCAATGATACTTATGTAATATTCCAAATATAATTTTTTATTTGTTATGGTGATTTTTGTCTAAGAAGTATTCTTTTTTCCACTGGCAATCTTGTTTATTTCTTTAGAGTGCTTAATCATTGATTTTTAAGTAAAGAGCCTACATACAATCTTGTTTCAAAGCATACCAAAAGCTTTCAGAGATGAGTAACTCATCTTTTTTACTAAATACCTAAAAATTTTTTTGCCTTTTTTTTTTTTTTTTTAAAGAGGCATTGACATAGTGGAATAGTGGTAGGGCATGGAGGATTTGCCTGTGTTCAGGTTCCAGTGCTGCTTCCTATTAATTGGAATTTTGGGAAGATACTCAACACCTCTCTGCTTCAATTCCTTGTGTATAAAATGCCCGTGGTTTATTTGTATGAACGAATATTTCTGAACTCTATGAGTAGCTCATATCTCATAATTAAATACAGTAACAAAGAATAATGTGGCTATCTGGGAGATGATGTCCTACCATCTCAACCTGTTTATGTTAAGTTTATGTTCTAACATTGAATTTATTTAAGCTGTTTTGAAAATTCAAAATTGTCCAAAGATGTGTACAGCTTCTGCAGCATGGAAACTAGGAAAAATGGATAAGAAGGAAATAAGTATCATATGATAAAGCCTGCTTTGCCTTATATTTCAACCTAAAATAATTATAGACATAAGGAGAAAAAAAGTGATCTATCTTTATGTTACTCTGGCCATCTTTAGCCTATGGTACTTCTAGACACTATCTAAATTAGATGTTTTAACATTTAGTCCAGGCTTTATGTTCCATCTTCTAGGACCCCATTCCCTCACCTTTTTTTTTTTTTGGTCTTTTTCAATGCCCTAGAGTAAGAAAACTTGTCACATGTGAGATTGCATAAATTGCAAAATCCATTGTGATTACAGAGGTCATTGTGCATTACCTTTGCTGTGAATAGCTGTGTATTGTGTTCAGACAGACTTTAACAAAATAGGTGCACAAAATGAGCACCATTCTTTGTAACATGGCATCCAGAGAAAATTAAAAACAGAGAAGCTAAAATCATTGAAAGCATATATTTGTGAATTCATGTTTGTTTTTGATATAAAGAATACCTGTTCTAGTAAGAAAGACAAATCAGATTTTATCTTTACAAGGTGAAAATATCAAGTCTAAGAAGAGATATAATAAAACAATATGAAATCCTGAAGAATGTGGATCATATGAAGAGATGTGTTAATTAAATTCCACAATATTGGAATTGTAGTGGGAAAGAAGACAGAAAAATGGGGCCCAAGACAAGCCTGAAAAAGATCTATTTTATAACATAAGGGAAAAATATACAAAATGTATGATCCCAATAAAAAATGAGTTACACCAAATTTTGTAACAGTTTGTAACAAATAAACTTCAGATAAATTCATTAGCGATAGCTGTAGGTTTAAAGGGAAACAAAAGTATTAAATATATATTTTATATCAATCTGCACTTATTGAGGATTGCTGTATTTTGAGTTTACTAAGAATAAACATGTTAATCTTCTAAGTAAATATTGGAAACAGGATGCATACCTGGGTCTATCTGACTTTGAATCTCATGTTTTTGTTAACTTTTCTGGGATAGGAATGCCTCATGACTATACCTTTCTTTTCTAATTCTTCAGGCTGGTATCATATGCAGTAGCTGTATAGTCCATCAGTTGATTGACATGTTATTATGGGATCACTGTCTAAAGAACACAGAATTGGAAAGATAATACATTTGTTCCAGTTTGGAATTTTCTTAAGTTATTGTTAATTGTTACTTATATATTTATAGTTGACTAAAATTTATTAGATCTTTTCTTTTTTTAAGCACCCTTTCATAAATTTGGTCTATGTTTTCTTGAAATCGATTTTTCATTTTGTGAGACCATAATTAGTACTCATAATAACAGAAATGTATATATTTTTGTTATTGAAAAGGACCAGTCATAGTAGTGTAACCTTCTTGTATCACTAAAATAAAATAGTGAACAAAAGTATATATTTGATGTCAGACCGAGGAATGTCCTGTTTCCAGTATCTCCCTTAAACGTGCTATCCATCCCTTCTAAATTTTAGTGATTTTTCTACAGTATAGGGGGAAATTATATATCCAATCCAGACACTTTGTCATAATTGAAAAAAGGAATGAATGAAACAATAGCTATTCAATAGCTATTATCATCATCCAGTCTCCTCCCCACTCCTTGTCTTCCAGAAGATCCCCAACTCCCATGTTCACACCCTTAAACTTGTCATTGTCAATAACTTTCAGATAATCTCAATTTTTAAATAACTTATTCCTCAGTCACCATGTCCTATCTTCCACCCCATTGTTTTCTAGTACTGCAACTGTAATAATCCTTTAACTCCATCAGTACTGTTAAGGTGTTGATATACTACCTCATCTATAACTGCTTTCCATACCATCTTCACCTCCCTTACCGAGCTAAACTTCAGATTCAATTAATTTAAGTTCCTTGCATACATTCTTAACTTATCTACCTACCGTTCTTTTTTTTTTTTTTTTTTTTTTTTTTTGTATCTCTTGATGAAACCAGAACTCTGGCTAAAGCCATCGGCTTAGTTCCTTTATCTCCATGGCAGAATGTAAACCACACTGTAGGATCTACTAATCTCTTTAATTGATGATCGATAATCTTAGGTGGGCTCAAAATGCTGCCTGGTAACCATATTTTATATTCTATTACTCTAGCCCAGTCTCTCTCTCTCTCAGTGAGATGATTATTTGTCATTTAATCCTTATTCCCCCAAGCCACTGTCTTCCCTCCTTGAAGTTACCCAGAAGGTAGCTTCAATTCTTACTTCATTTGAAAGTTTACATAATCAGTAAAACTTCCACATACTTCTACTACAATCTCTCACCTGTTTACATCCAGATCTGACATACTTTACTTTCTTTCCTGTATCAGTATCTGTCCTAACTAAGGTCAACTATACACTTCCTTTCTCACCCCCTCAACTATTAATGGGCATTACTGTGGACAAAATTCTTTCTTCTCTCTCCATTAGCAATATTCCCTCTCACAACTGGGTCATTCCTGTAGCTTATAACCATGGTATTCCATCCTTCGACTTGGGAAAAAAACAAAACAAATGGAAAATGTTATTTAGACCAATGTTACCTGTCAGCTACAACCATACTTATGTCCTTCCCTTTAAGCAAAACTTCTTGAAAGTGTTGCTCCAGTTTCTCTCTTCCCCTTCTTTTTGCCCCCCCCTCCAATCAGAATTTTTCTTTTACCCCCTCATCTGAAATTGCTCTTTCCAAGTCTCTCAGGACTTCAGTGCTACCAATGTAGTGGTCTTTTCTTAGTCCCCATTGTAATTGACCTTTCTGGAGCATTTGATGCAGTATTTAATCACTCTTGGTCTTCCATAAAACACATTCTTGATCTTACTTATAAAATATTACACTTAAGTTTTTTTCTTTTGATGCCATTAGCCACATCTTTTCAGTATCTATTTTTGGTTCTTCCTTTCCCCTTAAACTCTCAATGTTCAAAAGTTTGGCTCTTGGATCTCCTTTCCATCTATACTTGCTCCATAGATGACTTTGCACCTTCTCATGACTGTAGCTCATATTTGTAGGCTGATGCCTCCTAAATTTATATCTTCAGTTTCAACTTCTCCTGAACTCTAGACCTATATATAAAGCCTCTTTTCAGTATTTCCACTCAAATGCTTAACAGCCATCTCTGAATTCGCATATCTAAAATTCATCTTCTGAAATTCTCCTCCAAATCTGTTGATCAGGTAAAAAACATTGGTGCTATGCTTTGACTTTTCCTCTCTCTTCTTTCACCCACTTAACTTTCTATTAGCAAATTTATTGGTGCTGCCTTCTAAATAAATCCAACACTTAATCACTTCTCATCACCTTTGCTGCTGTTACCTGGCCCAAGGTACTATTATTTATAGTCTAGATTATCTTTGTAGTCTATGATTTGGTGTTCCTGTTTCTGAATATACCTACCAATGAAATCCTGTCATAACCTAAGTTCAGTCATGTCCAAGCCTACCTAAGACTTCCCAACTCACTCTAATTATCTACTCTCCCTGTTATCTCCATGAACTTGTCTTGTGTTATCCTCCCTTTTGCTAACTCTGATTTAGCTATGCTATCCACCTGCTATTCCTAGAATATACCTGCCATGTTCTCACCTTAGGGAATTACACCCATTCTTCCCTTTACCTGGAATGATTTTCCCTTGGATTTAAAAATGCCCTCATTTCTTTTGGGTCTTTACTCAAAATTCACCTCTCATAGAGGTCTTCTAGGTGTACTCTGTCTAAAATTTCAACACCACATCACACAGTTCTATCCATCTTCATTGTGGTATGTTTTTTTCTCCATAACACTTATCACTATCTGTTATTTATTTTGTATTTGAATAATACTGTCCTGTAGAACTTTCT
The DNA here is from genome assembly GCF_047675955.1 of Chlorocebus sabaeus. Classification (NCBI taxonomy): domain Eukaryota; kingdom Metazoa; phylum Chordata; class Mammalia; order Primates; family Cercopithecidae; genus Chlorocebus; species Chlorocebus sabaeus. Next base: position 57,344,351 of record NC_132914.1, read on the forward strand.
GTGGTGATAGAAATGTTCTATAAATCTGATTGTCTAATATATATTATCCAGTAGTCACATGTGGCTATTGAACACTTCAGGCTAGTCTGAGAAAGGAACTGAATTTTTATTGTATTTTACTTTAATTAATTTAAATTATAAAAAACTCCCTTGGCAAATGGTTACCATATTGGACAATGCATGTTTAGAATGTAAACTTTCATTACTGTAGCCTTGTAGTATAGTTTGAAGTCAGGTAGCGTGATGCCTCCAGCTTTGTTCTTTTGACTTAGGATTGTCTTGGAGATGCAGGCTCTTTTTTGGTTCCATATGAACTTTAAAGCAGTTTGTTCCAATTCTGTGAAGAAACTCATTGGTAGCTTGATGGGGATGGCATTGAATCTATAAATAACCTTGGGCAATATGGCCATTTTCACGATATTGATTCTTCCTATCCATGAGCATGGTATATTCTTCCATTTGTTTGTGTCCTCTTTTATTTCACTGAGCAGTGGTTTGTAGTTCTCCTTGAAGAGGTCCTTTACATCCCTTGTAAGTTGGATTCCTAGGTATTTGATTCTCTTTGAAGCAATTGTGAATGGAAGTTCATTCCTGATTTGGCTCTCTGTTTGTCTGTTACTGGTGTATAAGAATGCTTGTGATTTTTGCACATTAATTTTGTATCCTGAGACTTTGCTGAAGTTTCTTATCAGCTTAAGGAGATTTTGGGCTGAGACAATGGGGTTTTCTAAATATACAATCATGTCATCTGCAAAGAGGGACAATTTGACTTCTTCTTTTCCTAACTGAATACCCTTGATTTCTTTCTCTTGCCTGATTGCCCTAGCCAGAACTTCCAACACTATGTTGAATAGGAGTGGTGAGAGAGGGCATCCCTGTCTTGTGCCAGTTTTCAAAGGGAATTTTTCCAGTTTTTGCCCATTCAGTATGATATTGGCTGTGGGTTTGTCATAAATAGCTCTTATTATTTTGAGGTACGTTCCATCAATACCGAATGTATTGAGCGTTTTTAGCATGAAGGGCTGTTGAATTTTGTCAAAAGCCTTTTCTGCATCTATTGAGATAATGGTGTGGTTCTTGTCTTTGGTTCTGTTTATATGCTGGATTATGTTTATTGATTTGCGAATGTTGAACCAGCCTTGCATCCCAGGGATGAAGCCCACTTGATCGTGGTGGATAAGCTTTTTGATGTGTTGCTGAATCCAGTTTGCCAGTATTTTATTGAGGATTTTTGCATCGATGTTCTTCAGGGATATTGGTCTAAAATTCTCTTTTTTTGTTGTGTCTCTGCCAGGCTTTGGTATCAGGATGATGTTGGCCTCATAAAATGAGTTAGGGAGGATTCCCTCTTTTTCTATTGATTGGAATAGTTTCAGAAGGAAAGGTACCAGCTCCTCCTTGTACCTCTGGTAGAATTCGGCTGTGAATCCATCTGGTCCTGGACTGTTTTTGGTTGGTAGGCTATTAATTCTTGCCTCAATTTCAGAGCCTGCTATTGATCTATTCAGGGATTCAACTTCTTCCTGGTTTAGCCTTTGAAGAGTATAATCCAGGAAATTATCCATTTCTTCTAGATTTTCCAGTTTATTTGCATAGAGGTGTTTATAGTATTCTCTGATGGTAGTTTGTATTTCTGTGGGGTCTGTACTACAAGGCTACAGTAACCAAAACAGCATGGTACTGATACCAAAACAGAGATATAGACCAATGGAACAGAATAGAGTCCTCAGAAATAATAGCACACATCTACAGCCATCTGATCTTTGACAAACCTGAGAGAAACAGGAAATGGGGAAAGGATTCCCTATTTAATAAATGGTGCTGGGAAAATTGGCTAGCCATAAGTAGAAAGCTGAAACTGGATCCTTTCCTTACTCCTTATACAAAAATTAATTCAAGATGGATTAGAGACTTAAATGTTAGACCTAATACTATAAAAATCCTAGAGGAAAACCTAGGTAGTACCATTCAGGACATAGACATGGGCAAAGATTTCATGTCTAAAACACCAAAAGCAATGGCAGCAAAAGCCAAAATTGACAAATGGGATCTCATTAAACTGAAGAGCTTCTGCACAGCAAAAGAAACTACCATCAGAGTGAACAGGCCACCTACAGAATGGGAGAAAATTTTTGCAATCTACTCATATGACAAAGGGCTAATATCCAGAACCTACAAAGAACTCAAACAAATTTACAAGAAAAAAACAAACAACCCCATCAAAAAGTGGGCAAAGTATATTAACAGACATTTCTCAAAAGAAGACATTCATACAGCCAACAGACACATGAAAAAATGCTCATCATCACTAGCCATCAGAGAAATGCAAATCAAAACCACAATGAGATACCATCTCACACCAGTTAGAATGGAGATCATTAAAAAGTCAGGAAACAACAGGTGCTGGAGAGGATGTGGAGAAATAGGAACACTTTTACAGTGTTGGTGGGATTGTAAACTAGTTCAACCATTATGGAAAACAGTATGGCGATTCCTCAAGGATCTAGAACTAGATGTACCATATGACCCAGCCATCCCATTACTGTGTATATACCCAAAGGATTATAAATCATGCTGCTATAAAGACACATGCACACGTATGTTTATTGCAGCACTATTCACAATAGCAAAGACTTGGAATCAACCCAAATGTCCATCAGTGACAGATTGGATTAAGAAAATGTGGCACATATACACCATGGAATACTATGCAGCCATAAAAAAGGATGAGTTTGTGTCCTTTGTAGGGACAGGGATGCAGCTGGAAACCATCATTCTTAGCAAACTATCACAAGAACAGAAAACCAAACACCACATGTTCTCACTCATAGGTGGGAACTGAACAATGAGATCACTTGGACTCGGGAAGGGGAACAGCACACACCAGGGCCTATCATGGGGAGGGGGGAGGGAGGAGGGATTGCATTGGGAGTTATACCTGATGTAAATGACGAGTTGATAGGTGCTGACGAGTTGATGGGTGCAGCACACCAACCTGGCACAAGTATACATATGTAACAAACCTGCACGTTGTGCACATGTACCCTAGAACTCAAAGTATAATAATAATAAAAAAAAATCATTTACTATAAAAAAAAATAGAATGTAAACTTTCAGTGCCCCACTGGAATATAAATGTTATGAGAGCAGAGATTTTGTTTTCCCTCTATTTAGTTCATTGCTGTATTCCTAAACATACCCTGGCATATAGTAGAAAATATTTTTGAAGGAATGAACAAACTGAACATTATAAAAATTGTTATAATAATGATCAAATAAGACATTGAAACACAATCCTAGTCCTTGCCCTGCCACTCAATAATGTGGTGATTTTTCAGAAGTTACTTACTTTCTTGGAACCCGAGTTCCTTCATTCATATTTTTCTCTTTCATTTAATAAACATGTATTAAGATCCTCCTCTGTGCCAGGAATTATGGTAGATACTGATGTACAAAGATTACAAAGATGTGGTGCCTGACAAGGAGTTCCATTTAGTCAGGAATAAAGAGAAGTAAAATTTATTAAAGCTTCATGATACTCTTAAAGGTGGAGATGTGAATTGCTATACGAGAAGACAGAAGAAATAAAAGCCTTAATGGTCAAAGGAATAATTGATGAAAGGGAAAATGCAAGACTTCTTTGAGGATAAAAAAGGTTGGAAATGTTTAGAAAGAATCAGCGTTTTAGTATAAAGGCAACATATAGCATATTCAAAATTAACTCCTTCCTGTAGTATGAAATGTGGAAATGTCGGGTATTTATGCATAAGGCATTGCACAATGACTCTGTGTGCTATTATGGGGTCACAGTGTAAATATGCACAAATACTCTTATAAGATCTGAAACTCCTTCAGCTATTTTCTCTTACAAAATTCTAAAACAATACATATTTGTTTTCTACTGTTGTTCCCCTGTTTATATTGCCTTTTTGTTTCCATTGCCTTTTATTCTTCCATGTGAAAAGTATATTCCCACTTATAGTTAGTGAATATTTTACAAATTCTCTTTTTTATCATTCTTAAACAGGCATGCAGGTTATAAAAACTCAAAATGAAAAATGTAATTGTGGTGAATAAATATATATATATATAATGTCGACCTACTGATTTTATATATATATATGATTTTAATATTTTAGATACCTCACCAGCTCCATAAGTAGTCAGATACACTCTCCAAGAAACCTTAAAGCAGAAAAGCCTGAAGGCTGTGAAAGTGCAGAGCAGTTTCTGTTAGATCCTCAGCAGAATACAGCTTTTGTGTGTGTCTCTCATTCTACTGCTGAGGATTAAGTGTCAGTGGAATAAAAAGTACTGGTAATGTGATAAAGCAGGACAACTTTTCACCTTTCACACCAGCCAAAGGACATATTGGGTATCTCCCCTGAAAGCTAAGCTTGTTGTCATAGTTTAATACAACTTTTCAGGTGTATATTAAGGAAAGAAGAAAATAAATTAGTCTGTAGGTTTTTGTGTCAATTATAGATAACAAAAAAGAATTATAATTGAACTTGATAATCTGTTGTATTACTTCCAAGTAAAAACATGTTGCAACATATATTTCTAAGTAAATACATGTTGCATGTTGCACTTTGCAACATGTATTTACTTGGAAGTAATACCTCAGATTAGCAAATTCAATTGGAATTCTAAGTAACTATTGCTACAGGACTTGTTGGAACCAGTTGGGTGCTTATATCTGAGATGCTTGCCAAGCTGCACAAAAGAAAAGAGCTAGAGTTTAAAATATAAATGTGACTTTGTATTTAATTTTACAGAGCATGATTAACTAGTTTATGATGTCAGAATATTATCGTTAACATTATACTTAAAGAAGTGGAGGGTTTTTATGTATTTTAAGAACAACTTTTTAAAAATTAAGATGTATATGGAATTTCTGCATTTAAGAGGATAACATTAAAAGCAAGTCTAATATAAATTCTTTATCCGTGAAATGAAGGTGATAATGGAAAAGTTTTGGTTTGTGATAATACCAATAAATCAGATGAATTATTCAAAGTGTAGTGTATTTCCTGCCATGTAATACATGCTCAAGAATGATACCTATTGATATTCTTGTACCAAGGAATAATAGTATAATTCCAAAAATATTGTTGCATGAATGCTTTTCCTCAAGAACACATCCAAATTTAATCACAGAGATACTGGGAATAATTCATTGCTATGTTCATAACTAAAAGTATAGAATACTATTGATGAGTTCTTAATGCCATGCTATAGGTATGGTTTGTCATTAGACAGCTAGATTCCACTTTCAACTCCATGTAAGTTAATATTATCTAAAGAAATATCTACCACATTGAATCATTGTTATATGAATTCATAGATCTTTACAAAGCGAGAGAAACTTTTCTCCACTGCTTTACTTTACAGATTGAGAAAGTTAGGAGTTTTCTGAACGTCATACAGAGAATGTCAGTGCGAGGTAGGATGAGGGTGTCTGCTTCCAACTTCCAGGATTTTGTGGTACCTTCAATCATTGTTTTAGAATTATTTATCCCTGTTAAGTCAGTCTCCATTTCCCTGTTAAAAATGGCTCATCGGGTTCTTTCATTAGAAATAACTTTCCTCTGCCAAATTATTTCATCACAAAAATAATATTTTATAGATTTTAAATGACTTCTTTACAGCTTCATTACACTCTGAGATATATGAGATGTATTTTGAAAACTATACTAAAGAAAATGTTATATAGTGGTATCATTTTTATCCTACCTGGCGAATAATAAATGCTTTTACTTTTCAATATGTTTAAGCCTTTCAAAAAATATGAAGCTATTCCATCATTGTCCTTAGTATTCTTTGGCCATGGTACTCACTTTTTTTCTCTTAATCATCCCTCATAAATTAGTTCCTTAAGCTTTTCACTTGACATTTCACTTGTCTTTTCTTGAACGGCCTCCTACATGTTCTTATTATTGTAATTTAGTTTTTGAGTGTTGACAGTTTACTTGGCACTGTTCACAGCACAACATCTCTTTTTCAGACCTGACTAAAATTGCCACATTGTGTTTAGTGTGTTCTCAGAAGTCACAGACTGAACTTTAACTGGACTAAGCCATTCTAATCTTGTACAGAATATGAAGAAGCAATCAAAATTCACAGTCAGTGGTTAGACTTCAGAAGCATTTTTTAGTCTCAATCTTATTTCTCCTCTGACCATGTTTAAAGCTATTTTAGCTAAAGTGATCAATGAGTGCGCATCTAATTTGATTTGTCTTAGACCTGTAAATTATCAGAATGCTCCTTTGAATTCCAGTGGCGTTCATGCTGAAATTAAAAGTGACATGAGGCTGTTTTGAGAAGGATCTTGGGAATATAAAGAATGGCTATTTTTAGGTAGCCAAAGTGTGTGCTTTTAAAGAATCAATATGTTTAAATCTGCTGAAAGCACAGAATAAAGTTTTTAGTTGTAGATTAGTAGAAATATTAAGTGTATGGCTTTCAAGTAGATTTTCCACTCTAAAAATAGAAAAAAAATGAAGGGTAGGGGAAAAGGGAAAGAAGGGGAAGATTGGATTCATTTCAGGTAGTATGACAGCTTTGTTTGTTTCATATAATCTTCTTATTCTTACTGCTCTTGGATATTGAATTATATGGTCTAAAATCTTATTGACCAATTTCTAATCCACTAGATTATAATGATTGTGTTAGTTGTGAGCAAGTTAGTAAATAACATTAAAAATTAAAAGGGTACAGAACTAAGGACCAGGAGATCTGATTTCTAGTCATGGATTCTCCATCTTGGGCTGTCAGGGATACTGGTTGTGGTGTTTCAGGTCATGCTTTTCCTTACCTTCCTATCTGAGACGTACAACCTCAACTAAGCCCCTCCAGAAACTCACCTCACCACCCAGTAATCATTATATACATATCTGAAAAAAATTAAGAATTGTATGGGAAACAATACTTGAAAATCAGATTGTCTAGAGATTTATACTTTATGATCAATACATAATAGATCAGAATAAAGATATGCAATGTCACCTCAGAAAATTTTAAAAAACATCTAGATTGCAATAGTAATTATACTAAATTCCTTTACTTATCTAAAGAAGGATGACAATCAAAAGGAGTGTCACGAGACAAAACTTGTCAGTATCTACCCAAACACTGACCAGTGGTGGAGGAACTTTAGCCAACTGATATTGAGTGTTACAATTTGTCAGCAAGATCATTAAAAATATGAGATATTTATATATATATATATATATATGTGTGTGTGTGTGTATATATATATGTGTATATATATGTATGTATGTGTGTGTGTGTGTGTATATATATATATATACAACATTTAGAAGGAGTAAAAATACGTATTCAGGTGGAATGAGGTATTTAGTCATGAAAAGATGAGTTAGTCCCTGGTGATGACATTAACAGTTTCATCGTAGGCTGACAATGGAGCAGTGGCTACTTTGAACAGAGGATAGAGGAAGAGGTGTACAAAGTCTCAGATGCGGGGAAAGCCAAATTACTGGAAAATTGTATTGCAGCATTGGGACAATGTTGAGATTACATTTGAAGTTGTATGTCATGAAATTTAAAGGCACCAGTTAGTATGGCTTTGTGATCAAATTCAGCAATTTCCAGGTCTTTAGTAGAGATGCACTTGAGTTCATCCTGGATTAGGTATTTTCCAGATAAATATCATGTAGACAGGAGTAAATAATTCAGAAATGCTTTCAAAGGAGTTGCTGTAAGAATTAGCCATCTAATTTAAGTTCTATAACAATGGAACAAAAAGTAGGAGAATTTGACAAATATCGGGGGTTTGAGTGAAGTGTATTTGTGTATTGGAAATCTTGGTGAGGCTAAAAAGCTGTTAATAGTAAGAGTATTTGAGCAAGTGAAATGAACTGACAGTGGTTTAAGTTGGTGAGGGCGATGTTTACATTTTAATTGTGTTGGGGGGGAGGTAGTGTCATATTAGTTAATGACAAATTTTAGTTTATGACCATGCAGTATGTGATAAGGTAGAATATCCAAAAAAAAGAGAAATACAAAAGATCAAGGGAAATTTTAAAATATTGAGAAACTTAAGAAGTCACATGTATACTGAAGTCACTATGAAAGATGATTGGAAATGGAACAGAGATAGAGTCTTAGCCATAAGCCAGCATGAAAAAGATGAGTAGTGACCCAGGTTCCAATAGATAATAACAAGAAGGTTGGAGAAGGTGTTATGACTTGATGGAAATAGCTTCAAAGCATACAGTAAAAATGTAGAAATTATAAAGCAGGATATTGCATGGTGGGTTTAATAGAGCAACCTGGATGTTAAAAAAAAAATCTCTTCGAGGGGTGATTAGGATGATCAAGGATTTGGGACATAATGGGTCTGGGCCAGGTGAAAGAGCGTGAGCACTCACTCACTGCTAATTCTCTGGGTCCAAATACTTCCTTTAGTGACATCCTGGCATCCACTGCATATTATTCTCTTAGCTACACACTGGAGTGAGGCCCTATTGGCTGTGAGCAGCTCTTTAAGCAATGTAACAGTTTGCAGATACATCATAGTGTCTTGAACTAAGATGGCAAATGATCAATATGAGTTTGACCCTGAGAGATGGATATGCTTTCAGATTACTGACAAAAAAAGTATTGGAGCTTTCAAGCACAAGAACTTATCATCATCCAGGTGTGGTGGCTCATGCTTGTAATCCCAGCACTTCGGAAGCCAATTATCTGAGCATGGTGGAGCACAGCTATAGTCCTAGCTACTCAGGAGGCTGAAGTGGGAGGATCACTTGAGCCCAGGAGTTTGAGGCTGCAGTAGCTATGATTGTGCCACTGCACTCCAGCCTGGATGATAGAACAAGATCTTTTCTCTTAAAAAATAAGTAAGAAACTATCATCAAGCGATGCTTAGATAATGAATGCCATTATGTGACACCTATGGGATGACAGTCAACTGTATTTCCCCATGAAAAGACATATAATTTCATACTTTGTGGTGTACATTTTTTCCTAGTAGAGGAAAAAAGGAACCTAGAAATTCTGAAAGTTTATTAACTTCTTAAGTGGAGAAACATCAAATAGGTGTCTTACCTAGATACTTGTCTGAGATTATTTTTCCAATTTGTCTCAACTTTCATGTTATAATTCATTTTTGTCAATGAAAAATTGCAAAGTACTTTTTCACTTCAGATTATTAGTGGTGCCATTAAGTTGGGTGAAAGTTATGCCCTCTATATGCTGTCACTGGATACTCAACATATTCTTATTAACCATATTTGTGTATGGTTTGTATAATTGAGTTAATAATTATGCATTTTTCCTTTTAGTCATTTATTCTTCATATTAAGGTTACTGTTAAAGCCTGCACAATTTACACAATTTCACAGAATCCATAAATGTCGAAGGAATCTATTGGTATTATAACTCATTATGCGGATTACCATGCTGCACAGGTGGGCATTGCCTTTGCCTTTCCCATCATCTCCTTTTGACTTCATACTTCATGTAAATCTTCTGGGACAAAAGTGAAAAGTAGCATGTCTCTTTCTGTTTCCCTGCCTCTCTCTCTCTATTCTCTCTTTATTAAATGTCTTCTTCTAATTCCCAAATCATTATTTTTTGACATTTTCATTCCTATCATTTGGTTATAATTTTATAGCTGTTAATCCTTTCATTGCACCTGTGTAAACTGTAGCCTTTTATGATTCTCTTTCTCTACAAGAAGCTCAACCCTTCCTCTGGCCGCCACCCCTTGATTCTGGTATAAGTTGCATAGATAGATGCTTTTGTGGTTCTTAAAAAGATTATATAGCAAGGGGATGGATCCTCATCATGTAAACAGGATAGTTTCATTAATTTTTGACTTAAAATAGGTCTTCATTTGTCACTTAAAATTGACCTATCAAAAGTAGGCATCTGAATGTGGAATGACGAGTTCAGGAAAAGCTAAACACAGTATTCAATAGCACAGTGTGGCTTGCTGACAATTTAGCTGACCCTACACCTAAAAAGTGCTATCCAGTCATGTGCCTTTGTGGAAAAGTTATAAGAAAGTTTAGGAAAGGATTCATTCTTTCAAATAATTAAAACTTAATGAGCATCTCTTATTCTTCTATTGAGTGGTCTGCAAACTTTCACATTTTCGAAAAGATTGTTCTGTGTCTACAAAGAGGTCAATTATGGCCATATCACTTGTGGAAATCTAGATTTGAAATTTCAGGACTGAGGTTCTTCCCAAAAATTAGTTCAGAATCTACCAGGAATTATTGGAGCTTTAGCTTGCTAGTGTCCACATCAGTTATTGCTAACATATTTCCTCACTGTTTGCAGGGTTCTTTAGGATCCCCAGTACAAAAGAAAAACAAAACAAAACACCTCTGACTCATATTTAGGCACCTCTCTGTTAGCACTGTCTACTAAAAATAACTTAATTTTCTACTCCCATCCATATGGATAGTCTTATGTCCACTCTAAAAGAGTGGGCTTCCTAAAATTAAAAAACAAAACAAACAAACAAAAAATAGACAACACACCTCCTAAAATAATGACCTACTGGAATTTCCAAAATGCCACCTATTTCTTATGTTATTATATTAATATAACTGTGCGATATATGTTAGCATATGATTATTAAGGTTATTGTTATATAGTATAGTTGCAGCTGAGTACAAATATTGGTAAAGCAATAATAATAATAATAATAATAATAATAATAATAATAATGCTATGTAATGAACAAAGGAAGTCACCAAAAGACATTGGGATTGACTCAGCTAAGGAGGACAAGGTAGGTGACCATATGACAGAGGACATTTTATCTGAGTATCTACGCAGAGTTCATGTGTTTTTATTTTTATTTTCCTAGTTTATTTTGAGAGTCATTCAGATTCCAAATGGCATTTGTATGCTCAGAAACTCTTTCTTGAAATACTTGCTTTTCAGAGTGGAATGATCCAGTACTATTCTCCTCCACTGAAATATTACATTGTTATTAGATTTAAGAAAGTTTCATGCTTTTTGAGAGAATTGCTCTCAAGTCTCTTCATCACTTGTGATTATATATAGCAGTGTTTATCTCAAGACCCATCAAGATCTTTGCACTACTGAGTCGATGGGAAACAAAATGGGGGAGGTTGTTACTCTACAAAATAAATGATCATGAAAATCTAAAGCATACATGTTTGTTTATTAAATTTCTGGCAAGACAGGTCCTCAAGGTGTTTATGCCAACTATCATTTTTTTGGCCTGGTATAATTCCTTTTACCTAATAAATATAGTTAATATTGTATACTGCTAATAAAATTGAATGTAAAATATTCAAGCTTAAATATGTATATATATTTTAACTTTATTCAAATGTATGTTCAAAATTTCTGAATCAAATAAGAAACTGCCCATAAGACCTTTTCAGAAAATCATGAGTTAAGTGGTAGAAAACAGTGACATTTACATTTGTATGGCAGTGTAAAGTTTATAGCATCCTTTAACATGTATTACCTCATTTGTATTTTAATCCATTTATGGGTTCGTGAAGGATATGATCATCATTTTCCAAATTACAGAACTGAAGTACAAAAAGGTTAAATGGTGAAAGATCACAGAACTAGTTCCTAGGAAAGCAAGCTTGGTAGCCCCAAGCTCAGTGCTTTGAAGTGTTTGATAGTAGAATAAGAATCCCAGATAGCCCTCCCATTAACTTTTCCCTGTATGTCTTCAATTAATCGAGTTTGCTGGCTCAGAACTTTGAATTTAAAACAAAAAGACCAAATTCCAGTCTTCATTATTTTCTAGCCATGTGATTCTTATTCAAGTGGTGTAAACTCTGTGAGCCTGACTTCCGTATCTGCAACGTGGTTGTAGTGCAGCTCCTGGCTCTCCCACATAGAGCCCAGGTGGCCCACACCAACAAGGAAAAATGCTCTGAAAATGACTGAATGCTTTTTGAAAACATAAATATCGTTTCATGCCATCATGGTATTTTGTAATAAGGATTTAACCCAGAGGTAAAAGATACAGGGTCAAACCTTAACCCTACCACTAGAAGCTGTGTGACTCCAGACAAGTCCTTGAACCTGTGTGAGAATTTGTTTTGTTCACTGTAAAATAAGGATTTTTGAGTGATATTTAAATCATTTAAATAGTGATATTTATCAATGACAGATTGTTGTGAGTGGTTGAATGGGATAAACAAAAGTGTGAAGGTCTTTATTCAATGAAAAGGATCTATGCAAATATATATATATCCATATATATATATCTCCATATATATGGAGAAAAGCATTATTTGCATGTAGTATACTTAAAAATGCTATAGTTTTGGCTGGGCGCAGTAGCTCACACCTGTAATCCCAGCACTTTGGGAGGCCAAAGTGGGTGGATCACCTGAAGTCAGAGTTCGAGATCAGCCTGACCAACATGAAGAAACCCCATCTCTACTAAAAAAAAACCCACAAAATTAGCCCAGCATGGTGGCACATGCCTGTGAAATCCCAGCTACTTGGGAGGCTGAGGCAGAAGAATTGCTTGAACCTGGGAGGTGGAGGTTGCAGTGAGCTGAGATCATGCCATTGCACTCCAGCCTGGGTGACAAGAGCAAAACTCCGTCTCAAGGGAAAAAAAAAAATGCTATAGTTTTAGTACTATGTCAGAAAACATAATGGCTCCTGAATCTTTTTGGCTTCTAAAGGAAATATGCCAAAGTAGGTATATGAGAGGGTGCTGTGCCCAGGAAGATCATATGTGATTGAAGCCTAATTTGTGACTTGTAACTCACTCATCTTCACACTTTTGCCTTTCTCAGGGAATTTCAAACTCCTTTCTTCCTGTATTACTTAAATATCTCAAACACCCAGTGTTCTTAATTTTTTTTACTACTTTCTGAGGGACTTCATAAGAGTTGAACTGACATTCCATATGGACTCCTCCTTTCATGCGTAGTTCTTCACCCCACTCATTTATTAAATTGACAGCTTTTCTGAGCTAGATATAGCTAGAGGCCTCCTTATCCTCTCCCTGCCAACACTAATTTTGCAAAAGAGAAGGTGTTATATGGAGGGCTGATTGCTATGAGTTGACAGACAAGATCACTTTTAAATATCTTTGTAGAAAGAGTGTGTAATTCATTCTCATTGATATGTGGGGGTAAAAAAAAATCCCTGAGGTTGCCAACACACCCAAAAGGGCTCTTGGGAGGTGAGCAAACACATTCAAGTGGTAACTTTACACTCTCAATGTGCAACTCAACAAATGTGAGTTGTCTTAGTACATGCTGGATCTGCTGGCTGTAGAGGGAATCAACAGGAAGATTTGGGTTAGGGTCATGGGATCCTTAGGGGTGTCGCTTCACCAGCCCAAAACCTCTGTGCCCAAGTTTTGTTCAAACCTGCTGGGCTCGTTCAGCCTACTTGGCCCAGCAGGTTGTGCTCAGCTTGTGGGATCTGCCCAGATCCCATACCTGCCAAGGGTGAGCAAGGTGCAAAGCGGCAAGGGGTGTGCGAGTGAGCAGTGAGCATGGGGGTCCAGCCACAGCACACAGCCAGGCGTGCCGGCTGCAGCAGGTGGGCAGTTCCTGGTGCTGGCACAGGTATTGGCTTTGTGTGAGGCTGTTGGCTGGACCGGGCATACCACAAGCGGCTTCTGCTGTGGGCACTGGGGAATGCAGTGGTGCCTGGAAGCTTGTCAATGCCAGGAGCTACAGAGCCCCAAAGAGGGTATCACAGCTCTGGCTCAGGGAGCCCAGACCTAGGGGCTTCCCAAAGGGCCACAGCTCCTCTCTCCTTCTCATCACCTGAGACATGGCGAGACGGGGGTGTTTCAGCCCTGGTTGTGTTACAACTGTTTCAGTCCCACCATTCAGCAGGTCCCAAGTTCCCATCCCACTTCTAGGAAGAATGAGGTACACGGACAACTGGAGAGTAAGCAATACAGAGAGGAGCTTCATTGCGCAACATAATAGCTCTTAGGAGACCCACAGTGGACAACAGCTTCTTTCCACAGGCAGGTTGTCCTGACTAGTTGAGGAGACCCAAAGTGGGTAGCTCCTTCCTGCAGCTGGTAATCCTGACATCTGTGTGAGTCTGCCAGAGTCTGGGGTTTTTAAGGGTTCAGAAGGGAGTGCATGCTGATTGGTCTGTAGGCAGCCATGGGTGGGCCAGGAAAAAGCTCCATAAGTTCTCACTTTGGGCTGCAGATTCTACCCAGAACTGACTGGCCCCAGGCCTTAGGCTGTCTCTGAATTAAAGGTGGGGTTTCACTGAGGATCCATCCCCTTTCTGCCCAGGAATCTGTCTGCCTCCCACCATCAACATGCCCTTCATGGCACTCAGGTTATTTGTGCCAAGGGTCACCTGCAGGCTCACACCAAGCTGCCCTCAGCTCCCCTGCCCCAGCCTCCCTCCCAGAGCTCATCGCTGCCCAAAGTTTCAGAGGGGGTCCAGGAAGGATTGGCATGTCAACACTACCCCAAGAGGTGCACACGGCCAGGTCGCAACAGCACCCAGGCTTGGCTTCAACTTTGACCTGAAATCTAGGCAGCCACCAAGGGCAGGGATGGGCCAGGGAGCAGGAGCAGGCACTTCTGAGCCTATGGGGCAGGGGAGCTTCCTGGGCCCCAGAGAGTGCAGGGATGTCCAGGTCCGGAGGCGTGACTGGGCAGTGGCAGCAGCAGCTACACCTGCACTGGGGAGTATGGGGCTCCAACCCCTTTAACTTAGTGGGGGGCAGGGCTACCACCTGTCCCTGGCCCCTGCCAGCTTTACACAGCGTGGGGCCCTGGCCTCACCTCCTCCACTGCAGCCCCTGTCTTCGTAGAGGCCACTCCAGGCAGTCTCTGCTGCCATTAGGACCAAAAATAGTAAAATTCCTTTGAGATTATAGTTGAATGGATTTGAGGACTTCGATGATTTACATCATTGTCATTCTCTATTTTATTTGTAACTAGATATTATTCAGATGTTAAATTCAAAATATATATAAAAATAACACATTAAAAGAGTAGTTTCATTGGGTCTATAGCTATATTTTTTAAAATCTCACCCATTGCTATAAATTCATGCATTAATGCATTGCTCTCTAGTTTCTTAACATTCAGCTTGACATTTCCTTTTCTATGACACCAATAAAGCCCAATGCATTTTCTGTATAACTAAATCATCTTGAAAAGAGTTTAAAACATGATACAAAAATGAAATTGAAATTGTCTTTTATAGCTTATGAATAAATTTTGAACACTCCCTTCGTGCTTTGTGATTTAGGTGGTGAACGGCTAAGGTATAAATAGTACACCACTACTGGGTTTCTAAAAAGTCACTTTGATTTGAGATATATTTAACTACTACCTCGAAGACACAGTTTTTATATTGGAAGAAAATGTTTTTGCTCCTAGGAAACTTCAGTATTATTCTCATCACAAGCTTAACATGCTATATCTTTCCCAAAGTTGGTGTATTTCATTGAATCATTTTAATGTGCTCTGGCTGAAGAATATCAATATCACTCTTCAGATGAAAGGTGGTTCCAGTAATGCCTGATGTCTCAGCATCATTTGTAATACAAATGATGGGGAGCCTGTGGCTTAATGGCCACTAATTTATTTTGAATTTATGATGCATTGCAGCCATTAGTAGTAAGCTGCTTTACATCAGTTCATGCCGAATAAGAGTTCTGTTTGTGGTAGGTTTTATTTCTTGATGTCAGATGAGAAAATATGACTATTTCAAAAGGAAAACAAAGCCCGTCCTAAAGTGGAATCAGGTCAGAAGTTTACCAGTTCTATCTAGCAATATATCATGCACTTCACTTTGCCTTATCATAGGTAACTGTGGGGGTATTTTTAAATGAAAAACTGTAGCCTTACTGCTTTTGCATTATATTAGAACAAAAATTTAATATTCAATTTCCACTGGGGTTTTTTGAACACTTTATTAATATATATTTATCATGAAATTTTGCAGAGTAATATATTATAAAATTTTATGTTATGAAGATTGCCATGTATTTAAAAACACACCAACATTAGAATAAAATTAACCTTTCAAATGGCCCCTATCAGATATAAATTCTCTATGACTTTGGTATGATAAGAAAAAAGGAGAAGCAGAATGCATCATTCACCCTTTAAAGAGATCACCATCTACTTGAGGTAACAAGATTTTGGTGGAAACATTATTTTAATGCATGATTTTAATAAGAACTCAGGGATATAGCTGGTGAGACACCATAAAACTGTGAGAGATTTATTCTCATATCTGAGAGTAGAGGTATCAGTGGTTGGAAATATGAGAGCAAGCCTCCAGGGACAGAATCATGGACATGGCTGAGTATGAGCTGGATCTTAAAGGAAGAGCAAAATATTAGCAGAAGCAGCATGCACACAAAGCACAGTGGAGGCAAAATAAGAATTGCTAGAGAGTGGGTGTTAAACCAAATGATTTATCTGGGAGAAGAGATTTCATAAATATGAAATAATAGAAAATAGGGAGGGCTTGAGTGGAATGCACACCAAAAACTAACAAAAACAAGGTTTTTCTAAAACTAATTTTAAATACCATTTCCAAATTACTAACTCCAGCAGCCATTAAGGTCCATTGTAGGGTGAGTTCTTGTTGGGAACTCATTTTCACTTTGGTCAGGCTTCACTCCAAGGTTGGATTGGTTCAGGATGCTACACTTGGTGACTTTCTCCACTATCAGCTGCTGCAGATGCTGTATTTCCCACCACTGCAGTTAAATCATTCCTTTTAAACAACAGACTGGGCAGATGTCAGTTTAGAACCCTATCAAAATAACTTGACCACAGATGACCAGCCTCATTAGAGCTCAACTGCCTAATTCTGCCTGGAAATTAAGACCTCTTCTTAATTATTTAGTTCTTCATCTCTTTCTAGCCTTTGTTACCAAGCAAGTCCTGATCATCTGTCCTCCTCATGCGTAACTTCCTCCATATGCTGACCAATGATTCTCTCATGATTTCTAGTCTTGCATTAGCATGCCTTCTAAACCCTCCCACTTAGCCCTCTGGAACTGCTTTTCCAGCGTATTTCCGGTCATCTGTTCTCTACACACTCAGCCCCTTTCACTAAACAATTCCTCTGTCTGCTTGTCCTAAGCAAGTCCTAAGGTCTTCTCTGACTCTACTTCCAATATGCATATTGGAGATTGCATATTGTTCCACAGCTTTTCAACAGCGAGTCACAGACACCAGCTCTCAAGACTCAGATAGCATCTGTGCTTCTGCTGTGAGGCACAATTGCAGATGGGGAAGGGATCTGCAAATGAGGCACAAAGGACATTTAGGGTCAGCATCAAACGGGATGTACCACTCAACTAATCCTCTCCATGAGGTTATCTTCTTTGAGAGAATTTTGGCACACACCTAAAAGCCTAGATAATAATAATAAAGAGGCTACTCATTGTCCTATGAAATCATTGATGAATTAAAATTGAAGATTTATAATAAGTTAAAAATGCCCGTGTTTGGGTTGATTGCATTGTTGAGAAAGAGGAATTGCAGACCAGTTTATTAGAATTCTAAGAAGTGATTTTTGGTTAGTAATGGACCTTTTAAAATAATCGAATCTCTAAAACCTCTTTCCTCTTGAAACATCATTAAATAATTTTACTTTAAACTGTGTCCTCTTAGGCATTTGATTGCTAACACAATGTTTATACTCCTTAACTCCTTTGGCTGGGATACTCACTTCGTGAGTAACTAGGTAAATTGATAGGACTTTTTGTAGATTTTCTAATGTTTAATACCATTGCTTTTATTTGAAAAGACTGGACTTTTGGGGGGATGACTGGAACTCCCTATCTTTAGATTGTCCTGACTCTAGCTTATCCCTGTTACAAAATTTTCCCTAGCTCTGAACCAGTGTTCCTGGCCCTAGAAGCACAGTTACATTAACTGATACTTGGAGTATGGTCTTGTTTTTATCCTGTCAACTCTTATACCAACCCAACAAATAGAATAGTTCCTTACTTCTCCAATGGTTTAGCATGTCAGCTTGTGCCTGTAGGTCACCGGTCTAAACTAGAGTACACCACACAAAGAGCTTGTGGATTGCAGATACTGATAAATGCTTTGCCTCTACAGTATGAGATAATGATCCATTCTCCTATTTTATTTCATTATTTGGTTGTTTATAAGATTTATATTAAATTATATCCTTAAAGATCTCTAGACTATGCATTCTCATGGTGCTTTATCACAGAGATGTTGTACTTATAAAAAATGTGTCCACGTCAACTCCACGGCAGATGTCTGGTCTAAACTATTTCGCTCAGCACGTCTGCCACATTGGATTTGGGTGGTTTTGGTTTTGATTTGAAGAATTACTTTAGCAGTCTATGTCACACCATAACAAGAATGAAGTCTTTCTGCCAAGAAATAATTTTATCCGTAAAATATGCATCTATACTATAAGATTTCCAAGATAGAATACCTTCTAACAAAAACGTAATTTTTCGAAGCTTATGTGTGAATGATTGTGAAATGCAAGTACAAATCTGAACTTGTTTCCATATCAAACTGAGGGCTGGGCTGCTATTTCTCATGGACCAATAACAAGATGCAGATGAACTGGGGAGGAAAAAAAGTTTTTATTTTCTGCAACCGGTTACAGGACAAGGCTTGGAAATTATCCCCAGACCAAGTCAAAATTACAAAGTTTTCCAGGGCTTATATACCTTCCAAGCTATATGTCTATGTGTAAGCATGCATTTATTATTTGCCCCTGTGGCTTATTAAAAGTAGAGTGACCTACACGTTTCTCACAATTACCCTGTTGGATTTTTTAAAAATCTTACTTACCAGCTCCAAATCCTGACATAGACCAAGCCTCTGTCCTTGTTTCCAAAATATAAACCGTGTTTTTGCATTCATCCTACCCTTTGCTGGCATTTCAACATTTTGCTTGTCACTAATTTTGACTCTTGATCTTAACTAGAGCGTTGTTGGCCAGGAATAGTATTGACCCGCAGATGAGCTTTGCCTTAGAGAAAGAAAATGCTAATGACTGCTCATAGGTGAAAGACTATGAGCGCAGAGCTTAGCTCTCAGGAAATTTAACACTTAGGTACAAAGGAATCTCTTAAGGATACTGACTGTTATTAAGAGTAGATTTTTGTTTCCTATCCTCAAAGATTCTTAATGCAGGAGGTACCAAAGTCCCCTTCACACCTTGGAGCACTTTGAGAAACCTTACCCAGTGTGTTTGTAAATGTGGTACCAGGAGGAACAAACTTTTCACAACTGTACTGGACAGATGCCAGAACTTTCCCCTTCTTTGCTCTTAGTTCTGGTTAGTCTTAGGAATAATGGGCTTCCTAGGGTTTCTTGTAGATGCTTATTAAAAACAGGGCAAAAAATCCAGAGATAACAGTGAAGGGTTCTGCTTCTTTCGTTCAGAAGGAAATGAAAAGAAAGTTATCGTAGGGATAGCATGCTAATACAGTCACCATTTTCAGTTACCACCATCCTTTTCATTCAGTTTTAGAGTTCTTTTAAGAAGCAAGAAAACATCGATTTGAATCTGAAGAAAATTCACGGGAGTCTCTGAAGCCAGCCAGTAACTAAAAGCAATAACTTTATGCTATCAGTTAGTTGATTTACAGCTTATTTTAGGACAGAGAGGAAAGGAGTATGTCTTCAGTGCTCACTTTGTTGCCTGCCAGTCCTCCTGTTGTGGTAGAAGTCATCTTAGTTACTGGTGGTGAATCCATCTGGGTCTGCAGCAACCTCAATTCTTGCCTCCCCAGAAGAAATAATTCGACTGAGGGACATAAAGCAGAAAAAGAGACTGAGGCAAGTTTCAGAGCAGGAGCGGATGTTTATTAAAAAGTTTTAGAGCAGGAAAGAAAGGAAAGAACACTTAAAAGAGATCCTAGTGGGTAACTTGGGGTGTTTAACTGTGATTCTAGGACTTCATAGGCGGGCATCTTGCAGCCCTTTCCCATGATTCTTCCCTTCGGGTGGGCCGCTCACATGCACAGTGCCCTCCTTACCCTTGGGAAGTGAGCATGAGCAGTGTGTTTAGGAAATTGTACACATGCCCATCTGAGGCTTTCTTCCTTTTTCTGGTGGAATGCCCCTGGAGTCATATTCCAACATTTTGTCTCTTAAAGCTCATGCCCAGGAATTTGCTTCTCCCTGGCACTTGCATTCCATTAACACTTTAATGTTAACAGCTCTGGATCATCAGGAGATTGTCTCTCCCTGGTGGCCTAGGTGGGGCTTAGTATCATTTTTAAAGAGGCAGTATGGTAATTGTCAAACCACCACCTAATATTCCTAGTGGATGTGGGAGAAAAGCTGGCTCTTGCCCTCCTCATGCCTAACAAACTGTAACACTTCACAGTGTCCCTAAATGTCAACCTAGCAGGAAAGTGAGAAATCACAATGGTGGTGGGAAACTCGAGTGTTCTGCAGTTTAAAGAGAAATTAAAGGCAAGGAAAAATATCCTAATGAAAGTTGATGAAAATGTATAGAGAGGTTTGAAACAATCAAGCATCTGTAGATAATGGTCCTGATATAAAAGATAAACCGAAAGAAGAGAAACACTTTTAGCAAAATGAGAGTCTCTAGAGATCTCTTAGGCTCAGCTGAAAGTAAAGATGGGAATTAATGATATTCTTGGGCTACATCTTTATCAATCAATATCTTTTGAAGATTCTCTTCCCTTCAGCATGTTTTTCCTCTCTGTATAAATCCATGCACAGTTAATTTTCTTCATAATTTTACAGTTTAGTTTTGTTTTGTTACTAGAGCTATATTATTGGAAGTTTAAGAAAGGATCTTCCCACCCACAAGAAATTGCATGTGTCTGTAAATTGTCAAAAAAAAGTAGATGATTCAGTGCACAGAAATTATTCTGACAAAGAAGAAACCACTCTTTCAGAACTTAATATGTGTAATGCTAGGCTGCAGAAGAAGCAATGCTTGAGGTACCAGAGGGAAAATGCATATGAATACCAGTTACTCAAGGGATTCATCGTGCTGTTTCACTGATAATTAGCCATACTGTAAAAAGAGAAATTGAGGATGCTGCAGTTAAAGAAAGAGGCTAAAATAATTACTGAGGAGTCAGAACAAAAGGCAAACTTTGTAAATTATTTACCTATAAATCAAAACATCATTTTTCTATATTAATATCTTTGGACTTAAGAAAATACTTATAAAAGTTGTATTTACAAAAGATCATTTAAATGCCTTTGCATTTAAAATTCATTCTGATAATTTGCCATCTCTAAATTAGAGAAAAGGATACAACATCATAATCTTACATGACATACTTTGCATTTTTAGCATTTATATAAATCCTTTAAAATATAAACTCCTTAAAGGCAGGCATCATAACTATCTTGTTCATCATAATCCATACACATAGCCTGAAAGATGTTCAGTAAATATGTGGTAAGTAAAGGAATGAACATATGTTTTCACTTGTATTGTTGTAAAAATTGCCTACATCAATTTTCAAGTAAATTAAGACTTTAACAAATTTTTATTTAACAAATTAAATATATTTAGAAGCTACTACATCCAAATATTACATTTAAATGTGTGTAATTGTTACAGAAATTTTCTCATTACATATCAATTTCTAATTTTGAAAATGAGGAATTTTTATGCTGAACTTACAATAATCTTAAGGACATAGGATTTGCAATTAAAAAGACTTAGATTCAAAGCCTGGCTCTGTAATTTGTTCAGTCACAAGAACTTAACTTTTCCAAGCTTCCATTTCCAAATCTGTAGAATATGAGTTCAATTATTTAACTTACAGTCTTACTGAGAGAAAATGAAATAATGAATGAAAGTCACTTAGTGGAGTACTTGTAATTCAGTAACAATCACTGTTAAAAGTTCTTACTAGAATGTTTTCCATATGAGAAACAGAAAAAAAAATTCAGTTTAAACAAAATGCACATATATTGTCTTGTGTAAGATTATTAATAGGAACTGGAGGCAGGGGAATTCTGAGCAGAAGAGTGCGGGTGCCCTGGCGAGCGCCCCACCCTCAAGCCTGGAACAGCAACCCCAAGTGAGAACATGCATTCCTTTTTTCCCACTGAATGTTGCCTTTTCCAAAATCATCCATAACCCCTGCCCCCCACCGGCACCCCCATCCTGTATGCATAAAAACCGTAGGCTCCACTGGCAGAGAAGAGGAGAAGCAGCTGGATATCTGAGAGTATGGTTGAACGTCAGAGAGAAGCAGCTTGACTTCAGAGTGACAGCTTGACAATGTTGCTTCAGAGAGGAGTCCAGAGGGGAAGGCTGGATTCTGGGGCAAGCTTATCTTCCAGCTCCATTCCCTTTGCAGCTCCCCTTCCTGCAGAAAGCCACTTTCATCAGCAATAAAATCCTCCATATTCACCAACCCTCAATTCATTTGTGCAACCTGATTTTTCCTGGATGCCAAACAAGAGCTCGGTTGCAGATGCTAAAGGCTATCACACTGACCCTCTGATAGTGATGTCTATCAATGAAATCAGCAATACAAGAACCAAAGCAAATTTTATTTTGGGGCATGAATTAAACAATGTATATGATTCCATTTATTTTGAGGCATCAGTAACATGAGCACCTGAAAATGCTAGAAAGGTCTTGTTTGTCTTGTCCTACAATCAGAAAAGAGTTTTAATGTACAATTTTTAATTTGGTACCCACCCACCTGGTAGTTAAAGTCTAAAGAAAACTTAGAAAGTGAGATGAGAAGATGGCTTCACATTTAATGTTAAGCTGAGCAAAAGTAGACTCTGAGTTAATGTTAACTCCCTCAAGAACATCTTTAATAGTACCCCAGTTTGGTTCAAGCCATGTTAACATTCCAAATAGGTTGTCTTCTCATGCATCTGAACCAGGTTGTCTTCTCATGCATCTGAACCTAGCAGAAAATTATTTTATCTTTTCTTTCAAAGAATATTGACAAAGTAACAGCAAAATAATTAAGAAATTTATGGATGAGGATGTCCTTGCAATATGATTCCTACCCCCTCAAAGTCAGAAAGGCAATATTTAGTGTGTTTTGTTGTAGTTGTGTGTATGTGTTTGTTTTTGCTTTTGTGACAGGGTCTCACTCTGTCACTCAGGCTGTAGTGCAGTAATGATCATAGCTTGCTGCATAGTTTGAACTCTTGGGCTCAGGCAATCCTCCTGCCTCAGCCTAACAGGTAGCTGGGACTACAGGTGTGCACCCCTATGCCTGGCTAATTATTTAATTTTAGTAGTGAGTTTCTCACCGTATTGCCTAGGCTAATCTCTAAATCCTGGGGTCAAGAGAGCCTCCTGCCTCAGGCTCCCAAACAGCTGGAATTACAAGTGTGAGCCAGTGCACCTGGCCTAGTGTGTTCTAGAACAAATGACATTTTACTACCAAGAACTGCACATGTATACATATGTGTGTATACATCTAATGATATAGTAATATGAAAGAAAGGCATTAAAATTAAGTTACTATTTAAGCAGAAATTTTTACAATTATTAGACTATTATAATAAAGTTATTGTGTTGTACATTTCAATAAATAAATCATTACATAACTCTAAACAACAGTGAAATTGTTATTTAATATGAAACTCAAAATATGTTGTACAGAAAATAGTATAATGTATTAAGTGTTTCAAATTAAAAAATTATAAATGATTTTTCTAATTAATTGTTTTTAACTCTTTTCTAATAAATGAACACTTGATTGTATCATTCTGCTTCCTGATCCCCACCATATATCTAGAACTTGTGATCTTAACTTCTTCTTTCAGGCCAAATGGAGGGGAAATAATCCAGGAGGAGGAGCACATAGGAGACACCATAAGTAAAAGGGCGCAAAGTGTCTAGCTCACACTGTTTAAAGCAGACAATACTGTCAAACAGGTTGAATCAATTTGCAGACACTAACCAATTATTTGAGCAGTTCTTTCTCTCTAGGCCTAGACTAGGTAATGGGTAGGGTAGGGTTGTATAACTGGAAGCTGTGTAAACAGAGGCAACCTTGGTGTAGGAAGAAAAAGTGGATCTTACTTGTTTAATAATTGCAAAACTCTTTCCCATATATTACTTCACTTGACCCTCCAACACAGATCCTACAACAATTTGTGAAATAGTCTAGATACCATTAATCATAAAAACAGAATCATAGGCCAGGCGCTGTGGCTTACACCTGTAATTCCAACACTTTGGGAGACTGAGGTGGGCAGATCACCTGAGGTCAGGAGTTTGAGACCAGCCAGGCCAATATGGTGAAACCCCATCTCTACTAAAAATACAAAAATTAGCTGGGCATGGTAGTGGGCGCCTGTAATCCCAGCTACTCGGGAGGCTGAGGCAGGAGAATCGCAAGGGTTAATCCAGGGATTGGTAGAAGTGGAGAGGCATCAGTCAAAGGATACCAAATTTTAGCTAGAAGGGATAGGATTTTAGCTACAAATCTATTATTAAAAGTTAAATTTTATCAGAACTTATGCACAGAAACACATTACAGGGCACCATTCACAGTGCAGAAAAATGTAAACAAACATAAGGACACCTATAAAATCAAACTGTCTGAAATTAACTGTAATACATACTGTGCTACTGTAATAATTTTGTAGCCATCTCCTGTTGCTACTGTGCTGGGCTAAAGTGTTGTGTGATGCTTAAAACACTTATAAGTGTGACACTTATCTCTATGTGAGTAGTTCGTTCCTCCAGTAAATTATCATAATAAAAAAATGGGCTCTCAGAGTTCTTGCATATTTTGTATCAAGTTTAGTGTAATACTGTAAACCTTGAATAACACCATGGGACCCATAGGAAATTGAATTGCTTGACATGGACCATAGACTGAAGTTGGCTACTGTAGTTGTCTCCCATTTCAAGATAATTGAATACAGCAAAACTACTACTGTAAGAAAATAAAAGGAAATTTATGAAACTTTTGTTGCAGTCTCTGCCAACAGGTGTGAAAACTTTATAGCTTTTGCAAACTTTTTATCTTGTATTGAAAATGCAGCTTTTATGTAGGTTTGGGATTGCTATAAGACATACCTGTAAATCGGCACTTTAATATGATTTGAAAACAAGCAAATGACAACTTAAGGTACAAGCTAAATGAAATATCTAAATCCAGAGTATTCAATACCAGCAAACTATGGTTTGATAATTTTAACAAGAGATTTGTCTTTAAAAAATGTCAGGCTAACAGGAGTAACAGCCTCTGCTGACCAAGAAGCAGCAGATGACTTCCAAGAGACCATTGAAAAAATCATTGAGAAGAAAGGATATCTGCCTTAACAGGTTTTTAATCCAGACAAAACTGTACTAGTCTGGGGAAAAAAATGCCACAAAGGACATTTATTAGTAAGGAAGAGAAATTAGCATTGAGAATTTAAGGTAGTAAAGGACAGGCTAACTGTACTGTTTTAAGAAAATGCAATTTATGATCAGGACTATCCTTATCTATAAAGCTGATAACCCCTGAGTTTTGAAGGGGCAAGATCAACACCAGCTGCTAGTCTTTTGGCTGTACAACAAGAAGTCCTGGACAGTGAGAACTCTTTTTCTGTATTGGTTTCATTGATGCTTTGTCCCTGAATTCAGGAAGTACCTTGCCAGTAAGGGCTGCCGTAGTGGCATTTTTTTTTTATTTTTTATTTTTATTTTTTTATTATTATACTTTGAGTTCTAGGGTACATGTGCATAACGTGCAGGTATGTTACATATGTATACTTGTGCCATGTTGGTGTGCTGCACCCATCAACTCCTCAGCACCCATCAGCTCGTCATTTACATCAGGTATAACTCCCAATGCAATCCCTCCCCCCTCCCCCCTCCCCATGATAGGCCCTGGTGTGTGATGTTCCCCTTCCCGAGTCCATGTGATTTCATTGTTCAGTTCCCACCTATGAGTGAGAACATGCGGTGTTTGGTTTTCTGTTCTTGTGATAGTTTGCTAAGAATGATGGTTTCCAGCTGCATCCATGTCCCTACAAAGGACACAAACTCATCCTTTTTTATGGCTGCATAGTATTCCATGGTGTATATGTGCCACATTTTCTTAATCCAGTCTGTCACTGATGGACATTTGGGTTGATTCCAAGTCTTTGCTATTGTGAATAGTGCCGCAATAAACATACATGTACATGTGTCTTTATAGCAGCATGATTTATAATCCTTTGGGTATATACACAGTAATGGGATGGCTGGGTCATATGGTACTTCTAGTTCTAGATCCTTGAGGAATTGCCATACTGTTTTCCATAATGGTTGAACTAGTTTACAATCCCACCAACAGTGTAAAAGTGTTCCTATTTCTCCACATCCTCTCCAGCACCTGTTGTTTCCTGACTTTTTAATGATCGCCATTCTAACTGGTGTGAGACGGTATCTCATTGTGGTTTTGATTTGCATTTCTCTGATGGCCAGTGATGATGAGCATTTTTTCATGTGTCTGTTGGCTGTATGAATGTCTTCTTTTGAGAAATGTCTGTTATATCCTTTGCCCACTTTTTGATGGGGTTGTTTGTTTTTTTCTTGTAAATTTGTTTGAGTTCTTTGTAGGTTCTGGATATTAGCCCTTTGTCAGATGAGTAGATTGCAAAAATTTTCTCCCATTCTGTAGGTGGCCTGTTCACTCTGATGGTAGTTTCTTTTGCTGTGCAGAAGCTCTTTAGTTTAATGAGATCCCATTTGTCAATTTTGGCTTTTGCTGCCGTTGCTTTTGGTGTTTTAGACATGAAGTCTTTGCCCATGCCTATGTCCTGAATGGTACTACCTAGGTTTTCCTCTAGGATTTTTATGGTATTAGGTTTAACATTTAAGTCTCTAATCCATCTTGAATTAATTTTTGTATAAGGAGTAAGGAAAGGATCCAGTTTCAGCTTTCTGCTTATGGCTAGCCAATTTTCCCAGCACCATTTATTAAATAGGAATCCTTTCCCCATTTCTTGTTTCTCTCAGGTTTGTCAAAGATCAGATGGCTGTAGATGTGTGGTATTATTTCTGAGGACTCTGTTATGTTCCATTGGTCTATATCTCTGTTTTGGTACCAGTACCATGCTGTTTTGGTTACTGTAGCCTTGTAGTATAGTTTGAAGTCAGGTAGTGTGATGCCTCCAGCTTTGTTCTTTTGACTTAGGATTGTCTTGGAGATGCAGGCTCTTTTTTGGTTCCATATAAACTTTAAAGCAGTTTTTTCCAATTCTGTGAAGAAACTCATTGGTAGCTTGATGGGGATGGCATTGAATCTATAAATAACCTTGGGCAGTATGGCCATTTTCACGATATTGATTCTTCCTATCCATGAGCATGGTACGTTCTTCCATTTGTTTGTGTCCTCTTTTATTTCACTGAGCAGTGGTTTGTAGTTCTCCTTGAAGAGGTCCTTTACATCCCTTGTAAGTTGGATTCCTAGGTATTTTATTCTCTTTGAAGCAATTGTGAATGGAAGTTCATTCATGATTTGGCTCTCTGTTTGTCTGTTACTGGTGTATAAGAATGCTTGTGATTTTTGCACATTAATTTTGTATCCTGAGACTTTGCTGAAGTTGCTTATCAGCTTAAGGAGATTTTGGGCTGAGACAGTGGGGTTTTCTAAATGTACAATCATGTCATCTGCAAAGAGGGACAATTTGACTTCTTCTTTTCCTAACTGAATACCCTTGATTTCTTTCTCTTGCCTGATTGCCCTAGCCAGAACTTCCAACACTATGTTGAATAGGAGTGGTGAGAGAGGGCATCCCTGTCTTGTGCCAGTTTTCAAAGGGAATTTTTCCAGTTTTTGCCCATTCAGTATGATATTGGCTGTGGGTTTGTCATAAATAGCTCTTATTATTTTGAGGTACGTTCCATCAATACCGAATGTATTGAGCGTTTTTAGCATGAAGGGCTGTTGAATTTTGTCAAAAGCCTTTTCTGCATCTATTGAGATAATCATGTGGTTCTTGTCTTTGGTTCTGTTTATATGCTGGATTATGTTTATTGATTTGCGAATGTTGAACCAGCCTTGCATCCCAGGGATGAAGCCCACTTGATCATGGTGGATAAGCTTTTTGATGTGTTGCTGAATCCAGTTTGCCAGTATTTTATTGAGGATTTTTGCATCGATGTTCATCAGGGATATTGGTCTAAAATTCTCTTTTTTTGTTGTGTCTCTGCCAGGCTTTGGTATCAGGATGATGTTGGCCTCATAAAATGAGTTAGGGAGGATTCCCTCTTTTTCTGTTGATTGGAATAGTTTCAGAAGGAAAGGTACCAGCTCCTCCTTGTACCTCTGGTAGAATTCGGCTGTGAATCCATCTGGTCCTGGACTTTTTTTGGTTGGTAGGCTATTAATTCTTGCCTCAATTTCAGAGCCTGCTATTGGTCTATTCAGGGATTCATCTTCTTCCTGGTTTAGTCTTGGAAGAGTGTAAGTGTCCAGGAAATTATCCATTTCTTCTAGATTTTCCAGTTTATTTGCATAGAGGTGTTTATAGTATTCTCTGATGGTAGTTTGTATTTCTGTGGGGTCGGTGGTGATATCCCCTTTATCATTTTTTATTGCGTCAATTTGATTCTTCTCTCTTTTCTTCTTTATTTGTCTTGCTAGCGGTCAGTCAATTTTGTTGATCTTTTCAAAAACCAACTCCTGGATTCATTGATTTTTTGGAGGGTTTTTTGTGTTTCTATCTCCTTCAGTTCTGCTCTGATCTTAGTTATTTCTTGCCTTCTGCTAGCTTTCGAATGTGTTTGCTCTTGCTTCTCTAGTTCTTTTAATTGCGATGTTAGAGTGTCAATTTTAGATCTTTCCTGCTTTCTCTTGTGGGCATTTAGTGCTATAAATTTCCCTCTACACACTGCTTTAAATGTGTCCCAGAGATTTTGGTATGTTGTATCTTTGTTCTCATTGGTTTCAAAGAACATCATTATTTCTGCCTTCATTTCGTTATGTACCCAGTAGTCATTCAGGAGCAGGTTGTTCAGTTTCCATGTAGTTGAGTGGTTTTGATTGAGTTTCTTAGTCCTGAGTTCTAGTTTGATTGCACTGTGGTCTGAGAGACAGTTTGTTATAATTTCAGTTCTTGTACATTTGCTGAGGAGTGCTTTACTTCCAATTATGTGGTCAATTTTGGAGTAAGTGTGATGTGGTGCTGAGAAGAATGTATATTCTGTTGATTTGGGGTGGAGAGTTCTAGAGATGTCTATTAGGTCTGCTTGCTGCAGAGATGAGTTCAATTCCTGGATATCCTTGTTAACTTTCTGTCTCGTTGATCTGTCTAATGTTGACAGTGGAGTGTTGAAGTCTCCCATTATTATTGTATGGGAGTCTAAGTCTCTTTGTAAGTCTCTAAGGACTTGCTTTATGAATCTGGGTGCTCCAGTATTGGGTGCATATATATTTAGGATAGTTAGCTCTTCCTGTTGAATTGATCCCTTTAGCATTATGTAATGGCCTTCTTTGTCTCTTTTGATCTTTGATGGTTTAAAGTCTGTTTTATCAGAGACTAGTATTGCAACCTCTGCTTTTTTTGTTCTCCATTTGCTTGGTAAATCTTCCTCCATCTCTTTATTTTGAGCCTATGTATGTCTCTGCGTGTGAGATGGGTCTCCTGAATACAGCAGACTGATGGGTCTTGACTCTTTATCCAGTTTGCCAGTCTGTGTCTTTTAATTGGAGCATTTAGTCCATTTACGTTTAAGGTTAAGATTGTTATGTGTGAACTTGATCCTGCCATTATGATATTAACTGGTTATTTTGCTCGTTAGTTGATGCAGTTTCTTCCTAGCCTCGATGGTCTTTACATTTTGGCATGTTTTTGCAATGGCTGGTACCAGTTGTTCCTTTCCATGTTCAGTGCTTCCTTCAGGGTCTCTTGTAAGGCAGGCCTAGTGGTGACAAAATCTCTAAGCATTTGCTTATCTGTAAAGGATTTTATTTCTCCTTCACTTATGAAACTTAGTTTGGCTGGATATGAAATTCTGGGTTGAAAATTCTTTTCTTTAAGAATGTTGAATATTGGCCCCCACTCTCTTCTGGCTTGAAGAGTTTCTGCCGATAGATCTGCTGTTAGTCTGATGGGCTTCCCTTTGTGGGTAACCCGACCTTTCTCTCTGGCTGCCCTTAAGATTTTTTCCTTCATTTCAACTTTGGTGAATCTGGCAATTATGTGTCTTGGAGTTGCTCTTCTCGAGGAGTATCTTTGTGGCGTTCTCTGTATTTCCTGGATTTGAATGTTGGCCTGCCCTACTAGGTTGGGGAAGTTCTCCTGGATGATATCCTGAAGAGTGTTTTCCAACTTGGTTCCATTTTCCCCCTCACTTTCAGGCACCCGAATCAGACGTAGATTTGGTCTTTTTACATAATCCCATACTTTTTGCAGGCTTTGTTCATTTCTTTTTCTTCTTTTTTCTTTTGGTTTCTCTTCTCGCTTCATTTCATTCATTTGATACTCAATCGCTGATACTCTTTCTTCCAGTTGATCAAGTCGGTTACTGAAGCTTGTGCATTTGTCACGTATTTCTCGTGTCATGGTTTTCATCTCTTTCATTTCATTTATGACCTTCTCTGCATTAATTACTCTAGCCATCAATTCTTCCACTTTGTTTTCAAGATTTTTAGTTTCTTTGCGCTGGGTACATAATTCTTCCTTTAGCTCTGAGAAGTTAGATGGACTGAAGCCTTCTTCTCTCATCTCGTCAAAGTCATTCTCCGTCCAGCTTTGATCCGTTGCTGGCGATGAGCTGCGCTCCTTTGCCGGGGGAGATGTGTTCTTATTTTTTGAATTTCCAGCTTTTCTGCCCTGCTTTTTCCCCATATTTGTGGTTTTATCTGCCTCTGGTCTTTGACGATGGTGACGTACTGATGGGGTTTTGGTGTAGGTGTCCTTCCTGTTTGATAGTTTTCCTTCTAACAGTCAGGACCCTCAGCTGTAGGTCTGTTGGAGATTGCTTGAGGTCCACTCCAGACCCTGTTTGCCTGGGTATCAGCAGCAGAGGCTGCAGAAGATAGAATATTGCTGAACAGCGAGTGTACCTGTCTGATTCTTGCTTTGGAAGCTTCCTCTCAGGGGGGTACTCCACCCTGTGAGGTGTGGGGTGTCAGACTGCCCCTAGTGGGGGATGTCTCCCAGTTAGGCTACTCAGGGGTCAGGGACCCACTTGAGCAGGCAGTCTGTCCCTTCTCAGATCTCAACCTCCGTGTTGGGAGATCCACTGCTCTCTTCAAAGCTGTCAGACAGAGTCGTTTGCATCTGCAGAGGTTTCTGCTGCGTTTGTTATTGTTTACTGTGCCCTGTCCCCAGAGGTGGAGTCTACAGAGACAGGCAGGTTTCCTTGAGCTGCTGTGAGCTCCACCCAGTTCGAGCTTCCCAGAGGCTTTGTTTAACTACTTAAGCCTCAGCAATGGCGGGCGCCCCTCCCCCAGCCTCGCTGCTGTCTTGCCGGTAGATCACAGACTGCTGTGCTAGCAATGAGGGAGGCTCCATGGGCGTGGGACCCTCCCGGCCAGGTGTGGGATATAATCTCCTGGTGTGCCTGTTTGCTTAAAGCGCAGTATTGGGGTGGGAGTTACCCGTTTTTCCAGGTGTTGTGTGTCTCAGTTCCCCTGGCTAGGAAAAGGGATTCCCTTCCCCCTTGCGCTTCCCAGGTGAGGCGATGCCTCGCCTTGCTTCACCTCTCGCTGGTCGGGCTGCAGCAGCTGACCAGCACCAATTGTCCGGCACTCCCTAGTGAGGTGAACCCAGTACCTCAGTTGAAAATGCAGAAATCACCGGTCTTCTGTGTCGCTTGCGCTGGGAGTTGGAGACTGGAGCTGTTCCTATTCGGCCATCTTGCTCCGCCCCCGTGGCATTTTTTTATATCTATTGGATAATGACCTTGACCACCCAAAACACCATGAGTTCAATGCCAAAGGTGTCGAGGTAGTCTACTTGCCCCCAAACACAGAGTATCTCATTTAGCTTCTAGATAAGGAGGTCATAGCACTTTTAAGGCTTATTACACATGGTACTCTATGGAAAAAAATTGTCAACGCTGTGGAAGAGAAGCTCTGTATAGAGAGTGTCATGGATGTCTGGAAGAATTACGCCCCTGAAGATGCCGTTATTGTTATAGGAAAAGCCATGAAAGTCACCAAGCTTGAAGCAATACATTTCTGCTAGAGAAAAGATGTTTTGCAAGACTTCACAAGATTTATCATACAGCCAATCAGAGAAATCATGAAAGAGATTGTGGATATGGCAGAAAGGGTGGGAAGGTAAAGGGCTTCAAGATACAGATCTTGGAGAAATTCAAGAGCTAATAAAAACCACACCAGAGTAATTAGTAGAAGATGACTTGATGGAGATGAGTGTTTCCAAACCAGCACCAGACAATGAGGTAGAAGGCATAGAAGAAACAGGACAATTGGGAAAAGATTCCCTATTTAACAAATGGTGTTGGGAAAACTGACTAGCCATATGCAGAAAACTGAAACTGTACCTCTTCTTTACACCTTATACAAAAATTAACTCAAGGTGGATTAAAGACTTATAAATATAAGACTTAAAACCATAAAAACTCTAGAAGAAAACCTGGACAATACCATTCAGGACATAGGCATGGGCAAAGACTTTATGACTAAAATACCAAGAGCAATGGAAACAAAAGCTAAAATTGACAAATGGGATCTAATTAAATAAGGAGCTTCCGCACAGCAAAAGAAACTATCATCAGTGAACAGGCCACCTACAGGATGGGAGAAAATTTTTGCAATCTATCCATCTGACAAAGGACTAATATCCAGAATCTATAAAGAATGTAAACAAATTTACAAGAAAACTCCATCAAAAAGTAGGCAAAGGATATGAACAGACACTTCTCAAAAGAAGATGTTTATGCAGCCAATGAACATAAAAAAAAGCTCATTATCACTGGTCATCTGAGAAATGCAAATCAAAACTGCAATGAGATACCATCTCACACCAGTTAGAATGGCGATCATTAAAAAGTCAGGAAACAACAGATGCTGGCGAGGATGTGGAGAAATAGAAACACTTTTACACTGTTGGTGGGAGTATAAATTAGTTCAACTATTGTGGAAGATGGTGTGGTGATTCCTCAAGGATCTAGAACTGGAAATACAATTTGACCCAGCGATCCCATTACTGGATATATACCCAAAGGATTGTAAATCATTCTACTCTAAAGACACATGCACTTATATGTTTACTGCAGCACTATTCACAGTAGCAAAGACTTGCAACCAGCCCAAATGCCCATCAGTGATAGACTGGATAAAGAAAATGTGGCACATATACACCATGGAATACTATGCAGCTGTAAAAAAATGGATGAGTTCATGTCCTTTGCAGGAACATGGATGAAGCTGGAAACCTTCATTCTCAGCAAACTAACACAGGAACAGAAAACCAAGCACATGTTCTCACTCATAAGTGGGAGTTGAACAATGAGAACACATGGACACAGCGAGAGAAACATCACACACCGGGGCCTGTCGGGAGTTAGGGTGCTCGTGGAGGGACAGCATTAGGAGAAATACCTAATGTAGGTGACAGGTTGATAGGTGCAGCAAACCACTATGGCACGTGTTTACCTATGTAACAAACCTGTACGTTCTGCACATGTATCCCAGAACTTGAAGAAGAAGAAGAAGAAGAAGAAGAAGAAGAAGAAGAAGAAGAAGAAGAAGAAGAAGAAGAAGAAGAAGAAGAAGAAGAAAGAAGAAGAAGGAAGAAGGAGGAGGAGGAGGAGGAGGAGGAGGAGGAGGAGGAGGAGGAGGAAGAAGAAGAAGAAGAAGAAGAAGAAGAAAAGAAAGAAGAAAGAAGATAAAGCAATACCAGAAAACAAATTGACATTAGATAATCTGACAGAGGGTTCTGATTATTCAAGACAGCTTTTGATGTTTTTTTAATGACTTGTGGTCTTCTGTGATACAAGCACTGAAACTAAAGCAAATGGTGGAAGAAGATTAGTACTATATAGAAACATTTTTAGAGAAACGAAAGTGCAAAAATGTCAGACGGAAATTTCTGTGTAGTTTCACAAAGTTACACTGTGTGCCTGCCTTTCCTGCTTCCCCTTCCACCCCCTCTACCTCTTCCATCTCTGGCACCCCTGAGTCAGCCAGGCCAACTTCTCTTCCTCCTCCTCCTCCTCAGCCTACTTAATATGAAGACAGTGAGGATTAAAACCTTTATGATAACCCACTTCCACTCAATTAATAGTAAATATACTTTCTCTTCCTTATGATTTTCTTAATAGCATTTTCTTTTGGCTAGCTTCAGTTATTATAAGAATACAGTATATAATACATTTACAAAATGTATGTTTATCTATCATTTATGTTATCAGTAAGGCTTCCAGAGTCAAAAGAAGGCTATTAGTTTTTTAGCTATTTTAGCTATTAGTTATTTTTTGTTAATTGATAAATAAATGTTACATATAATTGACTCCTGAACAACACAGGGTCCAACACAGGGGTTGGGGGACCAATACTCCATGCATTCCAAACTGCATACACTGAGTGTGCTGTTCAAGGGTCAAACGTATGTAATTTTTATTTGTCAATTAACAAAAAAAATTAGGAAAAACTATACCATGCTTTTATCATACACTTAAAAATTTGTTGAGAGTAGATGTCATGTTAAGTGTTCTTACCACAATAAAATAAATTTTTCAAAAATATTTTAGAAAATTTATGAATAATTATTAGATTTTCATTTATTAAAGGATATTCTATATTTTCCAGCAGATACTGTACTGTCTTATATGCTACTTCCTCTACAAGGGAAGATGGGAATAATTTAAATTTAAATGTTAAAACTTTATTTTGAATGAAACTAGCACGAGGTATTCTAAAAAAGGGGAGTAGAATCTCTACTACGGATAGCATAATTATTATAGGGTATTAATTCAATCATAATAATTCATAATGTAAATAGAATAAAATGATAATATTGATGTAAAAAATAAAGCAAGGAGAAACAAGAAAATAGACTCAGTAGAATGTGAATGGAGTCACTAATGATTACCAGTTTATATGTACCTAATATGTATTTGAGAAGAATATGTAAACCACTGTCTCATATGATTGGCATTTCTATACATTTAACAAATTTCTTAACTATGATAATTATTCATTGTTGCTACAGTACCACATGTACATCTCTGTGCCACTTTGTTTTAAGATAAGTCTGTAATTCACAGTGAACTGGTTCTTCGGCATCAATTTATGACAAATTTATTTTCATTTGTCAGATAGCTTTAGGCTAACATCATTTTAATGCGCATATGTATTGTTTCATCTCCAAGTCTCATTGCCATTTTTAAGAGCTGTGAGCTGTATTATATAATTTGATATGGAAAATATTTTGGGTCAATCATTAGTTTTTTTCATGAATCTTCTGTATGGACTTTTTTTTCTACTTAAGGAAAAACATGTACATTCTGAAACTGGACACATATTAATCTACTACTACATATACTAATCTAATCTGATGGCTACTGAGTATTTTAATAGTAAACATGTAACTTGGAACTTTTATCCTTCAGAATTATGAAAGTAAGCAATTTAGGGTAGAGTGTAAAGAGGTATCTAGCATAGTAGTTAAGCTAAAATCAATCCATCTTTCTATCTGCCTATCTACATAGCTGCACATTTATCTCTCTGTTGAAGTCTGTTCTTTATATATCATTGGAAACATTTGAGGGTAATTAAAATAGGACCCCATTTTCTTGTTCACTGAATAAGATTTACTTCATCTTTATGGGCATTTTTCTTAAAACCTCTTGACAATAGTTAGGGATACAAATAAACATGATAAGTTATATCCTTGAAGTTCTTATTTTATCGGTTATTTGCCAGATACTTTTAATTTTATCATTTGTCTTTAGAATACAGTTTTTTATTTATGTCCCAATGTTTCCTTACAGATCGGTGAACCATGAAAAACAATATTTATACTTCAAGAAAAATAACAGTTTTATTAATGAATGTAAATAGACATCTTTCTTGTGATTTATGTTATTAAGGCACAATAGTAAATATTTTATAAAATATTTGTAGGCTATATTTGAGATAAATTCAGGGGAAAATATTTTATTTCAGAATGCCCTGATGCTGTGCCTCTGAGAGACAGAACAATGCAATGGTGTGTTTAGGATAACTTATACAATATTAAAGGCTATCTTTTCTATAAAATTATTTTTGGTAAGTTCATATAAACAATCTTTTTTCTTCCTTAAATTGCACTAGTAACTAATATTAGCATAACGTTTTAAACCTAGCAATTACGTTTTTCTAATGAGATTTATATGTGGATCAAAAATAGATGGCCTCTGATCTTCATGGCCATAGAGAAAATAAATGTGTTTCTTGTGAACACCCTGGAATTTTCCCAGTTTTGTGGATCACATTAATTTAGAAATCTATCATAGATCTTAGTGTCTGAGAAATACACAGAAACTATACCCCATTATTACAAGAACAAAACAATTCAAACTTGGCCCTGTGAAACTAAAGTAAATCTAAACTTGAGACTTTTATGTAGAGTGCAGACAAAAAGCATTGGCATTTCCAGGAGTAAATCTAGATTTTGTTGCCTCTAAAGATTATACCATTTGGGAGAAACTGTTTGAGAAAAAGAAAATATGAATATGTCTTACCTTTCAAATTTTATTAAGCCTATGACCATGTGAACACATCTCTAGGTCTTCCCAGGTCCTTGGAAGTGACCTATGAAAGTGCAGGGCTCTGGAGATTAAGCTGCATTTCATAGTAAACCCACAATTGCATATACAGTAATCTCTTCTTATCTGTGGGAGATATGTTCCAAGACCCTTAGCGGTGGCCTGAAATCACAGATAGTACTCAACACTATATGCCCTTAAAATAGGCACAAGAAGAGATAACAACAATTCATATAAAAGAACAATCATATACTTAAATAAAAGATATGTGAATGCGATCTCTTATTCTCAAAATATCTTACTGTACTATACTTGCCTTTTTTCTTCTTGTGATCTGTTAACCTGATAACCAAGAGGGCTGCTAAGTAACTAATGGGTGGGTAATCTATACAGCGTGAATACACAGGGCAAAGGAAAGATTCACATCACATCCCAAGCAGGTTGAAGCAGGACAACGTGAGATTTTATCATGCTACTGCACAATTTAGAACTTACGAATTATTTATTTCTGCAATTTCCATTTAACATTTTTGGACCTTTGTTGACCACAGGTAACTGAAACACTGAAAGTGAAACCTTGGGTAAGGGGGACTACTGTAATAAAAAGACTTGAAGCAAGGAGCAGATTGGTGAATGGTTTCATTGTTGTTAGTGAAATATATTGTAACATTGTACATGGATTCTTCTGTTAAATATTAAACCAAGTGTATTTTTTAAACAACTAGTCTTCAAATACTTTAAATATTTAAAAAATTCACATATGTCTTGACACTATGATATTTAATTGAAGAAGTTACTGCAAAATGTACTTGTGTTTACAGGTAGAATATTTGAAAACTTTTTGATCTCCACATCCTTTAGGATTCAGTGAAGCTTTACTCAATCAGAATCATTCCTAGGAACATGGAACTATTTATTGTTAAATACTTGGTTGATAAGATTTAGCTTTCTTTTTTCATCTTCTGTTTTAGAGGCATTTATGTTCTCTCAAAGTCTGATGGTTAGGTTTCTAACTTTTCCAATATTTGGATTGGTAAATGTACTACTTAAGGTACATAAATGCTTTATTATTGGTAATGGCACATATAAAATCTCAATGCATTTATATAACTCTCTAGTAATTGGTTATACAAAGACTATAGAAAATAGTGATTTACCATAGACTCCCTTTTACACCTGAATCTATTTGTTCAACTCTTTTATTACTGTTGCATTGTTTGGCTCATACAAATTTTATTTAATTTTTCTTTCTAATCACAATGATACCAAATTGTAGTATATAGTTTTATTTGTAGCATAGATTGCTCTCTGATAATATGTACCATGAGTACATGTGTAAATCAATGAACATCAACTTAAACAGTAGCTATTTCATGTGAACCACACACATTCTTGGCAAGAAACAGAAGAATGCCTGAGGCCCAGGCATAATTCCTTGGAAAAAACAATGCCAAAATGCCCAAGGAAACTCTTGGCAGGGCTACTCATTTGTTTTCGCTTATTTATCTATTTGATCCCTTGGTTTCAAGCTTCTAAACAGAAATTCAGAGCATTTTCATGTTATCTGGGCGTCATCCAATATTTACTAAAAGAGCAGTCCTAAACACGGTCATTTTATGGGAGAAATAAGTAGCACATGGTGTTTATGCAATGTTATATATGATTTTACTCATTATGCCCATTGTATTAAGGAGATTCCATCTTTCTTTGGGCCCATATCAGGCTACCACCCTATAGAATGAATGGCATACTTAAGCTCTGGCTGAATTGTTCTCTAATATAATCTGACTCAAGGAGAACAAATGGAGTGGGTCTTTGTCATTCTACTGTGTCATATGAATTTTCTCTGTTTCTGGAGTCAAAATTGTTCTGTTTTTCACCTGCTATTTGAGAAATTTTTTAAAATTTTCATATCATAAGCCAGAATAAAATGGGATGAGTAAGGAGTCTTTCTTTTTATACACTCTCTTGAAACTCTTCATGAAAAGTTTTCTTATTAAATTGTTTCATTTTAGCTTGAATATCCAAATGGAATGTGTTAAGATAAATTCATAATTACGTTTCTTTTATTATACTATTTATGAAGTTATGACACATTGTGAATTGAATGAAAGGTCGTATAAAATTTTGAAAAGCTGTGCTGTTGCTTTATTTATATCTCTAAAATTATCTCTAAAATTTATATCTCTAAAATTATCCACTGACTGCAAATTGTCCATAAGGAACATATTCAGTGTAAAACAATCATTCCCAGAACTAAAAAAGGTCTAAAAATTTCTTTTGAATTTTCTTTCTACTACAAATTTTTACATAAGAACAGAAACAGTAACTTCTTTCTAAAACAACAATGG
Source organism: Chlorocebus sabaeus (assembly GCF_047675955.1). Lineage (NCBI taxonomy): Eukaryota > Metazoa > Chordata > Mammalia > Primates > Cercopithecidae > Chlorocebus > Chlorocebus sabaeus. The sequence continues at coordinate 57,383,329 of NC_132914.1, forward strand.
AATCTCAATATCAAAATTAGTCAGGCTAAGTACAGCCTAGCTGCTCAGGGGCTGAGCTGGGAGGATCACTTGAGGTCCAGAGTTTGAGACTGCAGTGCACTATAATAGTGCCTAGGAATAGCCACTGTACTTCAAGCTGGGCATCATAATGAGACTTCATCTTTCTCAAAAAAAAAAAAAAAAAAAAAAAATCTGATGCTCAATATCAATCATTTAAAAATAAATGAATGATCATGGGATAGAAAAATGATAAATTCTGTATTTAATCTGTATTTGAACTTATATTTTTATTACATCTCTGCAAATTATTTTCATGGGTTTAAGTATTTCAATTCATTTTATTTTTATTTGCAAAAATATTGCACATATATCTAATTTTTAAAAAATTTTCTGGGGTCATAAGATACTACATGGTTAAAATATTCTATTATAATACTGTTATAGCAGATTCCAATCAAAATAAGATAATTACTAAATAAAATGTAAACATTTGACTCGAAATGTGTCTTTTAATGAAATCAATAGCCATACTGTGTATCTATAGATGAATATTTTTTAGTGCTAGCTAAGCAGATACAGGTTTTTGTCTCCATTGTATTTCTTTCTTGGTTTTTAATTGAGGTACATGCTGAGTAACTTGTTCACATAATAAAGTAGATGACAGTGGAAAGTATTTTATTTTCAGTATTAGTCAATTATTTGAACTTGCCAAAAATCACATAATGATTTATTATCAAATGTTATTTGTAATGATCTGTGGGCTGACAATTCATTTGAATTGTCCTCAATATTGTGAAAAGCAGAAAATTGGAAACCATCTGATTAACAAAAAGATTATTTCTAGTCAATAAAGTTAGCATTTCTGAGAAACATATCAAAAACATTTACCAAAACTTAAGAAATGAAAATAGCTATACTGCCCTTTTATCATTTAGAGGCAAAAAGTCAAAAAAATTGGAATACAGGTATACTTCTACTTATTGCACCTCACTTCATTGCACTTAGCAAATAAGGCATTAATTACAAATTAAAGGTTTGTGGCAACCTTGCCTTCAGAAACTCTGTTGGCACTATTTTTCCTGACAGCATGTGCTGACTTTGTGTCTTGTGTCACATTTTGGTGATTTTCTCACAGTATTTCAAAGTCTTATTATATCTGTTATGGTTATCTTTGATGTTGCTATTGTAATTGTTTTTGGGTGCCATGAACTGTGCCCATATAAGAGGGTAAGTTTAATGTTGTGTGTGTTCTCACTGCTCCATAGACCAGCTGTTCTGCTATCTCTTCCTCTCTTCTAGGGCCTCTCTATTGTCTGAGATAAAACAGTATTGAAATTAGGCCACTTAATAAACCTACAGTGGCCTCTAAGTGTTCAAGTGAAAGGAATAGTCGCAAGTCTCTCATTTTAAATCAAAAGCTAGAAATGATTCACCTTTATGAGAAAGGCGCTGAAAGCACAGCCTGAAAGCTAGGTCTCTAGCACTAAAGTTAGCCAAGTTGTGAATGCAAAGGAAAAGTGAAGAAAGTTTTAGAAGTTTAGATACAAGATCAAACCACCCACAACATTCCCTAAGCCAGAGCCTAACCCAGAGCAAGGCCCTAACTGTCTTCAATTCTATTGAAGGTAAGGAACCTGCAGAAGAATAGTTTGAAGCTAGTAAATGTTGATTCATGAGGTTTAAGGAAAGAAACCATCTTGCTAACATAAAAGTGAAAGGTGATGCAACAAATGCTGATTAGAAACTGCAGCATTATCCTGAAGATCTAGCTAAAATCATTGATGAAGGTAACTACACTGAACAACAGATTGTCAGTGTTGATGAAATAGCCTTCTATTGGGAGGAGATGCTATCTAGGACTTTTACAGGTAGAGAGCAGAAGTCAATGCTTGTCTTCAAAGCTTCAAAGGACAAGCTGACTCTCTTGTTAGGGGCCAATGAAACTGGCGACTTTAAGTTGAAACAAAGCTCATTTACTATTCTGAAAATTCGGGGGCCCTTAATAATTATGCCAAATCTGTTCTGCCTGTGTTTTATAAATGGAATAGCAAAGTCTGTATAATAGCACATTTGTTTACAGCATAGTTTGCTGAATATTTTAAGCCCACTGTTGAGACCTGCTGCTAAGAAGAAAAGTTCCTTTCAAAATATTACTGCTTACTGACAATGTACCTGGGCCACCCAAGAGTTCTGATAGAGATGTACAAGGAAGTTAATATTGTTTTCATGCCTGATAATACAACATTCATTCTGTAGCTTATGGATCAAGGAGTCATTTCAACTTTTAATTCTTAAAATTTAGATACATTTTGTAAGCTAACAGCTGCCATACATAATGATTCCTCTGATGGATCTGGGAAAAGGAGATGGAAAACTTTCTGGAAAGGATTTGCCGTTCTAGATAACATTACAATCATTCATTATTTATGGGAGGTCAAAATACCAACACTAACAGGAGTTTGGAAGAAGTTGATTTCAATCCTCATGCGTGACTTTAAGAGGTTCAGGACTTCAGTGAAGTAAGTAATTGCAGATGTTGTAGAAATGGCAAGAGAACTAGAATTAGAAGTGGAGCCTGAAGATGTGACTAGATTGCTGCAGTCTTATAAAATTTGAATCAAGGAAGAGTTGTTTCTTATGGATGAGCCAAGAAAGTGGTTTCTTGAAATATCATTTACTCCTGAAGGAAATGCTGTAAATATTGTTGATATAACTGGAAAAGATTTGGAATATTACATAAACTTAGTTGATAAAGCAGTGGCAAGGTCTGAGAGAATTGACTCAAATTTTGAAAGTTCTGCTGTGGGTAAAATGGTGTCAAATGACATCACATGCTACAAAGAAATCTTGCATGAAAGGAAGAGTCAACTGATGCAGCAAACCTGTTCATCTTACTTTAAGCAATTGCCAGCGAGGTACAATGGCTCACACCTATAATCCCAGCATTTGGGGAGGCTGAGGTGGTAGTATCACTTGAGCCCAGGAATTCAAGACCAGCCTGGGCAACATAGCAAGGCCCCATCTCTACGAAAAACAAATTAAAAAGAATAGCCAGGCGTGGTGGCACACACCTGTGTTCCCAGGTACTAGGGAGACTTAGTTAAGAGGGTCTCGAGTCAAGGCCTCACTGAGCCATGATCAATTCACTGCACTCCAGCCTGGGTGACAGAGCAAGACCCTGTCTCAACAACAACAACAACAAGATTGCCACAGCTACTCCAGCCTTTAGCAACTGCCACACCGATCAGTCAGCAGCCATCAACATCAAGACAGGACCCTCCACTAGAAAAAGACTGAAAGTCACTGAAGGCTCAGATGATCATTAAATGTTTTAGCAATAAAATATTTTTAATTAAGTTATGTGCACTTTTTGGATATAATTCTTTGCACACTTAATATAGTGTGTAAAGTGTAAACATAACTTTTATATGCACTGAGAAACCAAAAAATTTGTGACTCACTTTATTGCAATATTTGTTTTATCAAGGTTCTCTGGAACCTCACCTGCAATGTCTCTGGGGTGTATCTTATATAATATGTGTTATATATATTCTCTACATGTATAATTATTAATTTTCTTCAGCTCTTCAGGTGAACTTTACCATGTTAGGGACATAATTATATTCTTTTTATACAAGTGGTACAATTTACATTGATTTCTTCCCTCCAAACCCTGTTGTTTTTATAGAGCTTTCATGTGGCCTTTTTAGAGTTTTATGTTGATTGCTATTATAAATGCAAACTTTTGTATTCTGTGTTTAAGTTATCTCTTTCTGAAATTGTGTGTTATTACTAATATTCTTTCAAAAGATATTGTGGAGTAATAAATAGTATTAGGCATTGAAGTTTAATTTTACATTTTTTTGCAGAATAAAAATCATAGTTTTATTTGTATAAAAGGATATGGGTGCATTGATAAATGAATCTCAATGTGTTTTATATATGATCCATGTAAAAATTCTCCAATACACTTGGAAATTTTTAACACCATAGTATTAGCTAAAAAATTTTTAGGCCAAATATTTGATTGAAAATTCTGACCTAACATAGTATTTATTTCCTCCAAATAGTGACCCTAGTTTCAGATGAAATACAATTTTATTTTAAGAATGAAATGTCAAAGCAAGCCATTTATACATTGACAAGTCCCATAAAATACTATGGAATTTCATTGAGTCTAAGATAGTCTGAATTGTTAAGTTGCACTGTTATTTTATAGTATACCAAGAAAGAAAATAATGCTGTCACTGAAGTAAAACACAGTTTCTCAACATTTAGAATTTTTATAACTACCAAAAGAACTTTTTTAGACTTAAATGCAGATTATTTTAATAATTTTAATCACTTGTGAGTATTTTATGTATATGCATACACAGACATACAATGGAAAATATGCATTAAAAAATTGGTAAGACATTCTTAAACCTTCTTCCCTTTCACTATCTGACTCTTCTAAATTACTTTGGAGTCTGAGTTTTCAACATTCACATCTCACACCTAAGCTTATTCTCTTTGTCAGTGTGCAATATATTTTAACAGTGAGATCCACCATTTTTTCTAGTAATTTCATCCAAAGAGCTGCACCCAATCTTTAAGTTTTGATGTTGCTATTTATTCTACCTTACTAGAATGTGTCAACAGAAGATCTTTCAGGCAAAAATCAGGATTCATGTTTATATTCGTTTTTCAAATGCTCCTTAAAAGGTTCTATTGAAATGTGATTAAGCATTGTCCAATCGAGCCACAGGAAATAATAAGCAAATTCAAACATGCAGGGTCCATGATAACAACATTACTACCATGACTGCCTCTTGATGAACCTAGATTGGAAGAAATCATTAAGTGTAAGACATCCTTATTGCTAATATGATAGGATGTGAAAACAATAGGTGTCCTAGAAACAACAAATTATGGTATTAAAGAAAAATCATTGTTGAAGATAATTTTAAAAAACAATTTCAGCTCTAATTAATGGCATATGTATGTGTATACACATATTATTCTCAAAAATAAAATTTTAACAGACAAGTCATTTATGTAATTCCTCGATTTTTTATTACCTAAATTTACCTGTATCTGTTAAGATATTTTGGATATTTTAGCTATGTTCTATTGAAAAACTTTTCCATCAACATTTGAATGATTATGGTTATGACAAAATATATGTTCAACACTTCTAATTTATTATTTCATGTGCTTTTATACATAAGACTGAAAATAATCTCTCAAACTGATCATTTGTGAAGTATTGGAAAGTTCTCATTATATTTCATGTGAACTAATATTTCTCCTCTGACCATTAAAATGTGCTTTCTTGCCTTTCCAAATGATTGGATGTTAAAGATAAACAAATAAATGACAATAGCAACTGAGTATTTCTTTATCTCCTCTCTGCTCTAGGTCCTATAAGTAGTGTTTTGGTGAATAAATATGGCAGCCGGCCGGTGGTGATAGCAGGAGGCTTATTATGCTGTCTTGGAATGGTGTTGGCCTCCTTCAGTAGCAGCGTGATCGAGCTGTACCTCACTGTGGGATTCATTACAGGTAAGTCGTTTAGCCTTCAGTTTATTCTTAACTCTTCTGTTGTTTTCAAAACTCTATGAGAAGAATGAACAATAGAAAATTCTTGTTTTCTTTGAATTTACTTTTTTTAAACAAGGCATCTAGTATTTTAAAGTATTTCCATCTAGTACATTGAAATTCAAGCTATATAATGGCCAAACATTTCATTTTTAAAAAAATTTTTAAAAAGTTATCAGACAAGTTACATATTATCACATAAATTTAAAATAAAACAGCTGTAGTTTTTTTTTTTTTTTTTTTTTTTGCTTTTTGGCTTTTTACTTTTCAGCTAATGGAGATGGTGTTGTTGGACATAGACTTTCTGATGTAAATAAATACCTTAATTATTATAAAACTCATTTTCATGAGTTATTTCCATTTGCAGTATCTATCTGACTTTCCACTCGTAATATGTTAAAATGATGCCAGAGAGATATTTTCTGGATGCACTGATTTAGCTTCAACAATAAAATTATTGTTGCTTGTTCCGATTAGTGGTAGAGCTCATTGACTCTGTTCCTTCTTTTTCTTACTGAAATAATCCTGTTTAAAAGCTTGGTGAGCCACATTTTCTTCTAACACAAATATTAAAAATGACCTACTGTCACTTGATTATAGTTGTTTCTCATGCACATATCTATTGACTCAAACTGACAACAATATGTACACTTCAAAAATCACTATTTTTTATTAGTCTAAATAAAAAATTGCATTACAAATTTATATTCAACATATTAGGAAAAATTGGACTTCAATATATAAAGAGATGGAATCTTTCCTTTCTGCCCAGAGATAAAAAGGCAAACATATTTACACTTGTGTAATCTTACACTCATGTATCATTTGATGAAAAAAATGTAGTGAGGCTTACAGTAATAGTGATGTTAAAATCTTTCTCTTTACAATCTATCCACATCCCTCTCTTTTTTTGGTATAACAAAATGCATTTAATATTATAAATGAAAATCATCTTATATCTAAGCATTGTCATAGCGAAGAGAGTGCCTTTTCTTTTGTGTAGAGAAATTGACCACTGCATTTGACTGTAGAAGTCGGGATGGGCCTACAAGTAGGGAAAAGATGATTTTGTTATTTCCTGCACTGCAGATATAAATGGCATTATTGGTGTTCCAACTTACAATTGTATTCTTTGCGTCTCAAATACTTTGATGCCCCCAAAGTTAATTATTAAGTCCATCTATGAGGGATTTACTTTAAATCATTATCAGCAAATACTTTGACTTCAGTTTCCAAAAGTAGACAGATCTAGCATTTAAACTTGACTTGACACATATTATCTGTGTGATCATGGGTACGTTAACCTCCTTATACCTAAGTTTCTTTGTCTATAAAATTAGATAAATAATAGGTCTTTTTAAAGGAGTTATTAGAATGATTAATGTAAAAAATGAATACATAGTACTTTACAGAGTACCCAAAATTTTGCTGTTCATAAATAAATGTTTGCAAATAATCACAATGCCATTTATTTAACATCTTACAGTTCTAGAACTTACTTTATTTTGGCAAAATCTTTTTGTGTTGTTAGGTGAAGTCAAGGTGAGGAAGTCTAAGTGTTTTGCCCAGTAATATAAAATAGGTACTTTTTTGGAGCAGATCAGTTCTACTTATTTCAGGTCTATGTTCATTTTACCATGCCAGAATGAGAAAGAGATGGCAACTATTTCCAAATGAAAATATAACATTTGAAGGCAAAAGTTCCAGGTGACAGAATGGGGAAAATGATATAAGATAAAAAATAACTTAAGCTCTGAACCATAATACCTGGATTTTAGTTTGGGTTCTTCCACTTACAAGCTACTTGACCACAGGCTGGTCAGTTTTGTTATTTATAAATTGGATTTAATTACACTCATTCTGCATTTCTCACAGGTATGGCTGAGGTATAGTGTTAGAGAACATGCTATTCTGTTACTCGCCAAAGCATGTTCTTCTTCCTTCTTGTCAGCTTTTAGGGGTCCTCTTACTTATAGAAAATGTCTGTATTAAAGGGTTGGAGTATTGTACACAGACCTGTGTATTTCACAACTGGAATACTTAACCACTTTACAGAACTGTTTCAATTTAGGTAAATTTGTAAATATAGAAGAACTCTTACCTCTCTAGCCCCTAAAATAAATATAGAGTAATGCCCAGTTTAAAGAAAAACAACAGATAGTTATATAAGTCAATTTTATGTAAATCAATGTACTTTTTTTTTTTTTTTTTTTCTTTTGAGACAGTCTTGCTCTGTTGCCAGACTGAAGTACAGTGGTGTGATCTCGGCTCACTGCAATCTCTGCCTCCTCAGTTCAAGCAATTCTCTTGCCTCAGCCTCCCGAGTAGCTGGGATTACAGGCACCTGCCACCATGTCTAGCTAATTTTTGTATTTTTAGTAGAGACAAGGTTTCACCATGTTGGCCAGGATGGTCTCAATCTCCTGACATCGTGATCCATCTGCCCCAGCCTCCCAAAGTGCTGGGATTACAGGCGTGAGCCACCGCACCCGGCCTCAATCAATGTACTTTTTAAAGGACCTTATTTATTACAATCGCTCAGTAGTAATTTAGTGAGCTACAAGAGGTAATTAATTTTCCAAAGGTGACACTCAACACTGCCAAGGAGCTCCCTAGACAGTGGGGACTTTGGCTCATATAAACAATCAGCATTAATCCCTGAATTAAAAACTACGTTTCAAGCAAAAAATTCCTTTTTAGTTAGCACACATGTGCATCTCTATACATTAAATGTGGAATGTGAAGGATGTAGAGCATGAAATTAATGGCATACATTCATTACTCTTTTTGTTATTTGCATGGTGTTGAAACAAATGTTTGTGGGGAGACATAAGATTGTTACAAATTACGACCTTTTTAGTTTGTTTATAATTCTTCAACGCCAAAAGGAAAGTATTCACACCTTTATATTGCCCTCTTGCTCACAAGGAAGAAATCTTCACAAGGAAGAAATCTATTCCATATATGTGTATATAAGTATATGTCAAGAGGAAAGGATCTGTGTAATTAAATGATTTTCACTGAGAACTAATAATTTTGTCCTAGTTTCAACCTATTGTATGACTGTTGATACATCAGTAGAAATTCTTAGTTTTATTTTTGTGCTTTAAAAGGAATATGAAACTGTCATTTCAAGTGTTTGGTTATGAAAACCTTTTTATTTTTGTTCAATGACATTTATAATAATCAAAATGTACTATCTCATATTGCATTTTTAATTCTGCCTTTCCCACTTGAATGTACATTTTGAGGAGTAATTTCTTTTGCGAGTGCCATAATATGTTTGTGTTTTCCCCCACTTTTGTTTTGTTCTTTTTAGGTTTAGGGTTAGCCTTCAACCTGCAACCCGCCTTAACAATAATTGGCAAATACTTCTATAGGAAGCGACCCATGGCAAATGGATTGGCCATGGCAGGAAGTCCTGTTTTCTTAAGTTCATTGGCTCCTTTCAATCAGTACCTTTTTAATACTTTTGGCTGGAAAGGAAGTTTCCTGATTTTGGGAAGTCTACTTTTGAATGCCTGTGTGGCTGGGTCCCTCATGAGACCCCTTGGACCCAGTCAAACCACTTCTAAGTCTAAAAATAAGACTGTCACATCAGAAGACGATTCAGGCCAGAAGAAAATCAAACCGAAGAAATCAACTTGGGAAAAAGTTAATAAGTATTTAGATTTCTCCCTTTTTAAGCATAGAGGATTTCTGATATATCTGTCTGGAAATGTCATTATGTTCCTAGGTTTTTTTGCCCCTATTATATTCTTGGCTCCATATGCTAAAGACCAGGGAATTGATGAGTACTCGGCAGCTTTTCTGCTATCTATTATGGCTTTCGTTGATATGTTTGCTAGGCCTTCTGTAGGATTAATTGCAAACTCCAAACATATTCGACCTCGAATTCAGTACTTCTTTAGTTTTGCAATCATGTTCAATGGAGTGTGTCATCTCTTGTGCCCGCTGGCACAGGACTACACAAGCCTGGTATTATATGCTATATTTTTTGGCCTTGGATTTGGGAGTGTTAGCAGTGTTCTCTTTGAAACTCTCATGGACCTCGTGGGTGCACCAAGATTTTCCAGTGCCGTCGGACTTGTCACAATTGTGGAGTGTGGCCCAGTTCTTCTTGGCCCTCCTCTTGCTGGTAAGAACATTTTTCATCAAGAAAAATATAAAGCATAAAATTAATAACCATTAACTGAGACTTTATTTACAGATTTTTTTTTTTTTTTTCTCGAGACGGAGTCTCGCTCTGTTGCCCGAGCTGGAGTACAGTGGCGCGATCTAGGTTCACTGCAAGCTCCGTCTTCCAGGTTCCCGCCATTCTCCTGCCTCACCCTCCCAAGTAGCTGGGACTACAGGCGTCCGCCACCACGCCCAGTTAATTTTTTTTTTTTGTATTTTTAGTAGAGATGGGGTTTCACCATGTTAGCCAGGATGGTCTCGATCTCCTGACCTCGTGATCCGCCCACCTCGGCCTCCCAAAGTGCTGGGATTACAGGCTTGAGCCACCGCGCCTGGCTATATACAGATTTTTAAATGTGTTTTATAATACTGATAGCCTGAAGGAATATGGTCAGGTTAATTTCAGGTTTTCCTATAAACTTTAAAATTTCATAGTCAATTTTAGACCTAAATTTGTTTCAGAACCTGGACCTATGAACTTAAGAACTTACGTTAGACTGATAATTAGCATCATAATCTTCAGGATTTTTATCTACTTCAGTTGTTTTGGTCTCTTAAAAATATATCAGGAAAAAATGCTATTTTATCTTTATCATTGGTGAACAGATTTCTCAACTGTTTATATTGAAATGAGCCAAAAATGTAAAATATTCTCTCAAAAGGTCAGAATCTATTTTTTTTTTTTTTTTTTTTTTTTTTTTTTTTTTTTTTTTTTTTTTTTTTTTTTGAGAGGGAGTCTCGCGCTGTCGCCCAGGCTGGAGTGCAGTGGCCGGATCTCAGCTCACTGCAAGCTCCGCCTCCCGGGTTTGCGCCATTCTCCTGCCTCAGCCTCCCGAGTAGCTGGGACTACAGGCGCCCGCCACGTCGCCCGGCTAGTTTTTTGTATTTTTTTTGTAGAGACGGGGTTTCACCGTATTAGCCAGGATGGTCTTGATTTCCTGACCTCGTGATCCGCCCGTCTCGGCCTCCCAGAGTGCTGGGATTACAGGCTTGAGCCACCGCGCCCGGCCCAGAATCTATTTTTTAATAGAGTACATTAGATATATTAATTTGAAATTTGTTACATGCTGAGAAAATACATTTATAATATCACTGATAGGAATATATTCATGTATATATTACATATAGAGAAAGACAGGGATGACTGAAAATTTATTCACAGGTTTTTTGGGTGCCACTTATGTTCCATGTTTATAAATTGGAAAGATTACCTTCGGATTTTAAAATCTGAAATATTTTCAAAGATGCCAACAAAAGTGTCTATGCTAAATTATTCAGTAAAAAGATGCAGTACATGTTTAGGGCATGACCAAAGAGTACCCTCACAAATTGAGAAGCTGGTCTGATATTTGAGAGAGAGAGAGAGAGAAATAGATAAAATAGTCATCACGGAAGCATTAGAGTTTTGTTAGAATTGCTTGTGGTTATTTTATAGTTTCCTTCTGAATTACAGTGGTGAATGCTTTAAGGAGTAAATTATGCCCTCTGAACTTATGGTTTAAAGACATGTATAAGAGCATTTTGAAGTTAAAACTTCGTTTCATCTTAGACTTTAAATGTTATAAATATTACGTTCTGTTTGTGCACCAGCCTTTGCCAGCAACCACTGTATATTGTTTTGGTTAATACTCGACTTAAGTATTCACTTAGACTCTTGGCCTGCTCTCTCATGGTCAGAGTCACTGCCAGGCTAAATGTAAATTTTTCCATTATTTAGTCAGTTTTTAAACTGTTTTCTACATGACATCAAGGAACCATTCTGAAAGTGTAAAAATTCATGTTTAATTTGTTAATTTTAATGACATCATTGACTTTTTGATGGTAGTTGGCATATCTCTCAATATAAATATACCATGACATCAAAACAATTGTCAATAAAGAGTGAAAGCCAGTAGGTCTTCTTATTTATCAGGCAGTTGATTTTGTTACATAAGATAAGCACGATTGGTCCTTCTTTTCATACAGTATTAGTTTGATCAAATGAGTTTTAGAGCCTATTCATTATCCACACAATTCTTAGTGTTAACAGAGAAGTCACCATGCATGAGGGGATGAAAAAAGAATCAAGTCCAAATACATTGTGGGGATAGACTCTAAGAATTAAAATAAAGGAATCTTACGTGGCCACTCCCACCTGAGCAGATAATGTGCGTTAATATTTTTAAAAAAACAGTTTCAATATTTTTGAATGCTTATTGCATTAACATTGCCAAACCATGTGCCACTGGTAGCAAATGGCAGTAATTGATTTTAGACCTATTGTTGGAACTCTCAGACTGTAGCCATTATATATCCATTTTTTCATTCCATATCTGCCATCTGCTACCCTTAATATTTCTTGACTTTTAGATTGACTTCCCCTCTATAGTATTTGATTATTGCTAGAACTGCCTGGCCCATAGTAGGCACTGAGTTAATATTTTTGAATGATTGAATATTATTGCTGTTATTTCTGACATAGTTGCAGCATAGCAATGAAAAGTAGGGAGTGTGTGGTTTCTATTTCGTATTTGTTTTTTTCAGACTGTACTTTCACTGCTCCTCTCAGAAAGAATTGAAGCTTTAGTTCTGGAAAGCATATCTGGTTTCTTGATGACGCTAAAAAATTCTTAAAACATTTAGAAAGTATGCTGATGTGACAGCCCAAAGTGGTATTCACTCTGATGGGCCATGGATCTAATGCTTTTATATTTAGAAGTATAACAATCATTGTAGAAATAGAAATATTTGACTCAAGTTAGGAAGGAAAATTAAAATTATGCAATTTTTGTTATGTTTATGAATGTATCATGCTTACTTAAAACCATTCTACCATCTACCTGATTAAAACAGAAAATTTTGTTCAAATAGGTACTATATTGCAAGTAGCCAAATTTAATGTTGAGCCACCGACTAGATTCTAGGGAGAATGTTATGGATTCTGACTAAACAGACTGGTTTGAAAGTTGTATATCAGAGTCACTTGGAATGCATATGCTCATTTATATAGATTTGTATACACTAAATTTTGCTGTTAATAATTACTAAGAATTAGATGCCTGCATAAGCAAGAGATAAAACTAAATATAAGCTGACAAAATTTTAAAAGTCAGTAAACGTCTAGATTAAATGGCACCAGGTTAGATTTTAAATGGTCTCAATAATCAAATGGAACAAGTAGTTTTTTACTGATTAGTTTGCCCTTAATAATTTAGACTCAGATAAAGTAAGAAACTGGGATTAGCTCAAATAGTGTTACACTTAACCGACAGGTTAGGTGAAGCCATTCTGCAGAGTAGTTAAGAATGTCCAGACAGACTTCAATTAAGAGTCTAGATTCTACCACTAACGAGCTACATAACCATGCCCAGATTACTTCACAGTACTCCTTGTAAGGATTGAGTGAGATATTACAGATAAAATTCTTAGGCTAGTATGGGGCATAGAGAAAGCACTTAGTAAATATTAGACACTGTTAGGAACCATGTAAAAGTCTTTAGGTTTCTCCTAAAGAAAGTAATTTTTCTCTATTGAAGAGAAAAGGAAGCATGGAAAAGGTGAAGCAATCCTAACATGTGTACTGTAAATAGAGATATCTGTATTTACATGTATAGATATAAAAATATACCTCACTCTTGTATGTATTAATATATACCTAACAAAAAATATATACCTAACTTGTCTTGTTTGTATATCTTAGTGGGAGAAATAATTTTTAGTAAATTTAATATACTGGTAATATAATACTGTGAGTGTCTCTGCATACCTTTACTAAGTGTATATAGAAGTCATAATCTAGATTTTTTTATTTTTACAGTCTTATTTGATATTAATTTAAATAAGAGGAATATATTTTGAAGAATAATTTATTTGAAATTTTTATCATTATATGACTGTTTTATGATGCCAACTTAAAAAGATGCTCTTTGTCTTCTAGGTAAATTGGTGGATATAACTGGAGATTATAAATACATGTACATGGCCTGTGGGGCTATTGTGGTAGCAGCAAGCGTGTGGCTGCTCATTGGCAATGCCATCAACTATAGATTGCTTGCAAAGGAAAGGAAGGAGCAAAGTGCAAGAAAGACGACCAGAGAATCGGAACGCTTGAGCAAATCTAAACATTCGGAAGATGTTAATGTCAAAGTTTCAAATCCACCGAGTGTAACCTCAGAAAGAGAAACTAATATTTAACAAGAATCACATCTCTGATTTCAGTGTTTATTGCTTTCCCTAGCAGTTTGTGTTTCATTTTGTTTTTTTAAAGTATTGGAAAAGTTTTTAACTGAAATGAGGAGTCACAATTAAGGATGGAGATGATATTTTCCTCAATGGCAAATTTTAAATTAGTTTTAAAACTTATTTGGGTAAATTTTGAGATTATGCATAGAAAGAATCCATGCTACAGGTTTATTTCCATAACTGACTCTGGATGTGGTGGTGAAAATACTAATTTTAAAGTCTCCCAGTGACTTTCGGTCTTGGTTATGTGGAAAGTTCTGAATTTCAAACCCCTGGTTTAAGTAGGTAGAAGGAGGATGCCTAATCCTACAAAGTGATCCTTAATACATTTCATTTTTTTGCTTGATATTAATGTATGAGATAGAGATGGAGAGACAATTAATTATCTCCTCTTACACACAAACACACATACTCCCACATGCTTACCCACATGTACACAGAGTGTCTGGAGAATAAAAAACAAATTAAAAAGAAGTGATAATTTATTTTTAAGGTAAAAAAATCCATGAAGACAAAAGAAACATATGTCTGTGTGCTACTTTACAATGTTAGTTTTAAAGATAAGCACATGGGTAAAAATGAGGGTGATCCTTATTCAAAAATATATCTGACTGCTATAAAAGTATTTGCATATGTAAATTTGACAAAGAAAAGAAAATCAATGTAAAACCATTAAATCTGAGCACTGTTAGACTTGATTAATCCATGAGCATGATTTTTTTTTGAGTAGGAGGCATTAGTACCTGGTGCTAGACAATAAAACCCTCAAATAATTTTTAGAATTCTTACCTAACATGTAAAAGTCTGCACGATCTTAACAATGAGCCACATCCATTGATTTTACAAGGATTTTAGTTCGTAATCCAGAAAGTAATAATCAGGAATTTTATTTTAAACAGGCCTCAATCCAGATTCGCTGTTATACTGAAATATCAAAGTAAAATCCTAGTTGGCAGGATTGTAAGTAGACCGAATTCTAATTTTTCCCAACACATAGTAGTAATTGGAGGTTAGTGTTATGAATACTTCATCTGACTACAACTAAGAGTGAGAGGTGGTTTTAATGAACTCTCTAAGCTGTCTCAGCTCCCTCCCTTCCACAAAATGCAACAGTAAAAGCAAACCACAAACAGGCCTTGTGCTCAACCACTGGAAATGTCTCCTAGGATAAGAATGGCAGTACTTCCTGCTGCCTTTGGACATAACTAAGCCAGGAAACGTAAAAAGCCTTCTAGAAAGAGAGGCACTGTATGACTTGCAATTGTATGTATAGTTTATAACCTGATAGCAAAAAGCTTGAAATATTGCAGCCCAGGTTAATTCAGCACTTTCCCATTTTCATAACTATGTGAAAACATCTGGGAACCTGAATCACTCCTGAATACAGAGGCATATTCTTTTTAAACTATAAATACCATTTTGAGTGAGAAAGTACTTTTAAACAGAAAGAAATTGTACAGTATGACTAAAGCTATAAATATATTTGCATCTATAAATCTGAAGTTTAACATTATGATTAATTTAAAAAGTATTTAGTGCTTGACTATTAAAGCAGTGTCATGTCACTCCTAAGATGTCAAAGCAAATTAGGCATTGATTTTTTTTTATTGTAATAAAGGCAGGTGCTATTTTTTTTCTGGTAAGATTGCACCTGGATACCAGGCTTTTGTAATAGTTAACATTAAAGATTTGATTCATAAAGTTAATTCACTGCTTAAGCATGTGGCTCATATTTAGGAAGCTATATACATATATTCAGATTTTCATTTAACATTTGCTCTTTTGCATATGAAGAGATACTTGTATTTTTCAAATGTTAAGTAAAACAAGATGTGCCAATATCATAGGTAAATAAAGTAGGAAAAAATGTGGGACTTTACGGCTGTTTTTAATTTAGTTTCACCCAATCTTGATTCTTGAATTAGCTATGTTTATATTTTTAGTTCTTTTTTATTCAACTCGGATTTGTCAAGAAGTGTAACCCCTAAATTGTGTAGTACCTCTCCAATCATAAATTTCCAAACAAACAAAAAAAATTCTATTTCCCAAAAAGTGTCTTGAATTCTCTGAAAAGGTACATTAAACTAATATGAATATCATGTTCCAGGGGGAAATAAATGGCAAAGTAATAATCATGAGGTTTTAGGTCAAAGGCTATATTATATATTTTTTATTACCTTCTAGTAGAGACGTTCTGCTGGGTGCATTTCAGTGGCCTTCTCCAGGGAGGTTTATTTACTTACTGATCAGTTTCTCATCACGTCAAAACCAATTCACATTTGTCTGGCTGCTCTTTGGTTGTCTTCATTCGTTATTTCTTTTCTTTTCCTTTTTTTTTTTTTTTTTTTTGAGACAGAGTCTAGCTCTGTCTCCCAGGCTGAAGTGCAGTGGCCGGATCTCAGCTCACTGCAAGCTCCGCCTCCCGGGTTCACGCCATTCTCTTGCCTCAGCCTCCTGAGTAGCCAGGACTACAGGCGCCTGCCACCTCGCCCGGCTAATTTTTTGTATTTTATTAGTAGAGACGGGGTTTCACCATGTTAGCCAGGATGGTCTCGATCTCCTGACCTCGTGATCCGCCCGTCTTGGCCTCCCAAAGTGCTGGGATTACAGGCTTGAGCCACCGCGCCCAGCCTTCATTCGTTATTTCTAACGCTGATTGTATTAAATTGTTAGAAAAGAAAGTAAAAATTGCACATACAACGCACATGATTTGTACAGTCACACCTGGCCGTAGCACTGCACAGAGTTACAAATATGCACACATGTTAACTGCCATGCATAAATATTGACAGTTAAACCAGAACACACATGAAACAGTGACATACATACCTAGAGGATTCAGAATTGTTCCAGGGTAATATAAATTATTCCACTTGTTCACGCTCCCCACCCTCTTGAACTTGTTTGAAGATTTGCTGCTTTAGCAGAATCTTTTCAAGATTGAGAAAAGAGTATCAACCTAGGATTTTCATTATTAGTCACATAAATGGAGGAGGAGATATATTTGGCTTCCGCCTCTGCAACAATTAATGCTGAACATATTTCTTCCTCTGGGGAACAATAAGTTTTAAACATTTGAGATATCATGAAGCAAAGTCAGTGTATACCACTACAATCCCCACTAATCTGTATTCCCTCATTATGAAATTGTACAGAAGGAAAGGTATCATTAATCAAGGTATCAAAATAATTCATGGCTACTTTAAGAATTTTTTCATTTGTGTTAATGGAGCCCCCCATATTTTTCACTACTTAACCTTAAATAGGCCATCACTAATTTATGAATAGAACATTGGGTTTGCACTTTTCCTGACCTATCCTCACCTCCTTTCCTAATCATTTTTTGCATTCACCTAGCATACCTTAGGAGACAACAGATCAGGTTTTAGTGTATTTCACATTGGAAGACATGGTGTTTTCTCAGTATAAATCTACATAACTCATAAATATCACTTTTTTGGTACCAAATTTCAACACCTTAGCTCATGGACTTATTGGTCTCAGCCTAATACTAAGAAATAGGTAAAATAATTTGATTTGTTATGTTGGAATATGCACTTTAAAAAATCTAGATAATTTTTACTCATTTTTTTCTGGCTGTACAACATGACAATCAAGAATATAGAAAAGACTAAAAGATATCTGATATAAATGTAAGTTTTTATGTAGATGATATAAATATGAAGAGATATTCTTGATCAGTTAGTTGAAACTTATTTTTTATCTAAAACACCTTTAAAAAATCCCTTTTATACGTAGAATGTTGAAGACTTAATAAAACAAAATAAAAAATTATTATTTT
This sequence comes from Chlorocebus sabaeus, assembly GCF_047675955.1. Taxonomy (NCBI): domain Eukaryota; kingdom Metazoa; phylum Chordata; class Mammalia; order Primates; family Cercopithecidae; genus Chlorocebus; species Chlorocebus sabaeus. The sequence continues at coordinate 57,401,111 of NC_132914.1, forward strand.
TATGCTTAATAGGGAGATTGGATACATAGTGGAAAGGGAACTAATATTTATGAGTTATGCATTTTGCTTATGTAATGCCTTTCAATATTCAAACCAAAATCATGGCAGAATTATTACCATCTTGACATGACAGATGAATGAAAACCAAAAACAAAGAAGCTCAGCAAACTGCCCGAAGTTAAAAGGTGATATGAACCAAATTTAAAACTCAGGTTTACCTAAAACCCGAAAGATCCCCTAGAGTGTTCACTGCCATGCTGCCTACCGATAGAGGCCAGAGAAGCAAAGGAAGATAAAATATATGTACAAAAAAGATACATCCTATATAGTAAAATCCTATATAGTAAAACAATTAGGTTTAACTGTAACTTGTATTATGATTTATTTAGTGTTTATTAGAGAACTGCATTTGCTAGAACCTGAATATGCAATTTCTTTTTTTTTTTTAATTTCTTTTTTCTTTTTTTTTTTTTTCTTTTTTTCTGACATGGAGTCTCATTCTTGTCACCCAGGCTGGAGTGCAGTGGCACAATCTCAGCTCACCGCAACCTCTGCCTCCTGGGTTCAAGTAATGCTCCTGCCTCAGCCTCCCAAGTAGCTGGAATTACAGGCATGTGCCACCATGCCTGGTTAATTTTGTGGGGTTTTTTTGTTTTTGTTTTTTCTTAGTAGAGACGGGGTTTCTCCATGTTGATCAGGCTGGTCTCGAACTCCGACCTCAGGTGATTCGCTTGCCTCTGCCTCTCAAAGTGCTGGGATTACAAGTGTGAGCCACCACACCCAGCCTTGAATATGTAATTTCTAATTGCCTGCTTTTCTCCCCAATGCAAATTATCTCAAATAATGATAATTATTATGTATAGACATAATTGCTTTAATATGACTCTTTTTTTGTAAAAATAATAACATATTTGAGTCAGGCATAATACATTTTTTTCTGAGGTTGGAGTTATCAGGAAAATGTTATCGTTTATGAACAAATAATTCTCAGATTGGTTGCTACATATCATGATTCTAAAAGTACAATAATTAGCTGGATGTGGTGGTGTGCACCTATAGTCCCAGCTACTCAGGAGGCTGAGGTGAAAGGGTCATTTGAGCCCAGGAGGTTGAGGCTTCAGTGAGCTATAATGGTCCCACTTACACTCCAGCCTAGGCAACAGAGTGAGACTCTTGTCTCTATTAAAAAGAAAGAAAAAAGGAAAATGTACTTACTAGAAAACATTATATTTAGAATGTTAGTGATTATCCCATTTATAATATCCCTAGCTACCAAAAAAAAAACTGTAAGATACAAATGATTTGGTTTACCTATACAGTTACATATTAATTTTCATCATTTAATACAACTTACCCTACACTCTAGATTATTTTGCAAGTTTCACTGAACAACTTTGTTGTCTTTCGCCTCTTTATTTGTTCTATAGAGAAAACAAGTGTCATTGCTTCTGTCTTCTCCATCTAGACTTTTGCGGTCCTTAGACTGTAGTTCTCCTTACCTCTATTCAAATAGTGCACTTGCAAGGCGCTGCATTCTTTTCAAAGTCAATCATGATGCACATGTTTATAATGACGTACACATATAATTGAACATGATTTTAGAGTCTTCAAAAACTGGCACTATCATGAATGTTTTTAATTTTCTTAAAGTGCCTGACAACATTGAGTAACAAAGCTTACCATCACCACATTGCACCATTACGTATTATTCTGTAGTCTCCATCAATGCAGTGACATCACTGATACATCATACCAACAAGATTTCTAACCACAACCATTCAGAGCACCAATCAACATCTAAAGTATTGAGAATATAAGACTAATATAACAAACTTGACTTGACTCATCTCTCTTTAAAATTTTGATTTCTGCACAACCATATGCAGAGCTCATGCTTGAAAAGGCACTTAAAAGCTGAGAGACTCGATTATCAGTAATTATAATGCTTGCATAATCAAAATTATAAATTATCTTTGTTGATACAATTAAAAATGAGTGATTTTCTAAGCTTATGTCATTTTATTGTGGTTCTGATTTTCTCTTTCTTTCCTATCAGTTGTTTGTACACTGGAGATTTTAGCTCTTTACAGGGTGCTACAATCTGGTTTATTTTAGTCTTCTCTACTGCTTTTTCTTCACTTTAATTCATTTATGTCCAAATCATGAAAAAATTGCTGTAGTATTGAGAATGGTCATTTTAAAAGTCTCTACCTTAAGAAAAAAATTAATATTGCAAAATGAATTTTTGATATTACAGGAGCATATGGGAATTTAGATCAAATTACATCTCCCATCCTAATCTCCTGCTTCCTCATCATCTCCCCTTCTTTTCTTTATATAATTATTTTTTAAAATGTTTTACTTTCTATGTTTTCATAATATCTAGGTAAAACTTCTTTAGCATTTTTATTTAACTATGGACATGTTTAGTATGGAATTTTTTTCTTTGGTGTATTTATTTACACTTGTTTGCATGATCTACATGTTTTTCAGTCTTTGTAAATACTTGTCAATAAGGTGAGCAATATTCAGGGATATATCAGTAGGCAATTACTTAATGATCATAAATGTATTCACATTTTAGCAAATATTTTTCACATGATCAAACAGGATTTTTTGTTTCTTTGTTTTTAATTTAAATGTGGCAAAATAAGCTAGAGAATCTCTGTGTGAAAACACTGATACTGAACATTTTATTAAAATCGAATAAGTTGATAAAAACCTCCTCTATTCAGAAAAACAAAAGAATGGCGTTTTATCTCACAAAAATTTAGGATGGAAATTTTAAAACATTCTTTTGACTAAGACTTTGTTTTTTCAGTTTTTATATGCATCTAAAATAAGTTTTTTGAGTTAGATTCAGTTTATATAGCTTGCTCGTTAGAGTACACATTTTCTCATCCTCTGAATCTCAAGAGTACATATTTCTGACAATCTTTTCAGTGGCACAATGGATTTTATTTTTCTACCATCAACTTTCTATATCTAACTAAAGCATTAATATTTCTAGATTTAGTGAAATAGCACATATGAATTAAAATATTTATTTCTAAGCATTAGATCTAATTGTATTTTTGTTTTGATATATTTATGTCTCAGAAGATACATTTAATGAATTCATTTCATCCTCTCAACCCTCAGTTTTGTTAGGTATCCACATTGTTACCGTATAAAACTAGACTGGATTAAGGGTTTTGCCTAAACTTATACCAATACTCTGATAAATGCAGGGTTGGGGATAGAATTCAGGTCTTTTAATTTCTAACACACTTTTTTCTCTATTGAACTACAGAAGCCATAAGGTCATAATGATGACCTTTATAGAGTGAATAAAATATTTTCCTAGAAATACATATAAAAACCCTACTTGATAGTTTATATCCCAAATGAATATATTTTTCCAATCATGGTTTGCAAAATCATGTTTGCAAACTTACTTTGAAGACTATTTCCTGATTGCCATGACAGATAATTCTTGGCAAATCAGAGATAATATTTAGTGAGATTATTTTGCACAATATATGTTGTTATAGCAATATCAAAATCATTTAAACATACCAATATTGTGTTAATAGAAAACATGTCAATATCTCATTAATTCCTTTTTTAGTTTATGTTCATTTTTATTTTAGAAGCAGTGCTCATTTGTTTTCTCAAGTAGAACGCCAGAGCGCAGAACACACAGTACAAGTTTGTTAAATTCTTTAATTGTATGCAAGAAATTATTGCTGTAGCATAGTCTTGAGGAGAACACTTCTACAGTATTTCTTGATCTAAGAACCTGAAGATGTGTTAATGAAATTATTAGAATAAGGTCTATCTCAAATTTCTTATTTTGGTGAATTTTTTTTTTTCCACCTAATAACATTAAAATCCACAGCAGCTGTCTGGCAATAGTGTAACTAGAGTTTCTTTTATGTTAGAGATTCCATCTACCTCTACGTCTTATCTAGATAGATATAGTCTTTCTACATTTTCTTCTTTATTCCCTTGCAGAGAACAAACAAAAATCGCACCTAAATTAAAGATCCATGGTGAAGGGGTTGCTATTAGTTTTCCTGGTAAAACTGTAAAAAGAGTAATCTGCATTCAGTATTTGTTTGCCTAGTTCATCAAGATATTTACCCTAAAAACACACTTTAATAAAAATTTGGGTAAACTCATGTATCACAGTAAAATCTTTTATGAATTGGGTGGGCCCTAAAAACATCTGTAGTAAATGATGTGTTTGGTTAGATTCAGCCAAACTGACACCCGTATGCTAAAATAGCATTGTCATTCTGACAGGAGGCAGGCCTCAGTAGTTACAGTGAGTGCATTTACTAATATAAGGATCCTTCTTTATAGTGACAACAAAAATGAGATTGTAACTTAATCAAATATAAGTCAGATATAGTAATTCCCTATATTGCAGAAGAAAGAGCAGGGTCTTTTCAAGTGTTTGCTAAAACTGACTAAATTTGAAGCTTTTTATGTAAAAGCTCTCCCAGATATTTTAAACCAGTATGTTAATTATTTCCTAGAATGAATAATTCTACTTTTTTGATAGATTTTTGAAATCATTTTACTTACTACTTATATTCTTTGAACAAATATGTTTTTCTCATCTCAGTATTGAAACAAATATTTAAAATAAGATTGTTAGAATAAAAGTTATACATAGTAACTTGTTGCTAATAAGTAAGACATTCCTTGGCAACAGACATATCCAGCTAACTTTTGCAAGAATTTTTTAAGGGATTAGATTTAGGGGTTAATCTTTAGAATTATTTTTAAAGTATAAATTATATTTTAGGCTGTATTTTTGTGATTTTTCAGTGAAAAAAATAAAATGTAATTGTCTTGTTTATTCTATAGATATCTTGATGACCACTGAACAAATGATCATATTGCCACATGGTCTATCAACTATAGTTACTATGATAGTGAATTAAAGAGGATAGTTTTGCTTGATACCTAAGATGATCCAAACAGTTGTTTTTACATGACCTAAATCATGGCTGTATTATTTCATTTTTAAAGAAAATTAATGAAATATAAATAATACATTTAAATACCTGTCAAAGTTTTAAAATATAAGATAGAACCTTCTTTTTTTGCCTTCTTACACATGAATGTACTTAAAGTGATTGTTATGCGATCTTGGGATACTTATTTATTTTTGAAATTTTTGTATATATAGCAGTTCTGAACTTAGCAAATAATATGTGTAAAGGAATTAACCAAAAATGAAAGAACTGGCATTTTCATATGGATACGTATTTTGTTTAAACTAAATAAAATAACTTAGATTTATTTAAATCAGGAATATATTATGTTGTTGATCATTTTTAAAGTATATTTTGTTCAATTATTCCTACTTTGTTTTTCGGCACACTTATTTAAGTTCTTGCCTTTCAGGTATCAGTGTTACATGAACATAATGTTTTAGAAAAATCTCTGTTGTAGTTTGTAATTTTCACTGCATAACAAATTTGAAACTAAATGTTGAATTTCTCTGTGGGGGTACATATTTTGCCTACAGTTTCAAATGTATTTTCTTTTTTTTTTTCTTTTTTTTTTTTTTTTTTTGAGACTGAGTCTTGCTCTGTCGCCCAGGCTGGCTTTCAGTGGTGTGATCTCCGCTCACTGCAAGCTCTGCCTCCCGGGTTCACGCCATTCTCCTGCCTCAGCCTCCTGAGTAGCTGGGACTACAGGTGCCCGCCACCATGCCCAGCTAATTATTTTGTATTATTAATAGAGACAGGGTTTCACCATGTTAGCCAGGATGGTCTCGATCTCCTGACCTCATGATCCTCCTGCCGTGGCGTCCAAAAGTGCTGGGATTACAGGCGTGAGCCACTGCGCCCGGCCTCAAATATATTTTCAAATTCATCTCTTTCTTACTAGACTGTGAGATCCTTGTGGACAAGGATGTTATTTTAGTTATAATGACAACTTTAATATCTAGCAAAGTGCCAGGCGTAGAGTATTCCTTTATTGAAATGAATTGATAGATACCGATTATTAAAATGCTACTACAGTATTCTATGATGCAGGCTGAATGTATATTAAAGTAATTCTCTGGCTAATTTTAAAAGTAAGACATAGAAAACAAAACACCTGTAGCATTTTCTTTATTTAAAATTGAAACTCTGTTTTGAATCCTTTTTACATTGTCAGTCAAACATTCTATGCAAATATTGAAATATGCAACAGCTAAACTTTATGGTACAAATTAATTAGTTTTATTTTCTTTTCAAAATCAGAAATGCTGTATTTTAGCTTCCTGGAAATGTCGACAATCATTCTAATGACCAAAGGTGCTACTTATTTTTCAACATTTACCTTGATCATAAGTGCTTCTATCTGCTAAGCTTTATTTATTCTTTCTGGACAGAAAGTTTGGTGGGAAGGATGCAATAAAATCAGAATATCTCTTTTGTCTGAATTATGCAGTTTAACCCTGTCCGTGTTCCTCTGTACTCTATTCCTACTGTATTTTAGTTATTTCTTATCACTAATTTTTATTGCAAGTCTGTGCTGTTTCTTAGAAAGTACATGCATATATATTTCTATAATATGTAAGAAAAAACCTGTATTGCTTATTAAATTAAAATTAAAACTAAAAACGTTCATGTTAAATTTTTGAAATGAAATATATACTATATTCTTAAGTTCCATTAAATGCTGTTACTCAATGCTAATAAACACATAATTTCCCACACCGGACCAAATTAAGGGCATTTATTTTGCCTGAATGTACATAATTGATAATGTCAACAGAAGTCAGACACGGCCCAAAATACAATGAATTCCTAAGGGTTGAAATGAATTTTTACTGTTGTTTTTCATGAGTATACATTTTAATAGATTTATACAGAATAAACACAATTCAAAAGGAGAACATTACTGGCATCACAGAAGTTCCCCTCAAACCCCTTCCCAGCCTATTCTTGTTCTCTGGACTTTTTGTAAAAATAGACCATTTTTTTAGAGCAAGTTTATGTTTACAGCAAAATTGAAAGTCCAGAGATTTTCCATATACCCCTTGCCCCAATGAGAGGTGACAATGTGCCAGCAGCCCTCACTCTGGTGCCTCCTCAGCCTCTGCGTCCACTTTGGTGGCACTTGAGGAGCCCTTCAGCCTGCCACTGCACTGTGGGAGCCCCTCTCTGGGCTAGCCGAGGAGGGAACTGGCTCCCTCTGTTTGCCAGGAAGTGTGAGGGGAAAGGCGTGGGCAGAACCCGGTCTGTGCCTGGCTCTTGCTGGCCAGTGCAAGATCCCGGTGGGCATGGGCTCTGGGGCCCGCACTGCGAGTGCCAGCCGGCGTCACTGGGCCCCAGGAAGTGAGGGGCTTAGCACCGGTGCCAGCAGCTGCAAAGGGTGCACCCGGTTCCCCAGCAGTGCCACTGGTGGGCGCTGCACTGCAGTTCTTCCACTGCCTTAGCTGCCTCCCTGCAGGGCAGGGCTCAGGACCTGCAGCCCGCCAAGCCTGAACCTCCCCCATCAACGGGGGCTTCTGCGTGATCGGAGCTTCCCCAGCACCCCGCTCCACTGGTGCCCAGTTCCATCAACCGCCCAGGGGATGAGGAGTGCCATGCACGGCAGGTGACTGGCAGGCAGCTCCGCAGGGCCCTAGCACGGGATCCACTAGGTGAAGTCAACTAGGCTCCTGAGTCTAGTGGGGACTTGGAGAACTTTCATGTCTCTAGCTAAGGGATTGTAAATACACCAATCAGCACTCTGTGTCTGGCTCAAGGTTTGTAATGGCATCAATTAGTGCTCTGTGTCTAGCTAATCTAGTGGGGACTTGGAGAACTTTTATGTCTAGCTAGAGGATTGTAAATGCACCAATCAGCACTCTGTGCCTAGCTCAGGGATTGTAAACGCACCAATCAACGCTCTGTCAAAACAGTCCAATCAGCTCTCTGTAAAATGGACCAATAATCTCTCTGTAAAATAGACCAGTCAGCTTTCTGTAAAATAGACCGGTCCTCTCTCTGTAAAATGGACCAATCAGCAGGATGTGGGTAGGGCCAGATAAGGGAGTAAGAGTAGACTGCAGGGGCTAGCCGGCAAAGTGGGCTCTGGTTCCCTTAGGAGGCTGTGGAAGCTTGATTCTTTTGTTGTTTACAATAGATGTTGTTGCTGCTCACTCTTTGGGCCCATGCTGCCTTTATGAGCTATTAACACTCACCCTGAAGGTCTGCAGCTTCACTCCTGGCAGCGAGACCATGAACCCACCAGAAGGAAGAAGCTCCAGACGTATCTGAACATTTGAAGGAACAAACTCGGACACACTATCTTTAAGAACTGTAACACTCACTGGGAGGGTCCACGGCTTCATTATTGAAGTCAGCGAGACCAAGAACCCACCAATTCTGGACACACCAACACATGCATAGCCTCCCTAGTTATCAACATCACTCCCCATCCCGGCCTCTTGAGTAGTAAATTTGTCACAGTTGATGAAACTGTATTGACACATCATTATTACTCAAAGTTCATAGTTTTTACATTAGGGTTCACTTTTGGCATGGTGCAGTAGTTTCAGTGCACTGAAATTGTGTATTCCAAATATTCATCCATATCCCTTAAGCCCTGGCAACCACTGATTACTAGCTCCATAGTTTTGACTCTTTTCAATGTCATGTAGTTAGAATCCTACTGAGTGTAGTGCTTTCAGCTGGCTTCTTTCACTTAGGAATATGCACTTAAGTCTCCCCCATGTGTTTTCATGACTTCAAAGCTCAATTTTTCTAAAGCTGAGTAATATTCCATTGTCTAGATGTTCCAATTTATTAACCTACTGAAGGACATCTTGGTTGTTTCCAACTTTTGGCAATTACTAATAAAGCTGCTTATAAACATCCTTGTGCAGGTTTTGTGTGGACATAAGTTTTTAACTCCTTTGAGTAAATACCAAGGAGAATGATTGTTGGATTGTATGGTGAGGGTATGTTTGGTTTTAAAAAGCCATCAAGCTGTCTTTTGAAGTGGCTGTACCATTTTGCATTCCCACTAGCTTTAAATGAGGCTTTGTGTTACATCCTCTCCAGTATTTGGTGTCATCAGTGCTCTGGATTTTGGCCATTCTAATATGTGTGTAGTATCTCATTGCTATTTACTTCCCTGCTGATATATGATATAGAACATCTTTTCATATGAGAATTTTCCATCTGTGTATATTCTTGGGTGAAGTTTTAGTCTAGAATTTTGGTCAATTTGTAAACTGGGTTGTTAGTTTTCTTTTTGTTTTAAAAGTTCTTTGTATATTTTGGATAACAATCTTTTATCAGATATGTCCTTTGCAAATATTTTCTTCCAGTGTGTGGCTTTTCTTCTTATTCTCCTGACAGTGTTTTTTGTGAGGCAGAATATTTTAATTCTAATGAAGTCCAGTTTGTCAATTGTTTCTTTCTTGGATCGTGCCTTTGGGTTGGCATCTAAAAAGGCATTGCCAAACCCTTAATCATCTAGATTTTCTCTTATCTTCCAGGGGTTTTAAATGTTTTTGTTTTTTACTTTTAGATCTATGATCCAATTTCAGTTACATTTTGTGAAAGATTTAAGGTCTGTGTCTAGTTTCATTTTGTTATTGTTGTTTTTGTTTTTGCAATGTGGGTGTTCAGTTGTTTCAGCACCATTTGTTGAAAAGAATTTTCTCCGTAGTATTCCATTGCCTCCCTTGCTCCCATTGTCAAAGATCAGTTGATTGTATTTATGTAGGTCTATTTCTGTACTCTCTATTCTGTTTCCTTGATCTGTGTGTCCATCGTTTTGCCAATACCACACTGTTCGGTTTACAGTGGCTTTATAGTGAGTCTTGATGTCAGGTAGTGTTAGTCCTTCAACTTTATTCTTCTCCAATACTGTGTTGGCTATTCTGGGCTTTGCCTCTTCATTTAAACTTTAGAAAGTTTATTTATATCCACAAAATGACTGTCTAGGATTTTGCGTTGAGTTACAACATTCTCCTTTAGTTCCACGGAGTTCATTATTACCCACCTTCTGAAGCCTACTTCTGTCAAGTCAACCATCTCAGCCTCAGCCCAGTTTTGTGCCTTTGCTGGAGAGGTGTTACAGTCATTTGAGGGAGAGAAAGCATTCTAGCTTTTTGAGTTTTCAGTGTTTTTACATCGATTCTTTTTCATCTTTGTGGGCTTATCTACATTGTATCTTTGTGATTACTGATCTTTGGGATTTTTGTGGGATCTTTTTGTTGATGTTGTTGTTGTTTTCTGTTTGTTCGTTGTTTTTTTTGTTTTTGTTTTTGTTTTTGTTTAAAAACAGGCAGGCCACTCTACCTTAGAGCTACTTCAATTTGCTGGGGGTTCGCTCCAGACTTCAGTCGACTTGGTTTCTCCCATACCTGGAGGTATCTCCAGCAAAGGATGTGAGACAGCAAAGATGGCAGTCAGCTTCTTCCTCTGGAAACTTGGTCCCAGGTAAGTAGTGACCCATTGCCAGCCTGCCCTACCTGTAGGAAGTGGTCTCACACCAGGTAGTCTCACACCGTCAGGAGTAATGGAACCAGGGACCCAACCAAAGAAGCATTCTGGCTGTTTTTTGGTAGAGCAGGTGTGTTGTGTTAGGGGTGGGAGGGTCCCTTCCTCATCTAGGCCACCTCTATTCTCCAAACCTGGCAGGCTGGAGTGACGCAGTCAACTGAATCGCAGAGATGGCAGCCACCCCTCTCCCCAGGAGCTCCGTCTCAGGGAGAGATCGCTTTGTCAGTAGAACCCTTGCTGGAGTGGCCAAAGCCACACAGGGAGGTCTCACCCAGTGAGGAGGGATGAATCAGGGTCTCACTTAAAGAGACAGTCTGGTCACAATCTGGCAAGGCAGCTGTGCTGCATTGTGGGGGATCTTTTTTCATCTGAACCATCTGTATTCTCCATGATTGGCAAAATGGAGTGGCTGAGTCTACCAAACCACAGAGATGGTGGCCACCCCTCCTCCAGGGAACTTGGACCTGTCTCAGGCAGACTCCAACCCACTGCCATTAGCTGGCTGGAATCCAAGCCAGTGGGTCTTAACTTGTGAGGTACCATAGAAGTGGGGCCCACAGAACAAAGTTACCTGGCTCCCTGGATTCAGCCCTCTTCCTGGTGATATGTACAGATGGATTTCCCACTTTGCCAAGGATCGCAGGGCTGGACTATGTAAAACTGTTGGGTCTCTGTGAGTGCATGAGCAGCTGCTCTGCTGAGACTCCACACAGCTCTGTGTATCAGACCCAAGACCCTGGTGGTGTGGACTCACTAGGGGATCTCCTGTTCTGTGGGTTGCAAAGATCTGTGGGAGAAGCTTGGTTTCCCAGCAGGCTCACACAATCACTCACCGCTTCCCTTGGCTGGGGGTGGGGGTTCCTTTGGTCCTGCCCACTTTTCTTAGTTCTCTGTGGATTGAGATGTTCTTCCAGTCAGTCCCAATGCAAGAACCTGGATATCTCATTTGAAGGTGCTGAATTCATTCGCTCCTTTTCATTCCTCTCCATGCATGCCACAGACCATCGTTGTGTCTAATCAGCCATCATGGATCCACCCCACTGGCTGGGATTTTGATTGGGATTACACTGAATCTGTAGATCAACTTGGAAAGAACTGATATCTTGATAATATTGTCTTCCTATCAATGAGCATGGAATATATCTCCATTTATTTAGTTATTCTTTGGTTGTTTTTATCAGATGTTTGTAGTTTTCCTTACATAGATCTTGTATGTGATTTGTTAGATTTATGCCTAAGTATTTAATTTGGGAGATTCTAATGTAAATGGTACTGTGTGTTTAATATCAAATGTCACTTGTTCATTGCTGGCATATAGGAAAGTGATGAACTTTTTATTTTGCCCTTATTTTCTACAACCTTGCTATAATTGATTATTAGTTCCAGGAGTTTTTTGTCAGTTAGTTCAGATTTTCTACATAAATGACTATGCCATGTGTGAACAAAGACAGTACTGGATCTTATACTTTCTGTTTGGGGACATTATTAATTACTGATTGTATTCATTTAATCGGTACAGGCCTATTCATATTGTTCATTTGTTCTCATGTGAGTTTTGGCAGATTATGTCTTTCAGAGAATTGGCCCATTTCATCTAGGTTATTAAATTTGTGAGCGTAGAGATGTTCATAGTGTTGCTTTATTATCCATTCAATGTCCATAGGAACTATAGTGATGTCTTCCCTTTCATTCTAACATTGCCAATATTTGTTTTCTCTCTCTCTATTTTTCTTACATGGCCTGACCAGAGACCTAACAATTTTATTGATCTTTTTAATGAGCCAGCTTCTGGTTTTATTAATTTTCTTCATTAATTTCCTGTTTGCATATTCATTGATTTCTGCTCTTTTATTATTTTTTCTTTCACTTACTTGGATTTAATTTTCTCTTTTTTTTTCTGTTTTCTAAGGATGGAATATTAGATGGTTTATTTCACGTCTTTTTTCTTTTCTAATGTATAAATTTGGGTATGAATTTCCCTCTAAGCACTGCTTTAGCTATACTCCACAAATTTTGATGATTTTTTTTTTTAATTTTAGTATAGTTTAAAATATTTCAAAATTTTTCTTAAGGTTTCTTCTTCCATCTGTGTTTTATTTAGAAGTGTGTGGTTTAAAACCCAAATATTTAGGGATTTTCTAGCTATCTTTCTAGTTCAATTCCATTGTGGCCTGAGAGCAGACAATGATTTCTATTCTTTGACATTTGTTAAGATGTGTTTTATAACCCAGAATGTGGTCTGTCTTGGTAAAGGTTCCATGTGACTTCGAGAAGAATGCATATTCTGTTATTGTTGATTGAAGCAGTCTATAGATGCAGATTATGTCCAGTTGATTGATAATGTTGTTCAGCTATGTCCTTACTGATTTTCTGCCTGCTGGATCTGTTCATTTTTAATAGAAGTGGGTTGATGTCTCCAACTATAATGGTGGATTCATCTGTTTCTCCTTATCATTCTATCAGTTTGTGCCTTACGTATTTTGACAACCTGTTGTTAGGTGCATACATTAAAGATTGTTAGGTCTTATTAGAAAATTGATTCTTTAATCATTATGCAATGCCTTTCTTTTCACTTGACAACTTTCCTTTCTGTGAATTTTGCTCTGTCTGAAATTAGTATAGCTACCTCTGTTCTCTTGATTAGTGTTAGTATGTTATATCTTTCTCCATCTATTTACTTTTAATCTATATGCATCTGTATATTTAAAGTGGGTTTTTTTGTAGACAATATATAGTTGGGTCTTGTTTTTTGATCCAGTGTAACAATCTCTTTTAACTGGTCCATTTAAACCATTGACTTATTACTGATATTAGTGGATTAATATCTACCCAATTTCTTACTGTTTTCTATTTGTTACCCTTGTTCTTTGTTCCTATGTTTGTCTTTCACTCTTTTTCTGCTTTTTGTGGTTTTAATTTAGTGTTTTATTCTATTTTCTCCTCTTTCTAAGTATAACAGTTGTTTACTTTTTTGAGTGGTTAACTTAGAACTTACAATACTGACAACTAATTCAAGTACACTTTCAAAAATACTGTGTCACTTCATGGGTAGTGTGAGTACCTTATAATGACAAAATCATCCCAATTATTCCATCCCTTGTATCACTGCTGTTGTTCATTTCACTTATACATAAGCATGCATAAGAATATATACGTGCAGGAGGGCAGGGCCAAGATAGCTGACTAGAAGCAGCTGTAGTCAAAGTCTCTCACTGAAAAGAATGAAAACAGCATGCAAATCCTGCACTGGTAACCAAGGTATCCAGGTTCTATCATCAGGACTGACGAGGTGGTTGATGTGACCCACAGAAGGAAAAGAAAAGCAGGGTGGTATGTCAGTCCACCTGAGAGCCACAAAGGGCAAGGGGAGCCCCCACTCTTAACCAAGGGAGGTGGTGAGTGATTGTGCTACCCAGACTTGGAAACCATGCTTTTTCCACAAATCTGTGCAACCTATGGATTAGGAGATCCCACTTGTGAGCCTACACTACCAGTACCTTGGGTCCCAACCATAGAGCTGTGCAGATTCTCAGCAGCCACTCAGCTGAGAGTCTGCCTAAGACTACCAAGTTCCCGGGGGGAGGGGCAGCCATCATCACTGTGGTTGCCTGCTGCCTGAGTCATCTGAGCTCCCTGAGAGAGGGGTGGCAGCCATCACTGCAGCTACCTGCTGCCACCTGCTGCCTAAGAAAACTGAGCTCCCGAGGGGAGAGATGGCAGCCATCACTGTCACTGCCAGCTGCCTAAAATGCTGAACTCCTGGTAGGGAATGGCAGCATCCATTACTACAGCTCCAGGTCATCATTGTTCCCCGCTGGTGCTGGGAAAAGGGGACGGCTTGCACCCAAGAGGTATTCATCACCAACTGTGGCAGCTGGTGTCCAGACTGCCTCTTTAGGCCAGACCCTGACCGATCCCTCCTCAGTGGGCAGGGCCTCCCTGCAGGAACTTCAGCAACACCAACCAGGGAGTTAGGAACAGAACTCTGATCTCCCAGGGCCTGAGCCCCTAGGGGAAAAGGTGGGTTGATCTCCCAGACTTAGTCTTTCCTGTTGCTAGCTCTGAGGAATTCGAGCAGCCCAGACACTAGTTTTCTCCTCAGCACAGTACACCCCTTCCACCAAGGGACAGCCAGAGTGCTTCGTTAAGCAGGTCCCAGCCCCCTGCTCCCTGAGTTGTTGAGTCCCCCCCCAACCAAACAGGGGTCACCAGACAACTTATACAGGAGTGTTCCTACTGGCATCAGGTCAGTGCCCCTCAAGGACAGAGATCACAGAGGAAGGAGCAAGCACCCAACTTTGCTGTTCTCCAGCCTCCTTGGGTGATATCTCTAGGTGCAGGGGGAACCCAGGTGAAGAGGGCCTCAAGTGAACCCCCAGCAAACTGCAACAGCCCTACAGAAGAGGGGCCTAACTGGAAAAACAAACAAACAAACAACAACAACAAAAAAACAGAAAGCAACAATGTAGCATCAACAAAAAAAAGTCCCAACAAAAACCCCATCCAAATGTCAGCAGTCTCAAAGATCAAAACTAGACAAACTCACGAAGATAAGAAGCAATAAAAAAATGGTGGAAACTCAAAAGACCAGAATGTCTCTTCTCTAAATGATTGCAGCACCTCTCCAGCAAGGACAAAGAACTGGGCAGAGGCTGAGATGGATGAATTAATAGAAATAGGCTTCAAAAGGTGGATAATAACAAACTCCACTGAGGTAAAGATGTTCTAACCCAATGAAAAGAAGCTAAAAACCATGATAAAAGGTTACAGAAGCTGCTAACTACAACAACCAGTTTAGTGAGGAACATAAATGACCTGACTGAGCTGAAAAACATAGCACAAGAGCTTTGTGATGCAAACACAAGTATCAATAGCCAAAAAATCAAGCTGAAGACAGAATATCAGAGCTTGAAGACTATGTTGCTGAAATAAGGCAAGCAGACAAAATTAGAAAAGAAAGAAATAAAAAGGGATGAACAAAACCTCCAAGAACTATGGGACTATGTGAAAAGACCAAAGTTATGACTAATTGGAGTACCTGAAAGAGATGGGAGAATGGAACCAAGATGGAAAACAACTTCAAGATCTCATCCCGGAGAACTTCTCCAACCTGTCAATATAGGGCAACATTCAAATTCAGAAAACCCAGAGTACCCCAGTAAGATACTCCACAAGAAGATAAATCCCAAGACATATAATCATCAGATTCTTCAAGGTCAAAATGAAGGAAAAAATGTTAAGGGCAGCCAGAGAAAAAGGCCAGGATGCCTACAAAGGGAAGCCCATCAGACTAACATTGAATCTCTCAGCAGAAACTCTACAAACCAAAAGAAAGTGGGGGCCAATATTCAACATTTTTAAAGAGAAGAATTTCTAACTCAAAATTTCATATCTGGTCAAACTAATCTTTGTAAGTGAAGGAGAAATAAAATCTTTTTCAGACAAGCAAAAGCTGAGGGATTTCGTCACCACCAGGCCTGCCTTGCAAGAGCTCCTGAAGGAAGCATTAAATATAGGGAAAAAAAAACAAAAACAAAAAAAATGGTTCCAGCCATTGCAAAAACACATAGAGACCAATGGCATTATGAAGAAACTGCATCAACTAATCTGCAAAATAACTCACTAGCATTATGATGACAGAATCAAATTCACCCATAACAATATTAACCTTAAATGTGAATAGGCTAAATGCCCCAATTAAAAGACACAGACTGGCAAATTGGATAAAGTGTCAATACCCATTGGTGTGCTGTATTCAAGAGACCCATCTCCTGTTCAAAGATACACATAGGCTCAAAATAAAGGGATGGAGGAAAATTTACCAAGCAAATGGAAAGCAGGTAAAAGCAGGGGTTGCAATCCTAGTTTCTGACAAAACAGACTTTAAACCAACAAACATCAAAAAAGACAAAAAAAGGCAATATATAATGGTAAAAGGACCAATTCAATAAGAACAGCTAATAATTCTAAATATATATGCACCCAATACAGGTACACTCAGATTCATAAAGCAAGTTCTTAGGGACCTACAAAGAGACTTAGATGCCCACACAATAATAGTGAAAGACTTTAACACCCCATTGTGAATATTAGACAGATCATTGTGACAGAAAATTAACAAGAATATTCAGGACTTGAACTCAGCTTTGGATCAAGTGGACCTGATAGATATCTAGAGAACTCTGCACCTCAAAACAACAGCATATACATTTTTCTCAGTGCAACATGGCACTTACTCTAAAATTGATCACGTGAGTGGAGGCAAAACACTCCTCAGCAAATGCAAAAGCACTTAAATCATAACAATCAGTCTCTCAGATCATAGTGCAATAAAACTGGAACTCAAGATTAAGAAACCCACTCAAAACTACATGGAAATTGAACAACCTGCTCCGGAATGACTCCTGGGTAAATATTGAAATTAAGACAGAAATCAACAAGTTCTTTGAAACCAAGGAGAAAAAAGAGACAACATATCAGAATCTCTGGGTTCCAGCTAAAGCAGTGTTAACAGATAAATTTATAGCACTAAATTCCTACATCAGAAAGCTAGAAGATCTCAAATCAACACCTTAACATTACACCTAAAAGAACTAGAGAAACAAGAGCAAAGAAATCCAAAAGCTAGCAGAAGACAATAATTATGATCAGAGCTGAACTAAAGGAGATAGAGACACACATAAAAAAATAATAATAATAATCATAATAATTTCAAAAAATCAATGAATCTAGGAGCTGTTTTTTTTTCAAATATTAATAAGACAGACTGCTAGCTAGGTTAATAGAGAAGAAAATAAAGAAGAATCAAATAGACACAATAAAAAATGATAAAGGGAATACCACAACTGACCCCACAGAAATACAAACAACTATCAGAAAATACTATAAACATCTCTATGCGGGTAAACTAGAAAATCTAGAAGATATGGGTAAATTCTTAGACACATACACCCTCCCATGATTAAACCAAGAAGTTGAATCCATGAACAGATCAATAACAATTTCTGAAATTGAAGCAGTAATAAATAGCCTACCAACCAAAAAACGTCTGAGACCAGACGGATTCTACCAGAGGTACAAAGAAGAGCTGGTACCATTTCTTCTGAAACCATTCCAAACAATTGAAAAGGAGGGACTTATCTCTAACTAAATCTTATGAGGCCAGCATCATCATGATACCAAAACCTAGCAGAGATACAACAACAAAAAACTTCAGGTCAATATCCCTGATGAACATCAATGCAAAAATCCTTAATAAAATACTGGGAAACTGACTGGGTACAGTGGCTCATGCCTGTAATCCTCACACTTTGGGAGGCCGAGGCAGGCAGATCACGAGGTCAGGAAATCAAGACCATCCTGGCTAACACAGTGAAACCCCATCTCTACTAAAAATACAAAAAATTAGCCAGGCGTGGTGGCAGGTGCGTATAGTCCCAGCTACTAGGGAGG
Source organism: Chlorocebus sabaeus (assembly GCF_047675955.1). Taxonomy (NCBI): domain Eukaryota; kingdom Metazoa; phylum Chordata; class Mammalia; order Primates; family Cercopithecidae; genus Chlorocebus; species Chlorocebus sabaeus. Next base: position 57,419,056 of record NC_132914.1, read on the forward strand.
CCGAGGCAGGAGAATGGCTTGAACCTGGAAGGTGGAGCTTACAGTGAGCCGAGATCGCGCCACTGCACTCCAGCCTGGGCAACAGAGCAAGACTCCATCTCAAAAACAAAAAACAAAAAACAAACAAACAAAAAATACTGGCAAATCAAATCTAGCAGCATATCAAAAAGCTTACCCACCACAATAAAGTTGGCTTCATCCTTGGGATGCAAGGCTGGCTCAACATACACAAATTAATAAACATAGTTCATCATATAGAGCTAAAGTCAAAAACCACATTATTATCTCAATAGATGTGGAAAAGGCCTTTGATTAAATTCAACATCCCTTCATGTTAAAACTCTCAATAAACTAGGTATTGATGGAACATATTTAAAAATAATAAGAGCTATTTATGACAGACCCACAGTCAATATCATACTGAATGGACAAAACCTGGAATCATTCCCTTTGAAACCCACCCAGCATAAGACAAGGATGCCCTCTCTCCCCACTCCTATTCAACGTAGTATTGAAATTCTGGCCAGGGCAATTAGGCAAGATAAATAAATAAAGAACATTCAAATAGAAAGATAAAAAGTCAAATTGCCTCTGTATGCAGACGACATGAACCTATACCAAAAGATCCCATCGTCTCAGTCCCACAACTCCTTAAGCTGATGGGCAACTTCAGTAAGGTCTCAGGATACAAAATCAATATGCAAAAATCACAAGCATTCCTATACACCAACAATAGACAAGTAGAGAGCCAAGTCATGAATGAACTCTCATTCACAATTTCTGCAAAGAGAATAAAATACCTAGGAATACAGCTAACAAGCAATGTAACCTCTTGAAGAAGAACTACAAACCACTGCTCAAGGAAATAATAGAAATCACAAACAAATGGAAAAACATTCCATGTTCCTGGTTAGGAAAAATCAACATCATAAAAATGGCCATATTGCCCAGAGTAATTTATAGATTCAATGCAATTCCTATTAAACTACCCTTGGCATTCTTCACAGAACTAGAAAAAACTGCTTTAAATTTTCTAAGGAGTCAAAAAAGAGCCTGTATATCCAAGACAATCCTAAGCAAAAAAAAAAAAAAAAAAAAAAAAAAAAAAAAAAAAAAATCTGGAGGACTCACACTATCTGACTTAAACTATACTACAAGACTACAGTAACCAAACCACAATGGTACTGGTACCAAAACAGACACATAGACAAATGGAACAGAATAGAGATCTCGGAAAGAAGATCATACATCTACAACTATCTGATCTTCAACAAACTTGACAAAAAACAAGAAATGGAAAAATGATTCCCTATTTAATAAATGGTGCTGGGTAAACTGGCTAGCCATATACAGAAAATTGAAACTGGACTCCTTCCTTATACCTTTTACAAAATTAACTCAAGATGGATTAAAGACTTAAATGTAAAACCCAAATCTATAAAAACCCTTGAAGAAAAATCTAGGCAATACCGTTCAGGACATAGGTACAGAAAAAGTTTAATGACAAAAATATCAAAAGCAATGGTAACAAAAGGAAAAATTGACAAATGGTATCTAATTAAACTAAAGAGCTTCTGCATAGCAAAATAAACTGTCATCAGAGTGAACGGGCAACCTCTGGAATGGGAGGAAAAATTTTGCAATCTATCCATCTGACAAAAGTCTAAAATCCAGAATCCACAAGGAACTTAAACAAATTTACAAGAAAAAATCCATTAAAACGTGGGCAAAGAACATTAACAGACACTTCTCAAAAGAAGAGATTTATGTGGCCAACAAACATATATTAAACCTCAACATCACTGATCATTAGAGAAATGCAAATCCAAGCCTCAATGAGATACCATCTCATACCATTCAAAACAATGATTATTAAAGGGTCAAGAAATAAGAAATGCTGACAAGGCTGTGGAAAAATAGAAATGCTTTTACACTGGTGGTGGGAATGTAAATTAGTTCAACATTGTGGAAGACAGCTTGACGATTACTGGGTATATACTCCCATTACTGGGTATATAGTCAATGAATAGAAATTATTCTATCATAAAGATACGTGCACACATATGTTTATTTCAGCACTATTCACAATAGCAAAGACATGGAATCAACCCAAATGCCCATCAGTGATAGACTGGATAAAGAAAACTTGGTACACCATGGAATACTTTGTAGACATAAAAAGGAACGAGATTATGTTCTTTATAGGGGTATGGCTGTAACTAGAAGCCAATGTCTTCAATAAGCTAACACAGGAACAGAAAAACCAAACACTGCATGTTCTCATTCATATGTGGGATCTGAACAGTGAGAACACATGAACACAGGTAGGGGAGCAACACACACGGGGGCTGTTAGGTGGGTAGTGGGAGGGAGAGCAAAAGGATAAGCAGCTAATGCATGTGGGGCTTAATACCTAGGTGATGGACTGATGGGTGTAGCAAACCATATGGCACACGTTTACCTATGTAACAAACCTGTACATCCTGCACATGTATTCCAGAACTTAAAATAAAATTAAAAGAAAAAGATATATCTCTCTATATATACATGCATACATAATCAAATACATTGTTGCCATTATTATTTTGAACAAACTGTTACCTTTTGGGCAAATTAAGAATAAGAAAACTAAAAGTTTTTACATTTACCTTCACCTATTTCTTCTCAGATGTTCTTCCTTTCCTTCCTGTAGATCCAAATGTCTGATCTACATAATTTTTCTTCTCTTTAAAGAAGTTCTTTTAATATTTCTTACAAGGGAGTTCTACTGGTAACAACTACCCTCAATTTTTTTTTCTGAGAAACTCTATGTTTCTTCTTCACTTTTGAAAGTTAATTTCATAGGATATAGAATCATAAATCAGTCAGTTTTTTTCTCTCAACACATTAAATATTTCACTGTGTTGTCTTCTTGGTTACATGGTTTCTGAGACATTAGATTCAATTATTAGCTTTGCTTTTCTAATAAGTATGGTGCTTTCCCCCTCTGGCTTCTTTCAGAATTTTAAAAAAAGTCTTTAATTTTCTGTACTTTGAAAATTATATGCCTAGATGTAGCTTTTCTGATATTTATCCTGCTTGGTGTCCTTTGAAATTCCTCCATCTGTGGTTTGATGTCTGACATCAAATAGGATAAATTTTTAGTGATTATTGTTTCAAATATTACTTCTGTTCCTTTCTCCCTTCTCCTCCTGGTATTCCCATTATGCATATGTTACACCTTTTATAGTTGTCCCACAGTTCATTGATATTCTGGGGTATTCTCAGTCTCTGTCTCTGTCTCTCTTTCTCTCTCTCGGGGAGCTTTGCTTTTTAGTTTTTAAAATTTCTATTGAGATATCCTCAAGCTCAGAGAAGCTATTCTCAGTCATTTCTCACCTACTAAGAAGCCTGCCAAAGGCATTCTTCATTTCTGTTACAGTGTTCTTGATCTCTTAACATTTCTTTTTTATTCTTTCTTAGAATTTTCATCACCCTGCTTACATTGCCCCCTAAGTTCTTGCAGATTGTTACTTTATCTGTTAAATCCCATTACATATTAATCACAGTTGCTTTAAATTTGTAGTCCTATAATTCCAACATCCTTGCCTTATTTGAGTCTGACTCTGATGCTTGCTCTTTCTTTAAAATGTGCCTTTTGTTTTGTTTCTTACCTTTTATTATGTGTTATAATCTTTTCCTGATACCCAGACATGAATAACTGGGTAAAATAAATGGATGTAAATAGGCCTTTAGTAATGTGGTGGTAAGGTGTGGGGGAGGGGAGCATTCTATAGTCTTCTTCTTATGTTTCAGTCTTTAGTGAGCCTTTGTGTCTGGACGGTGAACTTCACCTGCTTCTCAATTTTCTTTCCTCCCCTTCTGTGGAACAGGATGGCTAGAGCTGGATGGAGCTGGTTATTTCTCTTAGCTAGGGTCACTTAGACTTGGATACAACTCCAGAAGGTTAGGCTTTGATTAACTAGTTTCTTCTTGTTAAGAACTGAATGCTCTGAGGTATTTCTAAATGGTTCATTTTCCCCTCACCCTGCCAGAAGCATGAGGTGTTTCTCTGATATTCACTGTGAAGACCTGGCAGAGCTCTGTGAGGTAAGTCTTATAAAAGCGTGTGGTAGCCCCTGAAGGCTGGGTCCCCCTAGAGTACTTATCTCTCAGATTCGTCCTCATTGAGCCTCTAGCAATTCAAGTACAATTCAGGTTTGCTACCTGGGCAGTGGTGTTACAGGACAGGGGTTCTGATCCAGACCTTAAGAAAGGGTTTTCGAATCTCACACGAGAATTTAGGATGAGTTCACAGTACAAAGTGAAAGCAAGTTTATTAAGAAAGTAAAGGAATAAATGAATGGCTATTTCGTAGACACAGCAGTTCCGAGGGCTGCTGGTTGCCCATGTTTATGGTTATTTCTTGATGATATACTAAACAAGGGGTGGATTACTTGTGCCTCCCATTTTTCGACCATATAGGGTAATTTCCTGACATGGCCAAGGCATTTGTAAACTGTCATGGAGCTGGGGAGAGTGCAGCAGTGAGGACGACCGGAGGTGACTCTTATGGCTATTTTGCTTTGGGTGGGTTTTGGCTGGCTTCTCCACTGAAAACTGTTTTATTAGCAAGGTCATTATGACCTGTATTTTGTGCTGACCTTCTATCTTATTCTGTGAATTAGAATGCCTTAACTGTCTGGGAATGCAGCCCAGTAGGTTTCAACCTTATTTTCCCCAGCTCCTATTTAAGATGGAGTTGCTCTGGTTTACATGCCTTTGACAGTGGTTCCTGCAGAGGTTATTACTCATGGTTTCTGCTTCCATAAATTGTGATTATCTGTATTTCCCTGTTGGTGTCTCCATTTGAGCAGGAGGGTAGCAGCTTGCGCCCTGATCTTCACTCTTATGGAGCTAAGAAGAGTTGCTGATTTTGGGTTTGTTCAGTTTTTTACTTGTGGTTAGAACAGTGAAGTGACTTCCAAGTTTTTAGATGCTGGGTTAGAAACTAATCTCACCCCATCCTTTTTAAAAAATTGCTGCTAAATTATATCTCATCTTCTAATCATTATTTTAAATGCAAGTATAGAATTCAATATTTTCATTTTTGTCCTGAATTTTTATCACACAGTTTATTTCAGGATAGTGATTAAAACTACATTTTTTGAATAATAAGAAAAGGAAACGGTTCTGAAATTTATCAACCTGAAAATTGTTGGTCATCATAATGGGAAGACTCATGTGCTTGCATTTAAAGTACATATTAATGGGGCATTGATAATTAATCTGTACCAGTCTCACCTATTAACCAAACTATCTTGATGCAGTTCTATTTTGGGTGATATTAATTATGTAACATTCCGTTAATAGATACAGAACATTTTACAATGTGGAAATTACAGAAACTTTTGTGGAAAAATGATATATATACAACAAAGAGAGCTTGAGACATATTTAGTAATGGATTTATATTTGATTTGATACAAATTCATAGAGTTATCTTAAAAATTGGATGGAAAATTAAATGTGAAACACTTAAAACTCTATTTCACTTGTAATAAGCAATATATATTAGCCCTTATTATCTATTATAAGATCCTACCTCTCAAATATAATTTTACCTCATGAAGCCATTAACCCATGTCAGTAAATTAAAATTACATATGAAGTTCCCTAATAATTCCATTTTTACTTTAATATAACTCATCGCTATCAAATAAAGGATTTCACAAGGAATGTAGTATTGCAGATAAGTAAGTTATGTATTATAGTACTCTTAATTAACACAAACTAATCAACATATTTGAACCACTAACTTACTACTGCAGTAATTAGGAATGCATTTAGAAATACAAAACCAAACTGCAGTGGCCTATGCAAATAAGTTTTATCCCCCTCATGTGACAAGAAATTCAGAAATGGCTGCCTAAGAGCTGTTTCAAGTCTGAGTGACGCCATCAGAGACCGAGAGTCTTTCTGACCTTCTGCTTTGTAAGTCTTAGTACTGACAAATGGTTTTCACTGTATTTATCACCTCATGATTGCTGCACCTTTCACCATCACTCCCACCAATCATTCCAGGTAGGATGATTGGGAAAGTGCAAGTGATGCAGTGCAGAGGGATAACGGCTGTGCCAATTGAATGTGATTCTTCAATCATTAAATAAGGGGCTTTCTCTGAAGTCCATTTTGAGGAGCATCCCACTGCCTAGCCAGAACTGACTGGGTGACAATGTGACCACTCCTAAACAGTCCAGTGGTGATTCTTCCCTGAAGTTTCAGTAGCCTCCGTCTCCCCTGAGCTCAAGGGCCTTTCATCTATTTCTAACAAGTTAGTAGCAATTAGAGAAGGTCAGAAAGGCTGGGCACGATGGCTCATGCCTGTAATCCCAGCACTTTGTTAGGCCAAGGCGGGCAGATCACCTGAGGTCCGGAGTTCGAGACCAGCATGGCCAACATGGTTTAGTAGGACAGAAACCCTGTCCTTACTAAAAATACAAAAATTAGCTGGGTGTGGTTGTGGGTGCCTGAAATCCCAGTCACTTGGGAGACTGAGGCAGGAGAATCACTTGAACTCAGGAGGCAGAGGTTGCAGTGAGCCGAGATTATGTCATTGCACTCCAGCCTGGATGACATGAGTGAAACTCTGTCTCAAAAAAGAAAAAAAAAAAGAGAGAGAGAGAGAGAGAAGCTCAGATAAATATTAGGTGCCTGTCACCGTGTGGAACTTGACATAATAAGCTACATATATTAGCTTAATATATATGAATGAATTTCACCTAATAGATAAAATTAGGTAAAAAACATTATGTAATATAGCTTTCATCCACAAGGTTATTAAGTCAAAATAGAAAATATTTTTCTCATATATTTTCTCCTAGACAGGAAGGGAGAAAGAAAGTGCATTTTTGTGTGTTTGTGCGTGTTTTTTAGGAACGGGGCCTGGTGGGCATGGGGGAGTTGTATCTTGTGTTCAGAGGTTTTCTGCACACCAATTTGGACAAATTCACAAGTGGTAATGGTAGGGTGGTATATATGACAAATGAGTAAAAATATTAAAAGCACATAAACAGCTATATAAATCATAAAACATATTACTTCATGCATTTGACAAATATATTTGAGTACTTATAATTGTAGAGATGTTCTGAATGCTAAGTTTATGGCAGTAAACAAAACAGTAAAACGTTTAGAACACATAATTTTCTAGTGGAGAAAACAAACAAAAAAGGTAAATCATTAAATATGTTAGATAATAAGTGCTAAGAAAATAATAGCGCAAGGAAGGGGGATAAAGAGGTTGCAATTTTAGATAGAACAGAAAATGTAAATTAGGTGATGTTTGCATATAAAGATAAAGGCGGTGAAGAAACAAGCCATGAAGATTTCTGAAGAAAGAATATCCTGAGCAAAGAAAACAGTAAGTGCAAAAGCTCTAAGTCAGGAGTACATGTGGCATGTTCAAGAAAGGGCAAGGTGTTCAGCAGGGTTCAAACAGAGAAAAAAGGGAGAAAGCAGCAGATGAGATCTTAGAGGGAATTAGGGACCAATTTTAGAAACCTGGTGATCAGATAAAGGACTTTGACTTGTACACTAAGAGAAAGTAGCATTGGTTACAATTATTTTTCATAAAGATAGAAAATAAAAACAATAAAAATGTCACAAATCAATCAACAGGGCTCTACCATCTCCATGGACATTACCACACTCCACCTGTGGTCCCTGTTCTAATTCACATAGGTCTTTATCTAATCCCCTAGTTCTTTATATCCCATAAATATTCCATATCTAGTCTTTCACTCAAATTTTCCCCATGATTATTTAACCTTTGTGTTCTACCTAGATTCTTTTCAAATTACCACCACCCTTCCAAATATTCAATGAAGTTTTTGTTTTGTAAAATAAAAAGATTAATATCAAGAGCATGGTATGAAAATTCCTCATTAGCTATCACTACTTAGCTTTCCAGACTTATTTCTTAATAAGTCCTTTTATAATTTCTAAAATATAGACCTATGTGTCTCTTTATTTTCATAAGTCTGCCCCGCCCCCCCCCCCCTTTTTTTTGCCTCATGCTATTTCATAAGCCTATAATGCTCTTTCCCATTTCTTGACCTGATGAACTCCTACTTACCAAGGTTTGGTCAGTGATTTTCAGCTATTGATTTTTGCAATAAGATTTAAGATGGAACCTTGACATTTAATTCTTCTAACACATCGAATTCCATACATTCTAATTTTTGAATAAAATTATAATAGGCTCAGAAAGATAATCTACACTTGTATTTGAAATAGGGAAAATTATGCAAACACACCAGAAACCAAAATTTCATCTTTATAAAATGTAGAATAGCTGTGTGCAAAATGCTTTGGGACTATTTGCTTTTGCTCCTCATCAAATGTCCCCTGATCCTCCTGCAAGCTCCTATCTTATCATCCATTAACATAGAAATCAAGCTCAAGTATTTTCATCCTCTGCTAGCAAATAATCTTCCTGTCCTTGCTAATAATCTCCCTGGGTTTTGCCCTTTATCTAATCACTGAATTTTAAATTTACAATGCTACCCTAACCAAAGAGTTGCCTGCTATTCAGCCCCCTAGTGGATGAAACATGTAATGTATGTGGTAAGGTGCACAGACTCAGAGGGGATGTGTTTACTCAGAGCACTTAATTATAAGACATAGCGAGCATTGTAAGACACAGAGAGCATTTTACTTGCTCTTGCTTAATATATCTTTATTTTCTTCCAAAATATACTGTAACTTTCTTAACAGCAAGCATCATGCTTTCATCCTTAAAAAAGAGTATCAATAAAGTGCTGAGAATGCACGAGATGACTGTGCATCCATACTGATTATCTTTGAGAATTTACTGAAGTCTCAACTTAGTTTACAATGTGGAATATTGACAGTAAAATTATATAGGATTATGCTTCACTTAACCAGTACTATGAATTAGATAAACATCTATAAAACAACAAAAAAAAATCAACTCCAGGCATAGTTTATAAGTACACAGTCTTCCATTTTTGACCAAAAAAAAAAAAAAAAAAAAAATGCACCCAGGTTAGATAAGCAAAAGAAATTTCTTCCTCAGAAATCACTTGACGTGCCACTTGATTCAAGGATCTCAACTTAAGTCTTTAGGACTGAGTCTTTTTCCATTGCTCAGTATCAATTTCCTCTATACAGGTTACATTCTAAGACTTCTTATAGTTTCAAAATGTTTGTCAATTGTTCCTGGCTTACGTACATGATCATAACTTCAAGTCTAGCAAAACAGAGAGCATTTCGTCCTAGTGGCTCCTCACAAGCCCCAGAATTCTGCTTCAATATAGTTGGCCAAATGCTCATCATTCAACCAATCCTTATGTCTAAGGCAGTTCCAGGCTTTGCTTGGCCAGCCTAAATCTCAGATGCAGAGATTTAGCCTGTGACAGAGACCTTCCTGAACCTTGTGGTCTGAGTTTAAATGGAGGATATTTTCCTGAAGGAAATTTGAGATTTTATGCCAGAGAGGAAGAGCTGCCAAGTTGAAAGGCAAAATGGCTACTATATATTGAAAAAAAAAAAAAGATGACATTAAGTTACTATGTTTCTATTGATTATAGTTCTTCATTTCCAATTTGCTGTAATTGAGATAACTTATGCCTCATAGATTCAAATTAAAAATATAATTGTCATTATCATCATATCAAGCTTCTTGACTTCTATGTGAAAGGCACTATATTAAAATTATGTTTGCTCATTACCCTAAGTTGAGATGAATGTAATCATTTCCTATTTTAAAGAATAACTAAATATAAAGCATAATTATATTCACTATCACCAAGTCAAACTTTCACACCATATTTTACTTTTCAAGTTAATAATAAGAAAATCTGTTTAAAGCAGTTTTTTCCCATTTTCCTCTTCACATAATTTTCTTTATAAATTTTGTTTACATAATTTTTATTTTAAAATTAAAAAGCCAATCTTTAGCTTGATGTTGTTAATTTTATATAATATTAGCTTGAAGTTCTAGCAAATGAAAATTAAATTGAAAACATGATTATATGATACTAATCATTTGAATACTATTTTAAGAAAAATATATGTCAAGTTGTATATTTACATTAGGAAATAGTGTAATCACACATATTTCTCTAAAGTTCTAACTATTATCTCACAGGTTTTTTATATAACATATTAGCTAACGAATACTTTTTTAAAAACTAGTATGAGAAAAAAGAAGTCCAAATATATCACTAATAAAGCAAAGCATAATAGATGCAGTCATCCTCATACTCACACACACAGTCATGCACCACATGATGACATTTTGGTTAATGACGGATTGCATATATGATGGTGGTCCCATAAGATTATAATGGAACTGGCCTATATAGGAGTACCACTTTTTAAAATCTTTCATGCCATATTTTTACTGTACCTTTTCTATGTTTAGATACACAAATACTTACGATTGTGTTATAATTGCCTACAGTGTTCAATACAGTAACATTCTGTACAATTTTGTAGCCTAGGAACAATAGGCTATATGTATAGCCTAGATGTGTTGTAGGCTATATGTATAGCCTAGATGTGTACTAGGCTATATTATCAAAGTGTGTGTAAGAACACTCTATGATGTTCATACAGTGAGGAAGTTGCCTAATAACACATTTCTCAGAATGTATTTCCATTGCTAAGTGACACATAACTGTATTATAATAACCTGGGATTCTTAGCAATTGTATTGGCCATTACAATTGCAAATGGCTGGGACTCAATTCAATCCATCTTAAGCAAATACACACAAACACACACACACACACACACACACACACACACACACATATATATACACAAGATATTAGAGTACTTCACAGAATTGAAGGAAGAATTGTAAGCCTCCGGGCATCTCTGGCATATTGAAATTGGCACTCTCAGGATACTCTGCTGTCTATCATCTCTGCTTTTCTATGTATTGCAGGCTTATTCTTTCTGTCTTTGTGACAGGTAAATATATTCTGGACCTATATTCCTGAAACTCTATATCCATAGAAGAGATATTCACCATCCTCTAAACATGAATGTGTACATAAGAGCTCCAACTCCAACACATACACATGTTCCAGTTAAAAAGCCAGAGGAGTGATTCTTATTGTCCCTTTTGGATTATTATGCCTACCCCTGGACCAATATCTTGAAGCCAGTTTATAGATTATGAATCTTTCAACTTGGCTCACATGGTACCCCTGGGGTCAAGGGCCAGGTTAGGTTATCAGAGAGGAGGAGGAGATCTACTGGGTGAAGATGTTAAGTACCACAATAACCAAAGAGAAAGTTTAGTTAGAATAATTTGAACAATTACTCTAATTCTTTATTTATTTTTGCTTCCCTCCGGGTCAAAGATATAAAAACATTAGGTAGGTACGTGCAAGCTCTGGAGTTAACAAGGGCAATATATGGGGGGGATGAGCATGGAGAGAGGCATATTGGAATCCTCAGGAGAAAATTAATTGGAAAATGTTTTCAAAATTGTCAATCTATTCAAATATTTAGTTGAAATTTCAAATTACATTAAATAAGAGCTTAATATTTGTATGCTTAGCAAAAGTGACCATGGGTGTATAAAGATTTAGAAAATTAATGTAACAGAGCTGACTTTGTTCTATTGACAAAACCCAAACCCTAAAATTGATCCCAAAGTAATGCTTGGAAACGAAACGCTAAATGTCAGCAAATAAGTAATAATTAACTTTCTACATATGTGCCATGTCATATCTAGGGAATATTTTGTAAGTCTTTAGGATATTTCTTGATGAACTCTAATCTCTAATTGAACAACTTGAGATAACATATTCAATCTCTTCTCTATTATCCTTATCACACTGTCACCTAGAGAGATAGAAAGCACAATATTAGCAGCATTCCTGACAGATGATTCTTGAATACTATTTTTTTTTTCCAACAAAAGAGCATTCCTCACACTTCCTTGTAAAATTTCTAATTTTGCCAATTTGATTTAAGTTTTATCTATTGAAGACATAAACTAAGGAAAGAATATTAGTGACCCAATCTATCTCCAGAAACATTTAACAAAATGGTGTGCCTGTGATTGTGTTTATTTATGCATGAACATATATGGAGAGGGGACTCATAGCTTTTATGAGAATTTCCAAGCCATCTGTAAACTAAAATATGCTTTAAAACCATTTAAAATGGGGGAAACACAGAGTTACTGCTTATTTGAATAGAAATATGTCAGCAGCTGCCAATCTGGAGGCCTTCCCACAGCTGTGCAGAACTTAGCGCTGCGCGCGACTGTTGCCTCTGCTGCTCCCTGGGTTGGGGCTGTTTCCCTCTACAAATACGCCTCCAGTGTTCACAGCCCTCATCCTGCCATACAGCCTCTGCAGGCACCCCAGCCTGAGGTCCACCGGCAGGGGACAGGAGCCACTGATTGCCTCCATGCTGGCCGCAGCACACCCTCAGGAACAGAAGCGGATGCTGGGAGAACGCTTGTTTCCACTCATCCAAACAACGCATTCAAACCTGGCTGGGAAGATCACGGGAATACTGCTGGAGATCGACAACTCCGAGCTGCTCCACATGTTAGAGTTCCCCCAGTCTCTCCACTCCAAGGTGGATGAAGCGGTAGCAGTTCTACAGGCTCATCATGCCAAGAAAGAAGCTGCCCAGAAAGTGGGCGCTGTTGCTGCTGCTACCTGTTAGACAAGGAAAAACCGATTCAAAAGCCAATTAACCCCTCATGGAGTTCAGCTCAAGGTTTGAAGACTTCCTAGCTTGTCCTATGGACCTCGACACCAAGAACTACAAACTGCAAATTTAATAGGTCATTTTGTATCAAAACGTCAATTATGAAGTGCCTAGAATTTTTCAATTATACAAATATGTTCTCAGGGTTCTGCTGTGGCCCAGTGTTAATTTTTTTTTCTATTGTGGGTTTTGATTTGTCCTCCAATAAATTGGTTTATTTCATGTACCCAAGTCTTACATTTCTCAATAAAGAAAAAAAACTCCATTAAAAAAAAGAAATATGTCAGCAATTTTTACCCTTTGGTCCTAGTTCATTCCACTGGGGACCTGCTAAATACATTGAATACTAATATGAAATGAACAATACTCAGAAATACATATCTGGAGCTTGTATGAGCTGAACTCTGTTACATTCCATACATTACCTAATTTAATGCTTGACCACCTTTTGAAATAGGTATTATCATGCCCATATTACAGTTGAGAATACTGCAGCTCAGAAGCATGAAATACAAAAATGTAAAATACTTTCCCAGGGTCATATAACAGCAAATGAAAACAACCAAAACCGGGGTCTATTTCTAGTTCTCAATCCCATCATGTTGCCAGGAATATGGTAGACACTCAATAAACATGAATTGAACTTAATTAACGTGTCGGCATGAGGAAAGCATGACAGCAAGATAAGACTAAACATATCACCTCTCATTAAACTGTTCTTCAAGTAAATAAACTATAATATTCTTTGTATCCCATCCAGTCTCATATTTTTTCATATTTTAAATTAAAAAAAAATACTTGATTATCATTTTATTTAAAGTCATCTTAATGGGAACAAGAGACACTGGAGACTGCTTGAGTGGGGGAAGGTGAGATGGGTGCGTGGGTTGGAATGCTACCTATTGGGTACTAGGCTCACCTACCTTGGTGACGGAATCGTTAATGCACCAAACCTCAACAATACGCAATTGAACCATGTAACAAACCAGCACATGTACCTTCTGAACCCAAAATAAAAGTAGGAAAAAAAGTCATCTCAACATTATAATCAGTTGGAAAGAACATGTCTTCAGAATGAAGCAGAATTCCTTAGAAGTCAAAAGCTGTTAAACTATCACATTATTTGTTCTGGGCACTCTCCTGCCATTAATGGCAGCATGAGGTCACATTAGCCTCTTAGATATACATATCACATTGTTAATTACAATCAAGGAAACCTAACTCATCTTCATGTAGGATTCTATTAAACCACATCTTCTTCATTTATAGAGATGCTGCAGGTTTTGGGACACAATTAGAGTATTTTACTTTTATTTCCATGACATATGAAATGTTAAGTTCAATTTATTCCAATTGTAACCAATTAAGAACTTTAGGATACTGATTGCTACCTAATATTAGCGTTCCTTCCTTTTGTAAAACAAAATGATTGAATTTACAGATTAATCCAAAGGAAATATAAATGTAGCTTGAAAAGGGAGAAATTATTATCATTATCTTATCTTTCATCTTCTTATCTCAATGATGAAATTGATAAGTGGTTATTTAGATTACACCTTTTCATTTGCCCTCAGAGGAGAGAGAGGGACTGAATCTTTTTACCTAGTAGAATTAGCCATAAAACATTTCTTCCTGCTGAGGATCTCCTCCCCTTCCAAAAAACAGAAGAAGAAGAAGAGGAAGAGGAAGAAGAAGATGATGACACACTGTGGGAGAAAATCCTTATTACTCTAAATCAACAGAATATAGGTGGGGGGTTGCTGAGGTGAGAGAGAGCGGTAGAGAAGGACATCACCCGTGACTATTTTCCTTAAATCCCTGCTGCACCCCCTGAGGCAGCACAGACAATTGGGAGTGATTAGACTTTGTCACATTTTAAAGCTATGTGAGAAATTAATTAAACTGTAGAGTTGCTAGAAAGCAACTAAAACAAAATGGAAGATTATTTTTGGTGTGTCCTGAGAAAGACATGAAGTCACATCATTTAGAAAGCTAAAGGAGTTTCTCTGAAATCTGTCCTGTGCCTTGCAGTCATAGGGTTGGGCACTGAAGCATGTCTTATGAAAATCATCAGTCTGGCTTGTTATAAGTAAAAATTTATAAAAGTCTGACTGGAAATATTCTAACTTAATTCACCAAAGTCTACTGCAGGCCATGATAGAAATAGAGATAAAATCTGAATCTCTCACAGACCCAAGGGCTGTCCCAGCCTAAGACACAAGAAACACAGGCAGAAATAGAATCCATGGAATTAGTTTGATAATTATACTTTAACCGATGAATATGTGACAGCTGTCAAGGGGAAGGAGCCAAGAAGGAATAAAGTAGGGTAGCTTATCAACTTTCGAGGTGCCTGGTTTTAAGCTTGGCTAGGGAAAATTATTATGGTTTTTGAAATGCACCCTGAAAAGATAAGATAGGATGCTGGAGAGACACAATCTCAGGGCATAGATAGGGAGGTATTGTCAGTATTTAAAATGAGAGATTTAAAATTCCCAAAGTTAGGGATAAATTTTATTAAACATCTCTTTAATCTTCTTAATATCCTGTCTTTTAAAGATTATCTGAAGAACTGTATTTTAGAACTGATAAATGAAGAGGCATAAGTTTAAGCCTTATTTTAGTTTGAAGATGAAGGTAGATCATCTTATTTAAAATTAAAATGAGAGAACAACTAACCACTGAGGTAACCCTATAAGATGATGTTTGTATTTGATATTAATATTTTCTTGTATGTATGAATGTTTTGTTGTTGTTGTTGTTGTTGTTTTTTGAGACAAAGTGTTGGCTCTATTGCCCAGCCTGGAATGCAACCTACACCTGCCGGGCTCAAGCCATTCTCCTGCCTCAGCCACCTGAGTAGCTGGGATTACAGGTGTGCACCATGACACCCAGCTAATTTTTGTATTTTTAGTAGAGACAGTGTTTCACCATGTTGACCAGACTGGTCTTGAACTCGTGACCCCAGGTGATCGCCTGCCTTGGGCTCCAAAAGTGCTGGGATTATAGGTGTGAGCCACCACACCCAGCCTACAATTAATATTTTAAATTTGTGCTTTATTAACGCTGAATATGGGAGGGGAAAACTAAATATATAATTACACATGTACAAAATAGGTAGCAAGTCCACATCCATGAGCTGTTGTGATCAGTTACAAATGTTCAGTGGTCTATTTAATAAAATTGTGACTTTTACTCCTGTGTCTTTGGTAAGTATTAAAAAGATATAATGGCATATATCTCCTTATTTTTAGCTGAGATATATAAAAATATTTTCTTTTGAATGAAATAAATGCAACAGAGAGAAGTTACATGGCATGCCCAAATTTGCAAATCATGGAAGAGAGAGACTTTGAATACCTAGCTTCCTTCTGGTACACAAAATATCCTCAATTTCTCCACTTTTTTGCATATTAGAAAAGAATAACAGAGAAACAACATAATATCTAAGCCTAATTAATAATCCATAGTTGGTAGAAATTCACTATTTGATTTGCTGCCTAAAAGAAAATATTTATGTTCCTTAGTGACAAAGAAAATTAGTAGAAAGAAATCAGGATGATCAAGAAGAAAAATATTGGGAAACTGTGAGAAAGAATCCACAACAGGAAAATTTTTACATCAATTATGTGTTTCGATCCAACAAGAGGTATTTGTGCAGACAGATCAGAAGAAATTTACCTGTAAGTTTTAGTTTTTAACATATGTTTAAGGACTCAAGCATTAATAAGTTAATATTGAATATTAATTTCTTGTGATAGTATCCAGGTAATCATTTTCAGAATAATCATCTACTTCTTTAAACAATAAAACATCATTAAAGTGATTTTCTTTTGCAATTTTTAAAACTCCCTCTGTAGTATAAAATTGGCAATTAAAACTGTACTTTATCCTCCAAATTTCTCCGCTTATGCTACAAATTAAATATATGTGAAAAGTTCTGGTTAAATATAATAGTTGTGGGGAAAAAAAAAAAACTGTATCTAATGAGTACCTAAGAATTGTATGAGACCAGGCACAGTGGCTCACACCTGTAATCCCAGCACTTTGGGACGCTGAGGTGGGTGGATCACGAGGTCAGGAGATCAAGACCATTCTCACTAACATGGTGAAACCCCAACTCTACTAAAAATACCAAAAAATTAGCCAGGTGCGTTGGCAGGCACCTGTCCCAGCTACTCGGGAGGCTGAGGCAGGAGAATGGCGTGAACCTGGGAGGCAGAGCTTGCAGTGAGCCGAGATCACACCACTGCACTCCAGCCTGGCGACAGAGTGAGACTCTGTCTCAAAAAAAAAAAAAAAAAAAAAAAAAAAAAAATTGTCTGAGACATAATCATTAATAATAATATTGTATTATTATATTTATACATGTATGGGAAGGACAAAATAACTTTTTTCCTCTATCCTCTTATATTCAACAGATAGGGCCTACAAATTAGACTGACAAAAGACAGATTAGCACAAGGCAGAAGACAGAGTTTATTTATGCACACAACATGCATATGCACGAGAGAACTCAGTGGTGAATAACTCGAAGAAGTGGTTTGATTTGGGAGCTTATATACCATCTTAACAAAGAGTGACAAATTTCTGGAGAAGTGGCAAGACAAAAGAAAAGGGGTTTGGGCTTCTAGGGGCAGCAAATTGTGGGAAGATAAATATATGAGAGAAAATAATGGGAGATGCCACAATCTAAATGTCTGTGTGTCCCCAAATGTTATAAGTTGAAATCCTAACTCCCAAGACAATAGTATTAGCAAGCATGGCTGTTGTGGAGGCTATTAGGTCATAAGGGTAGGGCCCTGATGAATGGGGGATTAGCGACTTTAGAAAGAAGGCACAGGGGAGCTCATTTGCACGTACTGCCGTATGAATATACAGTGAAAAGACAGTGATCCTCCCGCCCAGCCTCTGCAGGAGCTGGAAACACAGACACATGCTACCATACCTGAGTAATTATATCTTCTGAGAGTAGTGCATGTGGAGAGGTAATAAACTGTTATCTAAATTATGTGACACTGAAAGTGCATACCATCAGTGAATTCTTCTAAGTGGTTTACATTTCTATAGAATTCAATTTATTTTCCTGCTAGCCTAAGTCAGAAAATATTGAAATGTTTTGTCTTCAGTGCCAATGTTGCCAAGTGAAGAAACAACCATGGGAATTACAATGAGTTATATAGTCAGATATTGATACATTGGAAACTGAAAGAATTTGGAAGGGGGTAGATCTATTAATCTTCCAAATTTTTCTTGGACCCATGCAATAACTAACAGAAACAGAAAAACAAGTTGTAGACATAATTTAAAGTGACAAAATGCTTAAAATGTATTGAGTTTTGAATAGTTGCACATCATTTTAGTCACTAATTATGTTGCAGTAACAAACAAATCTCAAATCTTGGTGACTTATTTCCCATTCACATGACATAACAGTTGTAGGTCAGCTATGGTTCTGATCCTTTATTTCTGAATCCAGAAAAGAAGAGAGCCCCTTTTGAGGATACATTTTTCCTCTGGCAGAGCAATGGTTGGAGGTATAGTATGGTCCTTTAAGTTCTGCTCAGAAGTAGCATACATCACTTCCCTTTACATGTCAATATTCAAAGCAAGTTATATGATCAATACTGATGCTAACGGAGTGAGGACTTTAAATCCTCTAAAGGATATCATTTTGAACAATAATAAACTGTTCTGTTGCATAAACACAACATAATTTCCTATAGCAAGTCAAAATTTCTTTGTTCTTAATTCTTACACAATATAGTCTATTGTTTCTCCTTACAAAAAAGTTCTAGAGTTCTCCCACTTCTGCTTCCACTGCCACCATCCTTATCCAGGGCACTTCTATTTCTTTTTTCAACCATGATAACAGAATCCTAGGTGGTTTCTTCTCTTCATTCCTAGCCTCTACCTTCAATATACTCTCTAAAACAAGGGCCAACTCCTTTAGATGTAAATAGATTCATGCTAGTGTTTAAAACTTTATCATCATTTTTCTTTCACTCATAACAAACCAAAACTCTCCCCTATGTTGTACAAGGCCCTGCATCACTGCTTTGTTTTCCTCTCTTATCTCCTCCTTTGCTTTTCCACTTTCTTCAGACACTCAACATAAAATATGTTCCTTAAACTCTTGAAATGTCTCATCTCTTTCCTATATTTTGGTTTCAGTTTAAATGTCACCTTATCAGACAAGCCTTCCTCAACTACCTTATCTAAAGTGAAACCCCTCCCCAGTGTCACCCCACTTCCTGTCATTTTCTATTTCAGCTAGTATTTACAGCATCAAGCACAATTTATAATTATTTCATGTGCTTGTCTTCTTGTATTTTTATCTCCCCTATGTAAGCTTCATATTGGAAAAGACCATAGCTATATTATTATTGTATCTAAGCCCTAAGAACTGTGTCTAGAATATACCATATTAGTTATTTTAGAAATATGTGCTAGTTTAATTCATAAACAAAGTCAGTCTAGGATTTAGCACTGTCCTACAATAAATAAAAATATTATACTTTCTCTGAATAGCATGGGACACAAGTATATTGATAAATGATATACAGTACCAAATCTAGCATGTACTAAAAAAAAAAAAAAATCTTTCTAGCTGAAGTCAATTTTGCACAATTACACTATGAGAGAAGGTCTGCTAACGTTCTAAAGGACCACCCTGCAGCCTCTAGAATATAATTCAACCAAAAGGAAGAAATAGATGGTTACACACATTATATTCTGCCCCATTACATGTGACCCAGCAACCCTGAAGACGTGAAGTGATAAACCATGACCCTGAGGCTAAGCAGATAATGAATAATCCAACAACACAACTCAACCTGGAATAAATGTAGAAGGACCCCAGATATATAGCACATATCTGAATCCTTTAATAGTTCAGAAGATCCAGAAGTCAGTTTATGTGAGTCTGTTGCATTTTGGAGATGACTTATTGAGATCTCATCTATTTGCCTTCATTATTTGATGATAGAAGCAAGCAGAATAGGGCAGAGAGGCTAGAAAGAGTAAAAAAAAGATAACAAATATCTATATTTATATACATCTTTATGAAAGAGAGACACATGCTTGCATGCTTTGTGTAGCCATTGCCTCATGGCCACCCACACACACATGGACTCTTTACCACTGTGGTCTTACGTTGATGTCTTCTTCCTCTTACCCTCTGTAACCATGGGGGTTTTAAAAAATATTTGCTTAATTTTTCAGAAGACAGATGTGCATAAAGGGGGATGTTCTTTCTAACTCCAGGTCTCAAAAATCTTGCTCACATTGTTTACTGTACATGGCCCTCTTCTTCAATAAAATAAGCCAGTTGGTCATGGTAAATAATAATAATAGTAATAAGGATAATACTTTATAGTACATATACTCAGTTATTTATTGAGTGCCTAATATGTGTCAGTCACTATTCTGAGGGGAATAGTGTTATCAGACATAGTTCCTGACCTCAAGGAGTTAACCTCCTGTTAGGGAAGATAGAAACAGGACATTATGATGGGATAACATTTAAGCAGTTAGCGTTTGTCCCTCCAGAAACTATATTCCCCTGTTAGGAGATATTCGCTGTTCTTTGGGTGTTTGCTCTACAAAACCAGGGGGAAAGGGGAGGCATAAGAGGAATGCTTTTTAAGCTCAACAATGCTCAAAGACTGAACCCCAGGGCCACAGTTTTAACTTGGACACACAAATAACATGATAGGAGGTGGTATGGCAGAGATACAGACGAGAGATTATGGATTTTTCCGAGAAGGAGAAAAACATTGCAACTTTGTGGTGGTGCAGAAAGTTTTGTAGTGGAACAAAGAGAGATGGTGTGGAAAAGGGGGAATAGCAAAAGCTTGGTAATTGAGACTGCATTGCACCAGTCCTTGAAAGATGTATTTTATCATGTGGAGTTGAAGGCAAAGTCATTCCAAATAGAAGAAACAGCATGAGCAAAGGACCCCAGAATCTTTAAATAATTGGATGTATATCTCCAAAAGAAAGTTTTATGGTTTGGCTGGAAAAAAAAATAAATCAGTGGGTAAATCAGAGTAGAAGGAATTCAGTTTGGAAAGTTAAGTTGGAATTGATTATAAAAATTGTTTATGTGGTGTCCAGAGATATTGGAACGACTTACTAATGGGATTGTGGACATGTGCTGCTTCAATTTTCCTTCTAGGAAAGATTTGGTGTCCAGCTCCTGGGAGTGCTATCAGTCATCTTCCCATTTTGTGGCAAAGGATATACAACCAGTGCATCACCAAGGGCTCCATTTGTAGTACAATGCGTTGCATCACCTGGTAGTAGCCATAATGTTGTAATGATCCTTACACAGCTCACACGAGGTTCCAGCTTAGGGATAAAAGCTGGTAGAGCTGGGGTGCTATTCTCTAAAATGTTGTAAAGCACTGACTCAATACTATTGTGTCCCAAGTACTCGTAATATGTGGGCCTTGCAATCAAGGGATATATGTAGAATCAGACCCTCTTACTATTATGTCCAGAGAGCTACCTACATACTGTATCTTTCTTATCCCTACAACTTTAGACTCTGTTGACTTAAAAGTCCTTGTTTTCTAGAAGAGGAACACTTCCACCAATGAACAGAGTGACACTTTCACTGAAACTAAAACTATGATAGCTGCATGGTAATAGGGAGCATCATATGTGAGAAGACCAGCAAAGAAAATGCTTACTATGCTGGTGGGGAAAAATGAATTCTGATTATTATGAGGATCTAGGTTCACAGCTACAGAACCAAAATGGGGAGGAGTGCATCTGGAACTTGGAGATTGACTGAAGCATTTCTTGGAGCTCCCATGCCTGATAACACTGAATGGAAAATTGCACTTTCCATAGCTTGACAAAAGCAAAACAACCAAATGCTCAGGCTCCTCAGGAATAAAGTCTTGAATCATACCACCTAGAATATGGAAGTTTAGTAGCATATCTCTCATTAATCAGTCATTGAAAAGAAAAAGGCAACCAAAGTCTCAGACTTCTCAGGGAATAACTCCATCATCTGACTGGACAAACACCTAAATCAGCTACCATGCTGATTTAGGACAAAGGTAAATGCATGGCAGAGATTGGAGACAAGGAACATTATTTATCAGCTCAGGAAAAGCTGCAGGAGTGGGCACTGTGTTTTTCTCATTAACCTTAATTATTGAGTCTTATTAAGGAAATGCCGCTAACTCATGAAGAGTTAATTGACATAATATAATTGATGTGGGTTACAAGTAGATCTGGGTGATGTATGGGTGGGCTGGATAAGAAGCTTTTACTGGCCTGCAGCACATCGTCTTGCTTCACTTCTAATTTTAGTTGCAGTGATGGTAGATACTTCTCTGCATGCTGACAGTACCCCTTCTTGAGTGTGAGTCAAGAATCTTGCTGCATTTCTGTCTCACAATTTTCTCTGAAGAGGCAGAAGTCCAGTCAGCTCACAGGGACAGGCATTGGCTGGCAGTGCAGGGCTGTTCATGCTTGAGGGGCTGTGATCTGATAAACACCTCAGCCATCTTTCACGTGGATGCTGTTTGGAGGTATTCTACATAGTTGTCGAAGACATGGCTAAGTTGAAACCCTGTTGCCTACAATTGTGACCTCAATAATTCACCTTTCATTAGCGTTCCTGCTTTCTGTCACATTTTCTGTGTTTTTTCCCTTCAGCCTTCTGGAATGAACTCCCAAGTAAAATACCTGTACCTAAATTTGTGTCTCAGGTTCTGTTTATGGGATAATTCAAGCTAAACAATTATGATGGTATTTTGGAAAACAAGGATACGTATACATGGGAATTGCATATAACAACTAACTCATGTGTCTGGGAAGCCAAACAGGGCAAAGAATAACTAAGTACAGTTATTCAGAAGCAATAAAAATAGTTTTACATTATATAAGTCGGACAGCCAGGAATAATGTTAGTGTTGGGGAAAAGTCCATCTGTCATTTGTGTTAAGATGCTTATTATTAGACATCCTACATTGCTGTGCTCCGTGTACCAAATTAAAATGAATTGGGCAAAACAACGCTAAACGTCGCTCATCTCCTCAGTGTTTTCTTTAATACAGCATTGATTGCTTGTTTTTGTATATATAGAGTAATATATATTCATAATAGAACATTTAGATATTACGAAAGTCTATAGAACTATTGCTTATAGACCTGCCATCCAAGAGTTTTCATCAGGTAGTGTGACACAAGTTTAAAGCTGTAAAATAGGCTGGGCGCGGTGGCTCACGCCTGTAATCCCAGCACTTTGGGAGGCCGAGGCAGACGGATCAGGAGGCCAGGAGATCAAGACCATCCTGGCTAATACGACAAAACCCCATCTCTACTAAAATTGACAAAAAATTAGCCGGGTGTGGTGGCAGATGCCTGTAGTCCCAGCTACTTGGTAGACTGAGGCAGAAGAATGGCGTGAACCTGGGAGGCGGAGCTTGCAGTGAGCTGAGATGCTGCCACTACATTCCAGCCTGGGTGATAGAATGAGACTCTGTATCAAAAAAAATAAATTAATTAAATAAATAAATAATAAAGTTGTAAAACAAATGAACATGTGTATGTATAATTGAAATATATATGTATTTTGATTCTGTTAATATAAATGTATGACTGTATTTATGCTGTATGGATATAAAGTGAAAAGTCTAAATTTCAGTCTCTGTGAATGTGAGGCTCAAATAAACCGGTCCTCTGCCTCTTCACTTACTCACTGTCCAAGGATAGCCCCAATCCCGCCTCAACTGTCATAAGCATGATAAGACTTCAGTCTGCAAAAATACTAGTTTATTGACCTACTCTTAGACAATCAGGTTTTTAAAAAATTTTTGTTAATTATTATTATTTGAGCAAATGTATGATGGGACTAATAGGTTAAAAGTTGGAAAGACCTTTTGTTTTTCAACAATATTGCCAAATTGCTTTTCTGAAAAGCTGAACCCATCACTCTTTCACCACCTGGTAGTAAATAAACCCTCTCACCCTCTCCCATACTAGGTTTTGTTTTTCTGAAACAGTGATAGGCCTGGATCATCAGGTGAGCCACGTCAAGAGGACCCTGCAGACAAGTAATTTGAATAGTGCATTGCGGGCCTGAACAGGTACTGCATGTGGTAGAGAGTGAATATGAACAACAGTGAGAACTTCACAGGGTACCGTATACACTTGAACAAAATAATGGGGTCTACATCTAATTAACAATTGTCCATTTTTGCATGCATATTTTTGGTTTTACAACACAGAGATCTATTTTCAAATGTGACCCTTAGAGGCACGATATTTTAATAAGAACTGAAACTTTTAGCTTGAAAAAATATATAATCAGATCATCCTCAGTGCTGTTTAGCCCTCTGAGTCAAACGCAAGCCTTCCCTCATGAGTAATGCTGTCCTCATTATTTTTTTTTTCTGCCAGATGGCTTGCTAATTTAAAGTCCCTGAAGTGATAGGTGTTTTATTATAGACAATCCACTTGGCTAGGAAAAGTAAGACTGCAGCCTTTCACACCTTCACTGATGAAGTTAATGAGTTCATATCAACTTTATGAAACTCATTTCACTTATTCCGACTTGCAGAATTGGATACAGGAGAATAAACATAGATTTCAAGTTCCAGGAATATTTTGATGAAGTTCATCCAGAAAAAGTTATGAAAATGCAAGAAAAAATATAATGTTCTTTTCCATGAACATTACCGACGCCTCTAGTCAAGGCCTTTATTAATTTATGGCAG
The DNA here is from genome assembly GCF_047675955.1 of Chlorocebus sabaeus. Classification (NCBI taxonomy): domain Eukaryota; kingdom Metazoa; phylum Chordata; class Mammalia; order Primates; family Cercopithecidae; genus Chlorocebus; species Chlorocebus sabaeus. The sequence continues at coordinate 57,443,541 of NC_132914.1, forward strand.
TTTATTGCTAGAGATTATTAGTTGGCTTTTCTGCTTTTAATCTCTCACTTCTCTAAATCACACTTCATATGATGATCAGAATAAAATTCCTCCAAATGCCTCAGATATCATCCAATTAATTACTATTTGAGGTCTAACTTCCTTGGCCCGTCATTCAAATATCTTCAAACCATCCATTCCTTGCTTACCTTGCTCATATTCTTCAGCACAATCCCTGCACATCTCCCAAGGCAAGTCCACTCAAAGCCCAGTTATGTTATTTCTGGTCATTTCACCCTTTTGTTTCTATTTCTGGTCTTGGTTTATCTACTTCTATTTTTATTATTTTTTTAAATTATTCAAAGCCTGACTCAAGGGCCGCCTTTCCTATGAAGCCTTCCTTGACTTCTTTTCTAAAGTTATTTATGCCTCTCATGAATTCTTGAAAAAATTGTTTTCTGTACCACTTATGTACACAAATTTACATACTGTCTTTTATTGCAGTCAGTTCAATTTGCATATCACCTCTGCAGATTACAAATTACCAAGAGGCAGGAAACATGGCTTGGATGCTGTTTACATTCCTTACTTCATTTAGCAGAGAACTTTGCAAAAAGCAGATGAAAAATTAATATTTATTAATTTCAATTCTGTATACATTTTCTAGGTAATGTTGATGAATATTAAATGACTCATAATAATAAGTACAATGAATCACTTACCAAAAAACATTCCAATAAATATTAAATAATGTACTTTCTTGTTGACATTGCTAAGGTGCCTAAAATAGTTTTTTCATGTAAACCTAACTCAGGCACATGGATAATTTTTAAATAAGAGCTGAAATATAAACTTAGAATAGTTGAGAACAAGATATAACACATAAATGTGAATAAGATTATGTGAATGAGAAATGTGAATAAGACTATGAAATTAAAGTATCATATGTGATTGTATAACTGCAGTTGTGGATAGAAAAGGTCATGATTAAGAAAATTACATAATTTTATTTTAGTAAATAGTGTTTTTTCTTCTTTAGCGGATACTTTGGAGAGATTCAGAGGTTTTTTTTGAGGAACTATTTAGAGTGTTTATATCTCTTTGAACGTACTTTGGGATAAATTCTAATAATTTAAGTACTAATACTAAGTTTAAATACAAAAGGTTCTGCCTCTGTTTTCTACGTTATTTAAATCTTTATGCAAAAATTGTGAAAAATGTTAACTATGCGTTTTTGCTGAAATATTAGGGTTCCTATAATTGAACCATTACTCTAAAAAACTTTGAAATATACTCCTTGCTTATCAAAAATTAGGAAATTATGATGGTCAAATATTTATTTATCAACAAATACTTATTGGGTAACTGCTATGTACCAGAAAGTATTTTAAGTGGCAAAGTATTTCGGATGTAAAAAGATAAGTTTTCTGACCATTGGAAGTGTATATGCTAATTAGGTAAAACAGACCAAAATAATAGGAAAACACAACAAAGAATTATATTTATGTATGTTACAATATGGCAAGTACTTAAATAGAAATTAGGTGATCAGCAGTCTTGGAGTACAACTTACACAATTTCTATTTTAAGTCTTATTTCATGGATCTGATGTACTAACCTAGATCAATTGTACACTGGATAAAGATGTGGCACATATATACCATGGAATACTATGCAGCCATAAAAAAGAATGAGATTATGTCCTTTGCACCAACATGTAGGGAGCTGGAGGCCATTATCCTTTGTGAACCAACACAGGAACAGAAAACCAAATATCTCATGTTCTCACTTATAAGTGAGATAACAAATACCCCATGTTCTCACTTATAAGCATCAAGAGTCCAGTGTACTCAAAGTTAAACTCCCACTTATAAGTGAGTATTTGGTTTTCTGCTCAAAGAAGAGAACAACAAAGAAGGTAACAAAGAAGGGAACAATAGACACCAGAGTCTACTTGAGGGTTAATGGAGGGAGAATTGTGAGGATTGAAAAAATGCCCATTAGGTACTATGTGTGTCACCTGGGTGACAAAACAATGTGTAACTCAAACCCCTATGAGATGCAATTTACCTATATAACAAATCTGCAATTATACCTCCAAGCCTAAAATAAAAGTTAAAAAAAAAAAAAAAACTAAAAATGAATTTTAGAGTCTAATTTTCTTGAGGGAAAGAAACTTAGCTTACTATTTATTAAATTATCTTATTTTTTCTTTTCATGAAGAACATATATCATAACGAATTTCTATTAAACTACTGGCTTAAATAAAAAGTTTTTTTATTTCTAAAGGTTGATTTAAATTAAAGGTTGTAAATTGATTTTAACTTGTGTTATTTACTACGTGAAATTTTTTTGGCAATGTTTTAAGTAGCTCTACTAAAACCTTTTTGTCTAAAGCAATATGAATGAAGACCGAACTTTTAATAACACTTCAAAAAAACCCATTTTTTTTCAAATAGTGACATGATTAGCCTCAAATGTAGATCTAGCATTTCCAAAATTATTATACATGCATTTTAAAAAAAATGTTCTAGGAATACACAAACACACACACATATACACACACACAGAGATATATAGTGTTATTTTTGAAAGCAAATAAAATGAATTTACCTGTTTACTAAAAACCATCTGTTTGTTTTATGCTTCAGAGTCAAACTTGAAATGAATGCACATGAATATCTCATTATCAACTGAAATGAGACAATTTCTATCCTTACTCTTGATGCTTGTCTTGTTAAGAATAAACTTGCTCACACAAGGAAGAGCTGCAAACTGCAGGAAATTCTTCAGTATTTTCCTATGAATGGCAAGTTACTCTCTTTTCACAGAAATAGAGGACTTGTCTTGGGACAGATTGGAAAATCTTATCTTGTACATATGATTAGACAGTTCACGGCATTCTTCTTCTTTTCTCCAAGTCAAGTTCTCAGGCTGAGAAGATTCAAAGAAAGGGTTGTTACTCTATTATACAGGCATTGTGAAATGAGGTCATTGGGAAGATGCTGTTCAACTTTGTACTGTTTTGTTTAGGTAGTTTCGATTCCAACTTAAGATCTGCAAATGTATTTCCTCATTATCAAGACCAAGAGGCAGTAAGAACATTTCAAGATTTCCTTTTGGAGCCATGATTTTTCAAAATATTTTATTTGCTTTTAAATCTAACACTCTTACCATATGAAGTCAAGGCATTTTCTGAAGAGCCTCATGGAGACTTGTTCAACTGGTTCATGCAGTAAAAAAATATGTATTAAGCAGACTGGTTTTCTGTAGCTATTTTTCATCTTCAAACACTCAGCAAAATCTGTAGTTTAGCTTTCAACTCATTCTATTAAGAATTCTTTCTCTGGCCGGGCGCGGTGGCTCAAGCCTGTAATCCCAGCACTTTGGGAGGCCGAGACGGGCGGTTCACGAGCTCAGGAGATGGAGACCATCCTGGCGAACACGGTGAAACCCCGTCTCTACTAAAAAAAATACAAAAAACTAGCCGGGCGAGGTGGCGGGCGCCTGTAGTCCCAGCTACTCGGGAGGCTGAGGCAGGAGAATGGCGTGAACCCGGGAGGCGGAGCTTGCAGTGAGCAGAGATCCGGCCACTGCACTCCAGCCTGGGCGACAGAGCGAGACTCCGTCTCAAAAAAAAAAAAAAAAAAAAAAAAACTAGCCGGGCGTAGTGGCGGGCGCCTGTAGTCCCAGCTACTCAGGAGGCTGAGGCAGGAGAATGGCGTAAACCCGGGAGGCGGAGCTTGCAGTGAGCTGAGATCGCGCCACTGCACTCCAGCCTGGGCGACAGAGCGAGACTCCGTCTCAAAAAAAAAAAAACAAAAAACCAAAAAAAAGAATTCTTTCTCTGCTAAACCTTCAGATTTCTGTATACAACAGGAGAGTTAGCTCTTTTCCAGGTTTTTACAAAGTTTTAAAGCATTCTCAAGTGAACAATCATTGTTTAATAAAGTTAAATAAAATGGTCATCTAGGATTCTCTTATAAATTTCATTTTCAAGAATTTTTTGACACAGTATCTCTCTGTGAAAAAAAGCAGTGTATGGTGACATTATTTTACAAGTGAAGTGAAACCTCTCATAAAGCCAGCTGTTGAAGGTACACCGTCTATGCAGATACCAACCCAGTTCTCCGAGACAAATCTTTTGTTTACAAAATTCTTAAATATATCTTGGCCTTTGCTTGTTTCCTGTAGTTCTCTGTAGCAGAAAAAGTTTTCTTAAATCTCAATGTTATTTACAAACCTTACATATGCTACAGCATGACATTTATTGGTGAAATCTGTTGACTCAACAACCTGGAGAGAGAAGTTGTTGTTTCCAGTATATTACATACAGCCTTCTCAGCATGAAGTGAAGCACCATCAATACGTCACCTTATTTACTATTGGAAAGTGGGATCATTTCATTTTATTATACTGCATATTGTAGCATTTTCCTCACTCTAATTTTAAATGTTAGCATTATTAATTTTCTTTTCCTGGGCAAGAAGTTTGCTGCTCAGTAAATTGTTTCTCAGGCTGTTCAAACTGACTGTTTGTTTTGAATTTCCAATTGTTGTTTTAAAAAATCAACACCTTTACTTATAAAATGGCTGTGAGTTTGGTGGAGCCATTGGTGCATTTGAAAGTTGTTTTCCATAGGCCATGCACAACAGAATAGGAAGATGTGAATTACCAACCCATACAAAACACGTTGATAAGTAACCTTCCTTGCAAAAACAGGTGATCTTGTGTCCCCTGCTCCACTACTGCAGTGAAGTAACATATATAAGATTTTAATTTCCCGTCAATAACCACATTAAATTAATTTCCCAGAGGCACAGGCCTGGAATTTTCCTATCTCACCTCTCATCTTTAAAAATTGCCCTATTGATCTTCAAATATGTTTGTAAAATACAAATGCTAATTAAACGTAAAATAAAAGGGTGTAACTAAACAAACACATTGCAAAAACTACAAAATCTTCACAACACAATTTACTTCTTTCACCATCGACACTTTATAACATTTGCCACAACCACAAAGCAGTGGAAGAAGGATAGGTAGGGGGTGGGTCAATCAACCAGCTGAATTATGACAGCTTTTTAGTATAGAATTCCTTTTACAGAATAGAAACGTCTATCAAGCCTCTGCCCTTGCAAACTCTCTCTTGTTTGTGTGCACTTTGGCTACAATCAAATATATTGATGTCATATAGGTCTTGCAGTGTTGGTAAAGATGAGGAATGAAAGAAGAAAAATTTTGTAAAAAAAATAAATAAAAATAAAACCCAAGTATTTCATACATTGCTTAGGAAAAATGACAAAAGGACTGGAGGGAAAATTCCCTATTATGCTAGCAAATTTTTTTGGTTTCCATATTTCCAATGTGATAGAACTGCGATGTGCAAACACCCTTCTCGGAGCTATACAGAAAAGCTAAACTGGAAGGCAAGGAAAGTAGATTCTGCTATTGGCTCTTCCACCATCTACATTTTGGTTCTTTCATCCATAAGTCAAGTAGGTGAAATTATATGGGAATTTTAAGGTCCAAGATTCCATAATTGTTGTCCTTTGTCTCAAGAGGATGCATCAACGTATTAAAAGGAACAAATTTCTCCCTTTATCATACATTCAGACTTTGGAAAACATCCCACCTAATGCTACATCGGAAAAATCTAATTCATCTGTTTTGCTTCTTGTAAGTGAGGAGGTATGTTTTTCTGAACCGGGTATGGAGTATGAAGAAGTTAATGCTTTGAAGTTGCAGAGGGAGAAGGTTACAGGAAAAGTATCATGGAAAATTTGGAATAACTATGGTGATAAAATACTTGACATCACGTCTTCGCACTACTGTTTTGCCTTAGGTTCCAGATTCTGCATTTTTACATCCTGGAAATGATGTGGGGAAAACATTATTTGAAATATGTCTTGCACATGGCACTCAGCGTGTTTGTCTAGGACAGCGTGTGGCAGCTCAATCCTCCTGCAATACCTCAAACTGCACAACTAAATAGTCAGCATCTGTTACACTTCTGCACACTTTATTACTGATTGGAAGCCAAAAAAGCTGTGGCTTCCTCTTCACACAACAGAAGGTAAACTATTGGCACTCAGATGTTAAATAATGCCATCATAAAGAATGTTATGTATGAAAGGTAGTTAAAGAATAAACTCATGTACCACTTGAAGAGGTTTGTTTTATAAGGCTAAGCTATGGTTAAAAAAAAAATAACTTCTCATTACTTTCAAGTCTCTCTCAAGTATATTAATAAAAAAAGTAAGGACTTTAGAATTAAAATTCATGTTGTACATTTACTTTTTGAGTACCAATTCACACAGATTTGCCCTTTAACAACACTGGATTATTTATATTCATTGATGTAAATAAAAGCTAGAATGTCACCTCACATAACCTCTCTGACCCTAAAATTGTATCTAACTTTAAAATTAAAATTTTAATGGTTGAACTTGGATGATATTTTGACAAGTTCATTAACAGTGACTATACAGAGGTCAAGTGATAATAAGCGTAATGTCTTGTGTGCTTTTATGTTAATATGCCTAATTGGTAGACGAAACCTCCACTCAAAGCCATAGTCCTATAATAAAATTAACCTCAATAATTGTCATAATATAAACCCAAGTAAAAAAGAGTTAATAAAAGGATAAGTTTTGACCTTAGAAGAGACTAATAAAGTAGATAAACTTCACGTCAATCATACTGAGTTTGAATCACAGCTCCATCTCTTTTATGCTGGACAAGTTATAGTCCCCTCATCCTCAATTTCCTCTATGTAGAAGGAATAATTAAATACCTCTCTCACTGGGTCTTTTGTAGAGTAAATCACATATGTGTCTGAAGCAGCTAGCACAGTCTCGTACAGACAGAGTGCTATGAAAGTCACCTTCATCTACTGCTCCAGATTGCTAAGCTCTCCAGACTAAGTCAGTATCCCATTAACCATCATATTCTCATTGTGTAATGTTACATCTGGCATATAGTGGATTTTCTCTGGTTAAGTTGTTCAACTCACTTTTCATTTTCCATCCTTCAGGTTCCATCAACATACTCTAAATATGAAAACCCTGAGTGATTCTACGTTTTCTTCAATTATTTCCTCAAAGAAAGAAGTGAACAAATACAGTAACATATTTAGAAAGAGGTTAACACTTAGTTCTCTAATCAGTGACATTCTAGAGAGAGTAACCCAGCAGTTGGTCTCTAGTGACTCCTAGGTTCACTGTCATGAAAAACTAAATATAAGTACTAATATTCTGTTAATGCTTTACTGAGTATGGACAAGAGGAAAACACATTTCTCCTGCCTATGCAGCTTTAATAATTATTTCCTCTTAATGTTTCTTGATTATGAGGCATAGATGTAAAATATAACATTTGGTTATAACTCTGCAAGGTGTATACAAAGAGTTGGTACCACCTCTGCCACCAGAAGCTGATGTCAGTGAAAATGGTATCTAATTACAAAAGTTAAATGGTGGCCAGAATCCCCTTTCCTCTCTTTCTTAGCTTCCATTGTCTATGTGTAAGACTCTTTTTCTTTTTAAGTTCCTGGAGAGTAGTTTTTTAACTTTCACACCCAGTGCTCAGGTTCAGTGCTACTGTGGTGGCTCTGAGGACTTTCACTGCATTATTACTGAGAGTAAAGCAGGAGGAGCATTCTCTCTTCACCCAGTTTTTGGTCTTGTAATATTGAGGTCCTGTATTCAGGGGTGTTCGGCCTAGTGGACACATGTGATGAAATCCATTCCATACTCCATGAACCAAACCATGTGCCTGCTTAAGGCTATATGCCTGCCTAGAGGAAGTGCCTTGTCACAATTTCATGAAATAGCCTCCTGGGCTAGGATATCCCTGGTTTCTCTGTTCCTGACCCAACACTTGAGTAAGGGCAGCTTTCAATGTGCTTTAAATGGATTGCCTTTTAAATGATTGCAAACAATTCTTGTTGTCTAGTCTTTATTGTCATTCATAATGTAATATTTTTTCTTCACCATATCCTAATTTGTAGCAGTGCCCTCTTCAGGGATGCAGAATCTTTCTAATTTGGGAGAAATTATCTGATTACGTACTTCTGACAAAAATTCCTCATGCAAACCTGCTTTAAAGTAAAATGGTTTCATAATTTGTGTTGGTACTGACATTGAAGTTATTAAATATATTTTAATATTTCTCTGCAGTTCACCACCTTCTCTTCTTCCCAGTAAATTACACACAAAAATGGGAATATATTGCAAAAATAACAGAGGTGAGATATACATCTATGTATTAATAATCCTTCCTTCTTTCCTTCCTTCCTTCCTTCCCTTCCATCCTTCCTTCTTTGCTTCCTTCCTTTCCTCCTTCCCCCATCCCTCTCTCCTTTCTTCCTTCTTTTGATCCTTTTCATCCATCCATCCATCCATCCGTCCATCCATCCATCCATCCATCCATCCATCCATCCATCCATCCTCCCATCCATCCATCCTCCCATTTATACATCCATGTATATTCTTCGGCTTTCTCCTGTCTGGTTTCTTAACCACTATAATTCTGGACTACCTGAGCAAACTGTTCTCCATTATAAAATAATTGTACAGGGTAAGCAATTGGGCAAACCAAGAATTCTCATGCAAATTGTAATTGATACTCAGTGGGATAGAAAGACAGCACTTTGATTAGGAGGCCTTCATTGTATTAACCATTTCTACTGTCCTTTAAACTTTATCCTGGCTGGGTGCAGTGGCTCACACCTGTAATCCTAGCACTTTGGGAGGCCAAGGCGGGCCGATCACAAGGTCAAGAGATTGAGACCATCCTGGCCAACATAGTGACACCCCATCTCTACTAAAAACACAAAAAGCAGCTGGGTGTGGTGGTGAGTGCCTGTAGTCCCAGCTACTCAGGAGACTGAGGCAGGAGAATCACTTGAACCCAGGAAGCAGAGGTTGCAGTGAGCTGAGATCGTGCCACTGTACTCCTCCAGCCTGGGGACAGAGTGAGATTCCATCAGAAAAATAAAATAAAATAAAATTATACCACCTTATCCTTCAACATAGATAGTGAGAGTATTTTGTAAGATGGGAAGACCATATATGCTTGGGAAGCTTACACTGAAATACAATTATATAACCTGGGTCATTAGTTTGTGATAAAAATAACATTGTACTTATTTTAACTTTGAAGATATTTGACCAAATTCTCCTCTCTCCTCTAATGAGAAAACCCTTCAAAGGATGCCTTTCCTCAAGGTAATTGAAAGCATCTTAAGGGAATCCTCACTCCACAAGTCTAGTTTTGGTCCCTAACCTTTCCGTTGGAGAGGGAAGTTAGATTTATCCCACTGGCAATGGAGGACTCTAAAACAGCTGCTGGCGGCTGAGTGCCAGTGGGATACTCTGTGGTTGCTAAGCCTGAGGTGGGTATCACTGCTGACTCCTAGAGATTCTACAGAGACTCCTCTTCTTCATTCGCTAGAAGCATTGTTACCATCAGTAAGGTTAAATGGATTGCCTGCTTCCCGGCTGAAGTTAGATGACTCACACTAGTTACTTGAATTTAATTTGTCTATATTTCATGTGGATAAAGATCACAGTGTCATAGCTCTTTAGAGATACATCTCTCAATATAAACATAGTCTTTCTCTTTCTTGCCTCCCTCACATGATTTTTTCATGATGTTTTCTAAATATCCCTCTTGTTAAAATAAATTAAGTCAGGCATAGTGGCTCATGCCTGAAATCCCAGCACTTTGGGAGGGCAAGGCATAAAGAAAACTTGAGCCCAGAAGTTTAAGACCAACCTAGGCAATATAGGGAGACACTATGTCTATAAAATTTTTAAAAAAATATAAGCATGTGACACACACCTATAGTCCCAGCAACTCAGAAAGCTGAAGTGGGAGGATCACTTGAGCCTGGGAGTCCCAGGCTGCAGTGAGTCAAGATTGTTCCATTGCACTCCAGTCTGGGTGACAGAGCAAGACCCTGTCTCAAAAAATAAATAAAATAAAATAAAATGAGACAAATCAAAGGGTCCTATTTTTTTCAGAGTAAAAATCAGAGGTCTTCCAAGATCTGTGCATCCACAATCAATCGTTTTGGGTGACATCACGTCTTGCTACCTTGTTCCCTCTATAACCTTCTCACTTCTCTCTGAGGATGCCAAACATCACCCGTTTCTAGGCATTCCCACCCAAATTTCTCTCTCCTAAAAACATACTTCTACCAGATGTCTACTGTGGCTCCTGTCTTCACCTCCTCATCTCCTTTAAGCCACAATTCAAATGTCAGCTTTTCAAAGAGGCCTGCTCAGGTTACACCATTTGGATTACAACTCCCAATGCCTACCTGTAGTCTCAGGTGTCTTTCCCTTGCTTTATTTTTTAAATTTATGCATTGTTTTTAGTCTATTCTCACACTGCTATAAATAACTACCTGAGACTGGGTAATTTATGAAGAAAGAGGTTTAATTGACTCACATTTCTGCAAGCTGTACAGCAGCATGGTTGGGAGGCCTCAGGAAACTTAAACCATGGTAGAAGGCAAAGGTGAAGCAAGCACATCTTACCATGGCAGAGCAAGGGAGGAACTGCCACACACTGTTAAACTATCAAATCTTGTGAGAACTCACTCAGTGTCATGAGAACAGCATGGAGGATACTGCCCCTGTGATCCAATCACCTCCCACCATGTCCCCACATTCCCACCATCTGAGGATTGCAATTCCAGATGAGACTTGGGTGGGGACACAGAGCCAAACCATATTATGCATGCTATGTTATTCCATAATTAACATGTCCTTATACAAATAAGATTTCACACTAGGTTTTTAAAATTTTTAATAGACTTTACTTTTAAAAATAGTTTTGGATTTACAAAAAAATTGAGAAGATAGTTCAGGGAGTTCCCATATACCTATACCCCACACAACCCCACACAGTTTTCCCCAGCAATATCTTACATTAGTTTGGTGCATTTGTTACAATTTATGAGACAATATTAATACATTAAGATTAACTGAAGCATACATTTTATTTAGATTTCCTTAGTTTTTACTAATGTCATTTTCCTTATCTAGCATCCCATGAAAGATACCACATTACATTGAGTTGTCATGTTTCTTTTGGCTTCTCTTGGCTATGACGGTTTCTCAGACTTGTCTTGTTTTTGATGACGTTAACAGTTTTGAGAAATATTGGTTAGGTATTTTGTAGAATGCCCTTCTACTGGAATTGCTCTGAAGATTTTCTTATGATTAAACCAGGGTTATGGGTTTTGTGGAGGAAGCTCACAGAGTACCATCTTCACTATACCATACCAAGGGTATATACTACCATAATGATGAATCACTGTTATTAATCTTGATCTCTTGACTGAGGTAGCATTTGTTTGTTTTCTCCACTGTAAAATTTCTCTTTTCCTTTTCCCCTTTTTATACTGTACCCTTTGAAGGAAGTTATTAGGCACAGCTCCCCCTTGTGGAATAAAAAGCTATGATTCATCCTTGAGGGTGTTATATCTACATAAATTATTTAAAATACTTTTATACCAGAAATGTATTTATTCTCTCATTTATTTATTTCTCCTCACATTTACTTACGCCAGTTACAACCCAAGGATGTTTATTTTATACTTTGGATTGTAACCCAATAATGCTTTATTGCTCAAAATGTTCTCATTTTGGCCATTAGAGCTCTTTCAGTTGGTTCCTGTGTCCTTTTGGAAAATCTCCAACATTGTGGGTGTTTGTTTCATTTTGCTTTGTTCTGTTCGAGCTTATTCTCTACACAAGATGATCCAAGCTCCTTGTTCCTTTTATTGGAGAATGGAATTAGACACCAAAACCTGTTGCTACCAGCGTATTGATGCTTCTAGGTCCTCTTGGCTAACAGAATATGAAATATATTTATGTACACTGTTTTAGTCGGGGTTCTTCAGAACCAATAGGATACATACACATACATATACACACACAAATGTGTATATGAGATTTACTATAGAAAGTGGTTCACATAGTTATAGAGGCTAAGATGTGCCACAGTCTGCAATCTCTAAACTGGAGAACAAGGAAAGTGGGTAGTGTGATTCAGCCCAAAGACCTGAGAACTGGGGCCCACAGGTGTAAAATCTGACCAAAATCTGAAAGCCTGAGAACCAGCAACACCAATGTCACAGTACAGAAGAAGATGAAAGTCTCAGCTCAAAAATCCCTTCCTCTGCCTGTTTTGTCTCTTCAGGTCCCCACCCTATTGGATGATTAGTGAGGGTGATGTTCTGTACTCAGTCTATGATTCAAATGGTAATGTCTTCTAGAAATACTCACAGATACACTCATAAATAGCATTTTGCCTGCTCTCTGGACATTCCTTAGTCCAGTCAAGCTGACACATAAAATTAACCAGTGCATGTAACCCATGTACATCTACTTATCGATACATATTTCTATATGTAACCATTTGCATTTATATTACTAAAAATGAGATCATAGTCATATCTCAAACTTTAATCCGTTACCACATGAATCATACTGGTCTCCTCTCCTTGCACGTCTGAAAATTCCCACTCCAGCAATAAGAACTTGGTTTCAGCCACTTGTTATCTGTTTATTTACTTTTCAGTATACATGTAGAGTGATTTCAAAGTTGTTCATCTGTGCCCTTATGGGAAAAAAAAAAAAATGATTAACTCAAATGTAGTGCTGAAGTATAGTTCCTTTTGCCTTTAGTCTTACAGTCCACTCATTTCCAAAACTTTTCCCTATTCAATTGAGTTAGTATCTTTGTAGTACAATTAGATTGTTTTGTCACGTTCTGCATTCCATCTTGAGATCCTCTTACCTGCTAAATGATTTTTAAAGTTTGCATATATTAACATTCCTCTTTGTCCTGGAAAGCTCTATGAGTTTTGACAAATGCATAGTTATATATTTACAATTACAATATAATACAAAATAATTTCCCCACTATAGGAGATCACTTGTCCCTTTTTTAGCCCTACCCTTTTCTCCTCCAGCCCCAGGCAATGACTGATATTGTGAGTCTGTATAGTTTTGTCTTTACCAGAGTGTCATATAAATGGAATCATGCAGTATGTAGCCCTTTCAGACTTTTTTTTCCACTTAGTAATACATATTTAAGGTTCATGTATGTATTTTTGTGGCTTCATAGCTAATTTATTTTTATTGTCAAATAATATTCCAATACATGGCTATACCACAGTTTATCTATTCTCCTATTGCAGGCCATTTTGATGATTATGAAAAATCACCTTCTAGATTTTGGTGATTATGAAAAAAAACTGTTAAAATCATTTGTGTGCATGTTTTTCTATAGACATGTTTTAAATCAGTTGTATAAATGTCTAGGAAAAAATTACTGGACATATAGTAAGCTTTGTTCAACTTTGAAAGAAATTGCCAAAATGTCTTCCAAAGTAGCAGTATGATTTTTCTTTCCCACCAGCAATAAATGACAATATCTGTCACTCGATATCTTGGCCAGTATGTGGTATTGTCAGTTTTTTGGAATTTAGCCATTCTAATAGGTGTGTACTGGAATGTCATTATTGTTTCGATTTGCAATTCCCTAATGGAAAATGATGTTGAGTATTCTTTTATATCCTTATTTTCTATCTGTTTATCTTTTTTATTGCAGTGCCTCTGGATTTCTGGCCCATTTTTAAATTAGGTTGCTTGCTTTTTTATTTTTGAGTTTTAAGTGTTTGTATATTTCAGACACACATTCTTTATCAGATCTGTATTTTCCAAATATTTTTTCCTAGTATTATCTTTTTGTTCTCTTAACAATGTCTTTCATAAAGCAAAATTTTTTATTTTAATTAAGTCTTTCATTAGTTTTTCTTTCACAAATTGGGCCTTTTGTGTTATCATAAAAAATTTCCATAACCAATGTCACTGAGATATTTTCTTATTTTCTTCTAGAAGTTTTATAGTTTAACATTTAGTCTGCAAGGTATTTCGAGCTAAATTTTGTGAAAAGTGTATAGTCTGTGTCTAGATGTCCCTCTCCCCTTTTTCATACAGACATTCAATTATCTGAACGTGCAATCTTTTCTTCGTTGAATTGCTTTTGCTCTTTCTTCAAATATCAGTTGAGCACATTCATTTTGGTATATTTCTTGGGTTTTATTCTCACTGATTTATCTATGGGCTTTTTTTTTTTTTTTCTTTGACAGATTCTCCCTCTGTTGCCCAGGCTGGAATGCAGTGGGCAACAGAGTTGTCTCACTGCAACCTGCAAGCTCTGCCACCCGGATTGAAGTAATTCTCCTACCTAAGCCTCCTGAGTAGCTGGGACTACAGGTGTGTGCCACCACTTCTTGCTATGTGCCTATTTTTGGTTGTTGTTGTTGATACCAATCTCTTTTGATTATTGTAGCTTTAGAGTAGGTCGTGAAATCAACTAGTGTTAAGTCTCTCAGTATTAGGTCGGTTGTTCTAGATCTTTTGATTTTCCATGTAAACTTTAGAATGAGCTCGTGAATATTTATAAATAGCCTGCTGAAATTTTTGTTGGGATTGCATTGACTCTATAGATAAAATTGGGAAGAACTGACATTCAACAATATTGAATCTGGTGGCATATTTACATAAAATATCCTTCCATTTGTTAGATCTGCACTGATCTCTTTCATCGAAGTTTGGTAGTTTTCCACATGCAGCTTCTCTATGTATTTGGTGCTGTTGTAAATGGTATTTTTAAATATTGAACTGACGTTTCTTGTTCTTTAACATGTTTTACTTTTGTTGAAATGTTTTGTTGTTGAAAGCTTTACGTACTGTATTAGATAATAAGAATGGCAGTATATGGCCGTTTGTGTGAGGTTTTATGTTATTTTGGCTAGCAGTTGTACTATGTTCAACATTTGCTTTAGCTATATGTTCCAGAGACTTCATATTCTATCAGATTCTTTTTTTTTATTCTCTACTGTCTTTGGACTTCCCTAAAAACTCATATGTAAATAGAATCTGTGCCTTGCAGTTTTTTAACTGTACTCCACTATTACTATTACTGTACACACTAGTACCCTGTTGATGTGGTGGTAGCATGTATATTAAAGGAATCCTTCTATAATCTTAGAATGGCATCTTAGTCCTTTACTAGACCTGTGTTCCTGGGCTGGGATCTACACCAGTATTTCCTAGCTCTGTTCTCCTCTTTCAGGTAAGACAGAAATGCTAGATGGGAATGAAGTTCCCTTGGGTAAACGCCGCTCCTGTTGGGTGTGATAAAACTCTGGGAAGCTCTTTTTCCCAGGATAGTAGGTCTTTGTTATAGAGAATGCCCTAGGCATTTTTTTTTTTTATTTGATGAGTTTAATGCTCAATGGTAGCAAGTTATTGTACATGATGACCCATTGCCACAAAATAGATATGTTTGCTGATAGGATCACATATTCAGATTGTCTGCATATGGCACTATCATCCCCGGGTAGAAGGCACAAAGCAGTTAAGCCATGAAGTCTTAATACACAGACATCATGATTCTGCCCTAATGAGAAAAGTGCTCTTTCTATGAAAGATGATCTCTCTCCTCTTCCTTTATTAGTACAATAACAGAGAGTGCAAAGGCAAAACAGCATCATAAATATGGTAGAACCATGATTGCGCACAAGAGAGACAAATGAACAAAGAACATAGAACTCATATCAGAAAGACATTATCAGAAAGGTGAGGAGTCACCTGGAGAGAAAAGCCAGTCCCCAGAAAAAAAAACATGAGAAACAGCCATTTAGCAAAGCCTCAATAAAATATATTTATAAATATGTACATTTGAAAGTGAACTAAACAACTGCATAAGCAGAAACCAAGTTCGGTCCAACCCTTCTAAAGAAAGAAAAAAACAAGTTTCAGCAAAGACAATCATGAGACAAGAATTATCTACCATGCATAGAAGATTAGCTGACCAAGGGCAGCACTCCCTTGTAACCACCACTCAGCTTATTTCTGAGTGATTATTTTTTCCTCTCTCTGTCAGAGTTCATTCTTGCTTCAAGATCTTTGCATCTGTAATTTCCTTCTGAGAATCTGTTTCCCCCAGATATCTGAGTCATTTGATCCCTCACTTCCTGTAACTCTCTGCTCGAAAGTCATATTCTTATAGAGGCTTTTGCTTATTAACTTTTATATAATAAGTTCTTAATATCACCATCACCAGCAGGCTGGCATTCCCTCCTTACCCCTTTAACTCCTTATTATTGTGCTTCTTTCTATATTATGTTTATAAATATTTTCTAGTGGTTTTTGGATTATTATCTGCTTCCTCCATTTGAATTAGAAACATGATGGTAGACTTAGCTTTGTTAGTTCATGTAACCCTGGTACCTGAAATAAACCTTTGCACATAGTAGCATCTCAATAAATATTTGTTAAATTAATTTCAAGAATATTATGGGTCATTAAGTTTTAAGTTTTTCTTTAGCAAATACTTCATCTTCTCTTTAACATTTAAATTGCTTTGTTTTCGTCTGTTTAAGTTTCAGTGGTTGTATTACTCATTTTTAGCAGTTCTATTTTATGAGTCTCCAAATACGCTGTGTCTTCTCTGAGTGTCTTGCTTCCTAACTTCCCTGGGTTAATTAATGATCTTCTGTGATCTGACAACCCCCTGTGCAGATCTCTACTAAAGCACTAATCACACTGATTTATAGGTGCCTACAAGCCCTTAAGCCGCACCTTTGCAAAGACATCTGTATTTTGTCTTTCCATCATTAATGTCATTATTCAACAGTCATTGAATGCCAGTCAACTATGTCTTGTATGCAATATCAGGTGCTAATGGAAAAAAAAAGTTAATCATGGTTATTGCTCTTAATAATTGGTTGTCTAGAACAAGAATTTGGCAGTGAGTAAAAGTAAGAATAGTAGTAATAATAATTTTAATATTAACACTAATATAATAGTAATAAGGAAGAAGGAAAAGAATTATCTCTGTCACCCTTTAATGAGAACGACTATTTGCCATGTACTGTGCAAATCCATTTCCATGCATTATTTTTGCGGAATGAATGGGAGGATGAATGAATGCTTCATCTACTTGAATTAACAATTATGATTGCATCCTGCCATGGGGAAAGCTTTTACGGTCCTCATGAATGATGGTGTTTAGTTGCATTTGTAATCCCTCTGTACTACCAGAAAAACCTATTTGAAGAAGAGCATGGAACTGGGTGGTCTGTCTATGGAGAAGAGACTTCAGAATCACCTCAACCGTGGAATCTTCTCAGGCTCTCCTTTCATACATCTGTCCACTTCTTACTTCCTTCTAACATTTCTGTAGCTCAAGACTCTCCACTTTTGGCCACTATGACTTATTTCTGGAATTTGTATTTGTTTTTGTATATAGAGGAGTCTCATATCTATCCTTTTTTATTTTACCATCTGTACTTTAAAACTTCTCAATATTCATGACTATCTCTCTAGCTCTGATATGTTGCCGCTACAAATACTTTCTTTCACCCTAGACATAAAGTCCACTCAGCTTACTACCCTTTTTTGGTTTCTCTTACTAAACTTACACAGTAAGGCAGGCTTTTCCAGGTTTTCAAATGCCATTCCTTACCAAGAAGTCTTAATATCAGACAAAGCACTTTTATTTGTGTCTAAAATGCCTCAACTAATAGACTATTGGAATTATCTTTCTAATGAGAATTGTGTAAGCTTGATTTGTGATTAACAACTGGTACAATTTACTCTGTTTCTCTCCTAGTATTCTAGAATCCTTTACCCATTTACGACTTCCAATATAATAATTTATTTGTTCTCATTTTGACCAAAAAAAAAAAAATTAAGAAATTTCAGGCAAGCATCTGGAAATATATACACTGTTTTATTCTTGGGATAATATAGTAAGTATAGCATTTCAAATTTTATATTTAAATGTATACAGTATGTTGATATGTCCCTTTTTTCTACTTTGGATCAAAAATGAAAAATTGACATTCTTCAAATTTAAATGTTATTATTTTCTGTTTGTCTCCCAAGTATCCTTAGTCAAGAGTTGTAGAAGCTTTATTTTGTCCTGTAACTCTCTTCTATATTGTTTCAGACTAGGAAACAAATCTACATCATGTTCAATGGGATTGCTTTCTACAACAAATCACTCTACTAGCTCAGTGAGTTTTCTCTTTAAGCATTTCCCACTAAGCTCTAGATTTTTATATTAAAGATCCTAATTTGGTTTTCTAGTTCACTGTCTTACTGACTAAATATATTTGTGCAGCAAGTGCTTTTATCATAGCCTCTTGCTTAAGTCTGAAGCTTTTTTCCCTTTTTTCATAAAGGGCTAAATTTGCTGACTGCATTCCCCATGATTTGTTTTCATAAACAGGCTAACATACAAAGGTCAACAGTGAGAGTCTAACAACCTGAAATTGAGCACATGATTATCATTTAATGTGCCTCTTTTCCACTGATTCAGGGATGAAATAAATCAACCTTGGAGAGAGGATAAAAATTATTTGATTTTACCTTATAGAGAAAATGAGTTTGCTAAAAAGCTTGAGACCTGAATCCTTTTTGCCCTTAGAATGAATTATAGATGGCCAGAGAATCTCCATTCTACCCCCCACCCCCACCATAGAGAAACACAATAGTTACTTCCTATAAAAACAAGTATTTTAAAAGAAAAAAAAATGCTTGGTGTGGTGGCTCACACCTGTAATCCCAGTACTCTGGGAGGCTGAGCTGGGTGGATCACTTGAGGCCAGGAGTTCAAGACCAGCCTGGCCAACATAATAAAACTCCATCTTTACAAAAACTACAACAAAAAATAGCGGGCTTGGTGGCATGTGCCTGTAATCCCAGCTACTCAGGAGGCTGAGGCAAGAGAATCACTTGAACCTGGGAGGCGGGGCTTGCAGTGAGTTGAGATCGCACCATTGCAGGACAGAGAGAGACTCCGTCTCAAAAATATAAAACAAAAAACAAAACCCAAAAAAGACTTAAAGAAAAAATTAAGAGTTGGGAAGAGATGAAAAATGCATCATCATTTGGTCTGTCTTTAGCCTAGGAACATAGCATTGAAGTCAGTAAAGCAGACTGCCCTGTGCTGTTGTGTCATTTTGCTTGAATCGTGGTCCAGAGGGACCATTGCTCAGAATTAAGGGGCCATCCATTTTCAATGACTGTTGATTACTTTGTTGCTCTCTTGAGAACTTCCAATTACAATGTCAGCTAACAGGTAAGCTTCAATTCACTGGGATCTCTCTTAAGGCCTGTCTGATGCTCTCAACAAGCTGTTAAGCAGATACCCCCTATTATGATTTTAGGCCACTACTGCTCTCACACAGATTTAATTCAAACGTATGGAACCTGAGAGTACAGGATCTGTGTCAATTGTCAAGGAACATTTATATTACTCAGTCTTGATAAAAACAGATATTCTAATGATCAATGGAAATGTTAACATTTATTACAGGCCAAACACTGTCCAAAGCAGAGCTGATTTGGATTCTTCTCTAGTTAGGGTATTAAATATGGTTAATTATGGTTAAATTAAATGCAGCTAACAGCAATAATAGCTAACATTGCCAAAGTACTATTCTAATAAACATTTTGGTGTATTCACTTTTTTAATCCTCATATTAATGTTTTCAGTAGTTACTGTTATCCCCATTTTACTGATGAGGGCAGTGAGGCATAGAGAGAGTTGGTGTCCCCAACTCTACATGATTAGAGGGTGGCAGAGGCAGAATTTAAAACCAGCTAGTCTAGTACCAGAATTCTTGTTCCTAACACCACCACCAAGCTATTGATTGAGGAGTGATAGTGTCCATCCTAAAGAAGGCCAGTCAATACATTTGTTCTCTTCCCATTTTCTTTTATCTTTCTGAACCCTCTAAAATGATGCCTTTGTTTAATTAATTGACTCAGTAAATATTTGCCGAGTGCCTCCAATTTACCAAACGCTTTTCTCCTGCCAGGGATGATGTGGTGACTAAGACAAATATATGAATATCACAGGAATAGACATCACTCTACAAGTGCCCATATTTTTATTTTCATGAGTGGCACTGGCACTCATGGAGTGATGTCTTTCTGTCCTAATCATTTTACCCCCAGCCCAGACACTGCAGTCAGAGTACAAGCTGAAAACCGGGCACATGATTTCAGTTCTGCAGCTCCATTTTCACATAAGTAAGATGAAGATAATAATAGTGCTTGCCTCCTTGGGTTGTGAATCATTAATGAGTTAATTTATGCAAAGTACTTAGAACCATGCCTGACATGTAAAAAGGGCTCCCTTGTTCTATTGTTTATCCTCCCTGTCCCCCTCCCCTGCCCCATACCCTGAGTGCTGTTCACATGTGATTTCCTCAGTAATTATTTGTTGACTAGTTGGATCACAAAAAAGAGCTACTCTTAGGACTTCTAAAGATAATGCTATTCTTTGAAAGCTCTTTCTCCTAGTCTAATTTGCTTTGATTTTTATTTCCTTTAACACATAATGCTGAGCCCAGTCCTTACATTTGCGAAGGTCTGCCTTTGGCCTTTATACAGTGTTAGTAAAAAGTAAGCTTTCATCATTAGTCAACTAATGAATAAGAGTTCAGCCATTGCTGGAGAGACTTGAACTCAGAAGGGAAAAAGGTTACTCTTTTTTTCATTGTAATGAACTTATTTATATGAGAATAGACCATTATGTCTTTGGTATGAAATCTGGGACTTTTGAATAGCTTCTTGAATTTTATTTCTTTTCTTTCTTTTAAATAAACCATTATCAGCCTTTTATTCATTACTCATTCTTTTTGCAAAATAATATGTTTTTTTTCCTTATATCGAAGACAACCCAGTTTCAGGCTTGTTTTTTGCTGTTAGCAAGACCACATTGCCCTTGCCAGAGAGTTTGGTGGGACATATTTAAAGTTGAGTTAAATTAGTTCATTGTAAAAACCCCCCAAAGTTGAAAGAACTCAATATAAAAATTCCATCCAAATCTCCTCTAGGAATGTTAATTGCAAGGCAAGCTCTCAAGGGGTCCATCTGCATTTATATCTAGTACCAAGAAACAGAGCTTTGCTAACTGGTAAGTCTTCTATGACTGTAATGCTTTCACACCGGACTTGAAGCAAAATATGAATCAGCTGATAAACGTGAAAAATTTCAGTAAGGCATTTAAAATTGAGCAGAAAACAAATTTTCTGGCAGATTATGCCACGAGCATATTCATTTAATCAAACATTTATTATACATCTTCTAGGCAACATTTCAGGCATTGTGCTAGGTGCTGACATAAAAGATGATGATCATATATCTTCTGTTTTAAAGGAGTTCTCAGAAAAGTAGGCGAAAGTGAATAGGCAAGTTGATTGTTTTACTTTTTATTGAGGAAATGATAGCAACAGAGATATATACAAAATGCTGTGGAAGCACCTAATCAGCCTGATGGTGAGAGAAAGATGAGGAAAACTTCTTGGAGGAAATAATGCCAAAGCTAAATATTACAGGATGATGAGGGTTATCTATACCAAAGGTCGAATAAAAGCATTCTAGGCATGAAAATAACATGAGCAAAGACATGGGACTAAGAACTAGCATAGCATGTCTATGACTTTGCAAGTAGTTCTGTGTCACTTGAGTATAAAATACAAGATAAAATGGCATGAAGGGTTAAAGTATGGTAACTTTTCACTTTTCTGTCCTGTTAAGGAGACTTAGTTTTAACCTCAGGCTATGTGGGGCTGTTGAGGTTTTAAACCTGGGAATGACCTGATCAAATTTGCATCTACATAGATCGTTCCATGAATTGTGTGGAGACTGCATTTGACAGGCCCAGTATTGAATATAGGTGGGGTCAATAGGAGGCTGTAGTTGCGAGAGATGATAAGAGCTTGACATCAGGCTGTGTGATAAAGCTGGAAGCGGAGAAATGTAAAAGTATTTAGGACCTGAAACAACAGGTCTGTTTGCATGTGCTTGTTTGGATTTGGGGGATGATAAATCAAGGCTGAATACAAAATTGATCATTTTCATGGTTAAATAAATAAGAAAATTAAATATTTTAAATGAATTTCTTCTCAGATAAGTTTACTGAGCATATTCCTAAACAGTACCCTAGCAAAACAAAACAAAAAGAAAACAATGCAATACATATGTCATAATAAACCGAATACAATTGCAGAATAGTCTTTACTTTGGGCTCTAAAATAAGTGAAAGGAGACAAACTGAATACTCATTTTATGAAAGAGTTTAAATGGCAGGAAAAAAGCCATTTTGTACAAATACACATCAATGTATCCTTGGATAATTCAAACCAATACATGAATTAGATGAGTTTTCCCTGCCAATTGTCTTAATGAATGATGCTATGAAGCCAGAATGTCTAGTCTTGGTTCCTTATTTCTGCTGCATTGATGAACCATAGAAAACTAAAGCAACATACATAATTGTGATCCAATTTCCTGATAATTGCAGAGTCTAAGTTTAACAGTTTGTTTACTATTGGAGTTGTAAACCAAAAGTATCAGAGACAGATCTCAATCAATTTAGAAGTTTATTTTGCCAAGATCAAGGACATGCCCATGACAGACTCAGGAGGTCCCGAGAACATGTGCTCAAGGTGGTCCGGTTACAGCTTGGTTTTATACGTTTTAGGGAGACACAGTACATCAATCAATACATGTAAGCTATACATTGGTTCAGTCTGGAAAGGCAAGACAACTCAAAGCCGGATGGAGGGCTTCTAGGTCATAGGTAGCTTCCAAGATTTTCTGATTGGCAATTGCCTGAAAGAGTTTATCTAAAGACCTGGAATCAATAGAAGGGGGTTCCTTGGTTAAGATAAGAGGCTGTGAAGACCAAGGTTTATATTTTGTAAAAGAAGTCTCCAGGTAGCAGGTTTCAAAAATAATAGATTGTCCTAAGGTCTCTTTTAATGTTAATACTGGTCAGTTGTGCCTGAATTCCAAAGAGAGGAGGGCATAATGAGGTATGTCTGACCACCCATTTCCATCACGACCCAAACTTGTGTTTCACGTTAACTTTGGAATGCCCTTAGCTTAGAAGAGGGGTCCATACAGTTGGCTGATGGGGCTTAGAATTTTATTTTTGACTTACAGTGTTCACAGTTTTTGCTGATGCTCCAAGTCTAGCTAAATTAGATGCTGTTTTAGTTGGGTCGAGGTTTCCAATTGTGTATTATTTTCTCCTAATAAAAGGAAACTTAATATCTTTTATTTTCAGTCTAGGTACAGTTGATATTTATTTCATTCATTCCTTATAAAGATACCAATAATACCTCTATTATACAGAAAAGTAAATGGAAGCCAGAGACATTATTAGAGTGAGAAGTGAAGAAAAGGAGATTTCACTCGAAGTCTCTTAGGAGTGTACATGACCTTCTGACACTGCATCTAATAACTTTGCATGTTCTAATCCTTGGGCAGAGAGAACAAGAGACCAATGATCTCCAGTCACTTTTCTGTTGTTATAATTTATCACTCAGCTTCCCCCCACCATCTTTTTATCAAATAAATATATTTGTTCAAATTAAGAAGAAAACAGTATAGGAACTAAAGTGTATTCAGTACTTACTATGCATCTTATGCATGAGTTACAAAGGCTTTTGAGTCATATGAATTTGAGTTTAATTACAGATTGTCCTCTTTACTAGGTGTGTAGCTCCAGGCAATCACTTAAACTCTCTGACTCAAGCCTTCTCACCATAAAATCAAGTTTTGTAAAGACTTAATACAATATTCTAAAAAATATTGTATACAATAGGTAGCTTCTAATATTACTTGTTTAAACCTTTTACCTAGGTTATTTCACATATGTAAGTCTGTGAATCAATACGATGAGGTACTTAAACAAATTATTTAAACAAGATGAGGTATTTAAACAAATTATTTAAATAATGTTAAAAAATTGTCAACATTATCAGAATGAAGCAGAAGCAAAATTTAAATGTCAAATTAATTCTAAAAAGGTATATTCTTTCTATTGCAACATTAGAATGCATTTATTATAAATAGTAGATCATATTCATAAAATGTTTACTTCAGTGAAATATTTTGTGTATATATTTTTAATTTAATTCTAAAAACAGTCTTTTGAGGTAAGCAGGATTTTGTCCCTACTTTTCCCAATGTCACACGTTAAGAAAGTATTGGACAACTCAATATTCTAGACACACTATTAAATAGATATATGCTTTAAAACAGATTTTTCTGTAATCAATCTATTTTGTCAAAATCACAGCTAAAATTTGTTGCACAAGTGTCTATGACTATACATACTTGGCCCAATTCAGAACATTAGCTGCAAGCATCATAGCCTGGTTCCAATCTATTAAAGCAGCAAAATAAATTTATGGGAAGAATATTGAGTAATTCAGTTTCACTGAGAAGGCTAAAGCAATGGAAAGTTTTCAATATCCACAGTTAAACATGATGAAACCAGTTCAGTGAGGACCCTGCTGTCATACTGCCAAGCCCTGGACTGCATATCTGAGGCCCAGCCGCCTCCTGCACTGCACACCAGCTCCAATGGCAGCACCCTTCTCTTATGCCCTGGAAAAAGTTTGCATTGCCTCTGAGGCTGCCAGTGCTGGCCTCCAGGTTGTTTCTCCAGGAGCTTCTGGCCAGCTTTGGAGGAAGCGGCAAGGCAAGTATCAGGCAATTTCAGATTCTATTGTGTGAGGTGGGCTCTGTCTACCTCCATCCTCAAACAAAGGAAAAGAATTGAGATTTTGAGAAGCAGTTATTTCTCACAAAAGAGGTAAATATCTACCCCACTGCATCAGCAGCAATGATCAGGCAACCCAACTCTCACCTTAAATTTGTGCTCACCAGGCCATTTTGTAATATATTTGGCAGTACTTGGAGTTTAAAAAAAAAAAAAAAAAGCCAAGTTAATAATGAATGAATGAAATCATTTTACAGTATGCATTTTAAAAATAATCGATCTTGTGTACATTATGCTTTGTTTCTTTTTTATATAACCTGAGAATTTTGAAAATAATTGTTACTCAGTATCAACTAATCTTAAAATATTGATGAGTAATATGCATAAGGTAAATGTATTATTAGTTAGCCAAATGACTCATGAGATTTGAAGAGTTTAATAACAAAGGAGTTATTAAAAGTTGATCATCCTATTTCAACACCATCATTTTTCAAATAAGCATAAAAAGGCCAAGAAACACAAAGTGAATTTTCTTAAATGTGAGAGACAAAACAAGAAGTTTATTTCTCTTTGTATATAGATGCTTCTTTTAAAATTATTAAAGTTTTAGATTCAGGAGGTACATGGGCAGATTTGTTACATGGATATATTGAGTAATGCTAAAATTTGGGCTTCTATCAAACCTGTCACCCAAATAGTGAACATAGGACCCAATAGGTAGTTTTTCAGCACTTTCCCGCTCTGTCTTTATTTTGGAGTTGCTAGTGAGCATAACAAAGTCCCTTTGAATTCTAGTTTTAAATAATGATCTTAATTTTATTAGCTTCATAAATCTAATATACATATATACATACATATTAAGTATTAGCTTATATTAGCTTCATAAATCTAATATACATATATACAAGATATTAAGATCGGTGAACCTTGCCTTAATATTGTCTTGAGTCTACTAAGGGCATTGGTAGTCATCCCTCATCCTCACTCAACTACTTTCATAACTATAATAGTTTAGTTTTACAGAGACACTGAAAATGGTTATGTTGATTATTCCACAAATCTATCTCTTCAGTAGATTCTCAAGAAGCTTTATTCTTCCATTCAAAAATCTTCAATTTTAGTGTATATCACTGGCTAGCTATGACAATTCTTCCTTTGTGTTTGGAGTTAGAATATTGAGAACATGTTATTTACACTCCAGCCTTAAGATCTCTTCCTGCATTACCAAAATATATTGATTCAGCCATCTTCATATTCCAACAGTAATCTTGTCCACAGGCATGAAGAAGCTTAATGCCCTTGGGCCAACATTAGCTCAGTTTTGCTTTTGGTCCTATGTAATGTTACTACTCTTCTTTCTTAATTCCTGCATATTTTTCATTAAACTATTCACCCAAAACTGTGGGAATGTATTACGTGCTAGACTACAGAGAGCAAATATATGATGTGCATGTTGCTATTCCTACAACTAGGTCTCAAGATGGACATCATTAATCAATCCTGTTACTTTGGGAAGTATGATTTTGATTCTTCTCAACAGTCTATCCTGGATAGATAGTACCTTGGAGTTAGATTGCAAGTTGAAAGCTACTTAAAACCTACTTGAGACCTACTTAAGATTTCTGTGCTAGGTATGGCAAACGACAAATGAAAAAATACCCTGACCACACAGAATAGTGAGAAAGACTGATCAACAAACCACTAGGTACAGTATAGTACTTAATATGTTATTATAGATTTGATCATAAAAACAACAACACTTAAGAAAAGTAGGACATGGGGAGGCAGATGTGAGGCTAACAAAGACTCTTTTCAGATAGGGTAAAGTCTGAGTTTAGTTTAGAGGAACAAGCGGAAATTGACCTGGTAAATATGGAGGTGGGTGAAGGGCACTTTATGGAGGCAGAGGCAGTGAAGTGTGTAAAGCTGATTAGCCCTGAGAGACCCTGGCTTCTCTGGAGAATACCAGCACACTTAAGAGCAACTGGGATCAGGTAGTTGTAAGGGATTTGTCAGAGTCAAGGCAATCCATCCTAAAGGAAATGGGAAGCCATTGATCGCTTTAAGATAAGAATTCCTAGTATGGAAAGGTCACCTTCCCTGATGTTTGGATGACAGAGGAAGTTAAAGTAGGACACAGTGAAACCTACAGGAAGGCTTTTGTATTAATTGAGAGAAATGATGAGTGCAATGATCATACAGAGGAGTTTTTAAAAAGTTCTAATTGATAGAACTTGATGACTCATTAGCTATATTGAGAAATGGAAAATTAGAACTCTAAGTGAGTTCTAAATATATAACCCATGGCCTTATTTATTTCCCTGAATTTCAGGATTTCTTGCACTGATTTCTTAGGCTCTAACTCCAATTACCATCACACCAATTGTTCTAAGCTCCTGGAGTTTCTGCAACCATTAAAACCTTAACATTTGACATTCTCCTACTACTTTAAGAGTCTCCCCAATCTTGAACTTAATTTGAACCCAAGACTAACCCTGAAACGCATGACCTGGTTGTCTTTTTCCTAGGTTGCCTGGTTTTGCCACTAGTCTTGAATTTTCCTACAGGCACATTTTAAAAAAAATTCAGGACTCAAATCTCTGTTCTTATTTTAGTATTGCAACTCCTAGTCTCTAACACAGTATTTTTGTGAAGACTCCTCATTCTGTCCTCTCTTGAAATTTTATCTCACTTGGTTACCACCTCATCCTGTAGTCTCAGAAAAGAACACTTCTATTGAAAGGAACAACTTCTATTAAAAAAATGAAAAGTAACTGGTCTTTACAATGCTTTTTTATTAAGGCATAAGAATGAAACAACAGATGCAAATAACTACCTAGAAAATTTGCAGGTACTATATTTTAATTTTATAAGTATAGTCTACAGATTTATAACAGTATTATAGGGAATAATGGGGAACAGTTACCATCATCTCCTGGAGACAAGCACCTTGAGGGAAATAGGCAAAACCTGTTGTTTCCATAGAGGAGAATTTATCGTCTTGTGTCAATTAGACGTTTCCTGAATTATTGACTGTAGGTTAAGATAGTTTATTTAAAACATGGCAGTGCATTTACTAGCTATTAGAAAGTAAGTAACTTACTATAGGCCTTTCCAGCCAAGTCCCTCCTAATTCCTTCATTTTCAAGTCACTAGCACACTCTAGGCAGAAGCCCTCTTATCCTAGTGCTCTGAATGCAATAATTGGGTCAATTTTTGGAAACACTGAAGCAGTTTAAGAAGACTCCTTTTTGTTCGAGACCAGACTGGCCAACATGGTGAAACCCTGTCTCTACTAAAAATACAAAAAATTAGCTGGGTGTAGAGGTGGGCGCCTGTAATCCCAGCTACTCGGGAGGCTGAGGCAGGAGAATTACTTGAACCCAGGAGGCAGAGGTTGCAGTGAGCTGAAATTGCGCCCTTGCACTCCAACCTGGGCGACAAGAGCAAGACTCTGTCTTTAAAAACAAAAACAAAAACAAAAAAAACTCCTTTTTTGAAAATAAAATCTAACATAAAGCTTAAGAGAAACAAAAGCTTGGTTTCTACTGGAGTCTCTCACATGTCTGAAATGTGCTTGTCAGATTCATTCAATGTTAAGGAATTGGTTTGTTCTCATTATTGAGAATGAAAGGCACAGCACACATCTGAATGAGCTGGATGAGGCAGATATACCCAGAAGATAAAGGTAAAGTAGAGGTTGGCTGGAAGGAGCTTGAGGAAGTAGGAAAGTATCAAGACCATCTCAGAGGAACAAACCGCTGCTTTGTAGTGTATCCAAATGATCCTCAAAATTATATTTTAAGAGGTAGTGTTCTCTATCAAACAGATCACTGAGTCAACAGGGAGAAGCCGATTCTCCTGTCAAAGTTAATTCATCAGGTGATTTATTTATTTATTTATTTTATTTTTTGAGAGACGGAGTCTCGCTCTGTCACCCAGGCTGAAGTGCAGTGGTGCCAACTTAGCTAACTACAAACTCCCGGGTTCATTGCAGTCTCCTGTCTCAGCCTCGAGAGTAACAAGCTAAAGGCGCCTGCCACAACGCCAGACTAATTTTTCTGTATTTAGTAGAGACGGGGTTTCACCATATTAGCCAGGATGGTCTCGATCTCCTGACCTCGTGATCCGCCCGCCTCAGCCTTCCAAAGTGTTGGGATTACAGGCGTGAGCCACTGCGCCTGGTTAGCTGAGTGATCTTGAGTAGTAAGTTGACAAATGTACATTTGTGTTCAGATGGCAGTATTAAAAGATTTACTAACTAAAACTTGGCTAGTCGATCTTTCAACTGCAATTCAAGAGTTGCTAATGAATTTATTTTTCCTGGAAGTCATTACAAATATGACAAATTATTTTTAACCAGGATAATTGAAATATAAATTGCAATAGGAAGAAAATTACACAATTTCTTATTACACAATTGCTTTGACTTTTATGAACTACAACGATTATTTGTATGGCATAACCAAATTGTTGATCTGTGTGTACATTTGCATGCTGAAATATGCAATATCTCTCTTCCTATTTGCTGATTTTGAATTAATATGATGTTCAGGAATGCTATACACTTATTTTTAAAATTTAGGATGGTTTGACTTTTTTTGGGTGGGAGGGTAATGTTACCATTAGCAAATGGCATAAGAATACTATATTTTGGTATAGAGAATGTTTGTGAGTAGCAAAGAAAATGCAATTAATACACTTGAACTAAGTAGAAAGCTTTCAAAGTATTTACCTCTTGATTAGAATTAATCATGACTTTTGATTTCATAAAATTTAAATATTTGTGACAAAAAATAAAGTTGTAAAAAAATCTGTCAAGTCCTACTATTTACAGTAAGATAAACAAAGGATATACTGAGGCAGAATCTTCTTTTTGAGATTAGTTGAGATTAACTGGAGGATATCCATCATGATTAATATCAATTGGCATTTAAAATAGTTACATTAATTGTACTCTTCTAAATCATCTACATGTGTGTTATGTGACTTATATTAAAGATAAGTGGAAATTTGGAAATAATTCCTTGAACAGAAATGTGAAATTTTTTTCCCAACTCAACCTGATGAACTCACCTGAGTGGAATGTTATGTCTGCAGTCAATGAAAGTGATCTATTTTGTGGGTCACAAAGTTGAATGAAAAAGATTCCCCTGGAACTATAAGTCAGACTCAACCATATTTATCACTTCATTCTTCCCTGAAAGATAGATGTTGGAGAATAAACTTACTCAACTGTAGCTATTTTACAGAATAAAATCAGGTCTTAAAGGTAGGTACATTTTACCAATATGGCATAAAGTTAATTGCCTAAATTGGGTGATACTGCTAAAATATCCTTAATCACAGACCTAATTTGTTACATATTTAATGTAAGAAATTTTAAAAGACTGATAGAAATTAATGCAAAGGATAATTTATATTGTATTGGGTAGATAAACTTTGTTTTGTTTTCATACAGGTAAAGCTAATGTATGGAAATAAAGTATCAATATTTTATTGTCTTGCTGTTGTTTGAAAGACAGATACATGGTTTGCAAGAATTCTGAATCCTGTATAATCTTTTTGAGTTTGGATAATAATAATTTGTTTTCCCTTTTGCCTTTCTGCTTTATCTTCCCTAACTATTCTTTTCTTTTTTTTTTTTTTCAATTAATACTTTAAGTTTTGAGATACATGTTCAGAATGCGCAGGTTTGTGACATAGGTATACACATGCCATGGTGGTTTGCTGCACTCATCAACCTGTCACCTACATTAGGTATTTCTTGTAATGCTATCACTCGCTTAGCCCTCCAACACTCTGACAGGCCCCAGTGTGAGATGTTCCCCTCCCTGTGTTCATGTGTTCTTATTGTTCAGCTCCCACTTAGGAGTGAGAACATGCAACGTTTGAATTTCTGTTCCTGTGTTAGTTTGCTGAGAATGATGGTTTCCAGCTTCATCCATGTCCCTGCAAAGGACATGAATTCATCCTTTTTCATGGCTGCATAGTATTCCATGGTGTGTATGTGCCACAGTTTATCCAGTCTATCATTGATGGGCATTTGGGTTGGTTCCAAGTCTTTGCTATTGTTAATAGTGATGCAGGAAACATATATGTGCCTGTGTCTTTACAGTAGAATGATTCGTAATCCTTTGGGTATATACCCAGTAATGGTATTGCTGAGTCAAATGGTATTTCTGGTT
Source organism: Chlorocebus sabaeus (assembly GCF_047675955.1). Taxonomy (NCBI): domain Eukaryota; kingdom Metazoa; phylum Chordata; class Mammalia; order Primates; family Cercopithecidae; genus Chlorocebus; species Chlorocebus sabaeus. Next base: position 57,474,331 of record NC_132914.1, read on the forward strand.
CTAGATCCTTGAGGAATCGCCACACTATCTTCCACCATGGTTTAACTAATTTACGCTCCCAGAAACAGTGTAAAAGCATTCCTATTTCTCTATATCCTCTCCAGCGTCTGTTGCTTCCTGACTTTTTAGTGATTGCCATTCTAACTAGCATGAGATGTTATCTCATTGTGGTTTTGATTTGCATTTCTCTAATGACCAGTGATAATGAGCTTTTCAACATATGTTTGTTGGCTGCATAAATGTCTTCTTTTGAGAAGTGTCTGTTCATATCCTTTGCCCACTTTTTGATGGGGTTGTTTTTTCTTGTAAATTTGTTTAAGTTCCTTGTAGATTCTGGATATTAGCCCTTTGTCAGATGGATAGATTGCAAAAGTTTTCTCCGATTCTGTAGGTGACCTGTTCATTCTCATAGTTTCTTTTGCTATGCTGAAATTCTTTAGTTTAATTAGATCTCATTTGTCAATTTTGGCTTTTGTTGCCATTGCTTTCGGTGTTTTGGTCATGAAGTCTTTGCCCATTTCCTATGTCCTGAATGGTATTGCCTAGGTTTTCTTCTAGGGGTTTTATGGTTTGAAGTCTTATATTTAAGCCTTTAGTCCACCTTGAGTTAATTTTTGTATAAAGTGTAAGGAAGAGGTCCAGTTTCAGTTTTCTGCATATGGCAAGCCAGATTTCCCAACAACATTTATTGCATAGGGAATCCTTACCCTATTGCCTGTTTTTGTCAAAGATCAGATGGTTGTAGATGTGTGGCATTATTTCTGAGGCCTCTGTTCTGTTTCATTGGTCTATATATCTGTTTTGGTACCAGCACCATGCTGTTTTGGTTACTGTAGCTATGTAGTATAGTTTGAAGTCAGGTAGTGTGATGCCTCCACTTTGTTCTTTTTGTTTAGGATTGTCTTGGCTATATGGGCTATTTTTGGTTCCATATGAAATTTAAAGTAGTTTTTTTTTTTTTTTTTTTTTTTCTAATTCTGTGAAGGAAGTCAATGACAGCTTGATGGGGATTGTATTTAATCTATAAATTACTTTGGACAGTTTGTATATTGTCAAAATATTGATTATTCCTATCCAGGAGCATGGAATGTTTTTCCATTTGTTTGTGTCCTCTCTTACTTCCTTGAGCAGTGATTTGTAGTTCTCCTTGAAGAGGTCCTATACTTCCCTTGTAAGTTGAATTCTTATGTATTTGATTCTCTTCGTAGCAATTGTGAATGGGAGTTCACTCTTGATTTGGCTCTTTGCTTGTCTTTTATTGGTGTATATGAATGCTTGTGATTTTTTCATATTGATTTTGTATCCTGAGACTTTGCTGAAGTTGCTTATCAGCTTAAGGAGGTTTGGGACTGAGACAACGGGGTTTTCTAATTATATAATCATATCATCTGCAAACAGAGACAATTTGACTTTCTCCATTCCTATGTGAATACCATTTCTTTATTTCTCTTTCCTGATTGCCCTGGCCAGAACTTCCAATACTATGTTGCATAGGAGTAGTGACAGATGGCATACTTTTCTCGTGCCGGTTTTCAAAGGGAATGCTTCCAGTTTTGCCCATTCAGTATGATATTGGCTGTGTGTTTATTATAAATATCTCTTATTATTTTGAGATATGTTCCATCAATTTATGTGTGTATGTGTCCAGGAATGTATCCATTTCTTCTAGATTTTCTAGTTTCTTTTTGCATAGAGGTGTTATAGTATTCTCTGGTGGTAGTTTGCATTTCTGTGGGATCAGTGGTGATATCCCCTTTATTGTTTATTATTGTGTCTATTTGATTCTTCTTTCTTTTCTTCTTTATTAATCTGGACAGAGGTCTATTTATTTTGTTAATCTTTTCAAAAAACCTCTTGGTTTCATTGATTTTTTTAAGGCTTTTCATGTCTCTATCTCCTTCAGTTCTGCTCTGATCTTAGTTATTTCTTGTTCTCTGCTAGCTTCTGAATGTGTTTGCTCTTGCTTATCTAGTTCTTTTAATTGTGAGGTTAGGGTGTCAATTTTAGATTTTTCCCACTTTCTCCTGTGGGCATTTGGTGCTATAAATTTCACTCTAACACTGCTTTAGCTGTATCCCAGAGATTTTGGTATGTTGTATCTTTGTTATCATTGGTTTCAAATAACTTATTTATTTCTGCCTTAATTTTGTTATTTACCCAGTAGTCATTCAGGAGCAGGTTGTTCAGTTTCCATGTAGTTGTGTGGTTTTGAGTGAGTTTCTTAATCTTGAGTTCTAATATGATTTCACTGTGGTCTGAGAGACTGTTTGTTATGATTCCCATTCTTTTGCATTTACTGAGGAGTGTTTTACTTCCAATTATGTAGCCAATTTTAGAATAAGTGCAATGTGGTGCTAAGAAGAATGTACAATCTATTGATTTGGGGTGGAGAGTTCTGCAGATGTCTATTAGGTCCACTTGGTCAAGAGCTGAGTTCAAGTCCTGAATATCCTTGTTAATTTTATGTCTTGTTTATCTGTCTAATATGATAGTGGAATGTTAAAGTCTCCTACTATTATTGTGTGGGAGTCTAAGTCACAGCTTCAGCAGACTTAAACATTCCTGCCTTCCAGCTCTGAAGAGAGCAGTGGATCTCCCAGCACAGTGCTCAAGCTCTGCTAAAGGACAAACTGACTCCTCAAGTGGTTCCCTGATTCCCATGCCTCCTGACTGGGAGACACCTCCCAGCAAGGGTTGACAGACACCTCATACAGGAGAGCTCCAGCTGGCATCTAACGGGTGCCCCTCTGGGACGAAACTTTCAAAGAAAGGAACAGGCAGCAATCTCTGCTGTTCTGCAGCCTATGCTGGTGATACCCAGGCAAACAGGGTCTGGAGTGGACCTCCAGCAAACTCCAGTAAACTTGCAGCAGAGGGTCCTGACTGTTAGAAGGAAAACTCACAAATAGAAAGGAAGAGCATCATCAACAACAAAAAGGATGTCTACACAAACACTGCATCTGAAGATCACCAACACCAAAGACCAAAGGTAGATAAATCCATGAAGATGAGGAAAACCAGCACAAAAAGGCTGAAAATTCCAAAAACCAGAATGCCTCTTCTCCTCCAAAGGATCACAACTTCTCGCCAGCAAGGGAACAAAACTGGATGGAGAATGAGTTTGATGATTTGACAGATGTAGGCTTCAGAAAGGGGGTAATAACAAACTCCTCTGAGCTAAAGGAGCATGTTCTAACCCAACTCTAGGAAGCTAAGAACCTTGAAAAAAGGTTAGACCAATTGCTAACTAGAATAACCAGTTTGGAGAACATAAATGACCTGATGAAGCTGAAAAGCACAGCATGAGAACTTCATGAAGCATACACAAGTATCAATAGCTGAATCAATCAAGCAGAAGAAATGATATCAGAGATTGATCATCAACTTAATAAAATAAAGCAAGATTACAAGATTAAAGAAAAAAGAATGAAAAGGAATGAACAAAGCCTCCAATATTTCCCATGGAGCCGTTGTGGTCAGATAAGCAGCCAGCTGCTGTTCGGACAGGGAAAGTTTGGCTGCTGTCCCTCCTGGAATAAACAGGATTATGTGAAAAGACCAAATCTATATTTGATTGGTGTACCTGAAAGTGATGGGGAGAATGGAACCAAGTTAGAAAACACTCTTCAGGATATTATGCAGGAGAACTTCTCCAACCTAGCAAGGCAGGCCAACATCAAAATCGGGAAATACAGAGAACACCACACAGATATTCCTCAAGAAGAGCAACCCCAAGACACATAATTATCAGATTCACCAAGGTTGAAATGAAGGAAAACATGTTAAGGGCAGCCAGAGAGAAAGGTCGGGTTACTCACAAAGGGAAGCCCATCAGACTGATAGCAGATCTCTCGGCAGAAACCCTACAAAGCCGAAGAGAGTGGGGGGCCAATATTCAACATCCTTAAAGAAAATAATTTTCAACATAGAATTTCATATCCAGCCAAACTAAGCTTCATAAGTGAAGGAGACATAAAATCCTTTACCGACAAGCAAATGCTGAGAGATTTTGTCACCTTACAAGAGCTCCTGAAGGAAGCATTAAATATGAAAAGAAAAACCAGTACCAGCCACTATAAATATAACCCAAAATGTAAAGACCATTGACACTATGAAGAAACTATATACATTAATGGGCAAAATAACCAGCTAACATCATAATGATAGAATCAAATTCACACATAACAATATTAACCTTAAATGTAAATGGGCTAAATGCCCCAATTAAAAGACACAGACTGGCAAATTGGATAAAGAGTCAAGACCCATTGGTGTGCTGTATTCAGGAGACCCATCTCATGTGCAAAGATACACATAGGCTTAAAATAAAGGGATGGAGAAATATTTACCAAGCAAATGGAAAGCAAAAAAAAAAAAAAAAAAAAAAAAAACCAAAACAAAAAAAACCCAGGGGTTACAATCCTAGTCTCTGATAAAGCAGAATATTCTTCCTTTTCTCCTTCCATCTTTATGCCTTTTTCTACAATGTCCCACTCTGGCTTCTCTTTCTACTTTCTTACTAATCTTGCTCTGCACATACTACATTTCCAGAGCCAATTTGTTTCCCAGAATGGAAGGGACTGCTTATCTCTAGGAGAGGAACTTTGTCCCATGGAGCTGTTGTGGTCAGATAAGCAGCCAGCTGATGTTTGGACAGGGCAAGTTTGGCTACTGTCCTTCCTGGACTAAACTAAGCAGCAGGAAAAGAGCCACCTTATGATGGAGCAGAGGGCCATAGCCAAAGCTGATAGTAGGGAATGTTTGGGGTGGGATAAATATTTCAGAGACTCTAAACCTAAATATGTTTTGCCTGAGTTCATCATTTTGTCACAGGTTTCTCTCTTTGGCTGCTAGTTAGCGTATTCCTAATGGATTTACAATGGCAGCTAACCAAGTGCTGTCTCATGAACGTGAATTCTGAAAAAATAAATCTTCCTCCACAAGGCCTCATGAAATATCCCTCTATTAGCAACAAGCATCCCATGGTGTCTTATTATTGTTCTTTGCTGAAAAATGGCTCATAATATGATTTATTTTCAACATTTCATAGTCCATAGAACTTTTCAAAATGATAAGTTAAATACTAATGGTTCATTTTGTTTAGGTATGCAACAGGCGTTATAATTAAGGATTTATTTATGTAGCTTTTGCCAACAAAGATGATGCTTGTGACCCTACAGCTGTGTGTAGTTGTGGCCAAATCTGCTAATCACTGACCATTGCTTGTTGCATCACTGTTTGCATACATATAGCTTAGCTTGAAAACTGAGGCCAGTGACTCCTTTCTGGCTGCCTTTCATCAACATTCTTTCATCTTCCCCCCTTGGATTAGGCCATTGCCAAATGTGGACAAACCATGTGAAAAAGTACAGAACTGTTTTATGGCAGGATTTTCGGAGAAGAGACTACATTAGTATGCAAATTATTAAAATGATTTGGAGAGATCAATAGTTCTTAAAATTTAGTGTGCATGAGAATCACCTGGAGGACCTGTTACAGATTACTGAGCCCCACCCACAGAATTTCTGATTCAGCTGGTGTGTAAACGGGCATCCAAGAAGTTTTCTTTGTAACACGTCCCCAGGTGATGCCAATGATGCTGGTCCAGGACAATACTTGGAGAATTCCTGAGATTGATAAGTCAACTACCACACATATGAATCAGCCCCCACAGGTATATCTCATGATCTGGTCTACTGTATGTTTGATTGCAGCAATCATTAACACCCAGGATCTTATTATCACTCATCACCCCTTCTGAATATCATTTTATAACTACAGGATGAGCTTCAGGCTGTTTATGTAAGTTCATAACCTATTCTCATCCTCTCTTTCCATGGCATATCTGCGATGTTTCACAGTCATTCATTTTCTCCACATAATGTGTTGTGTATGGCTTTTCTCTAAGAGAAGAACAGTTATGTCCTTCGAAGGTGGAAATCGTTAGTGGCTCTATCTTTTGAATGGTGAGCTGGGCACACAGATAGGTCTAATCAAAGTGCTTGAGTAAATGCGAGCTTCATGTCTATTATCTCAGTTCTGCTCATTGAGAAGGTTACGTGACATTAGAAATTCTGATTTTAAGTTTGGCTTGGGGCTTGAAGTCTCTGCTGTCTGACTGTAGGCCAGTTTGCAAAACAATGTATTGATTTTCTTAATTTTTTAAATATTTCTGTCTAGTCTGTAAAAGGTCTAACAAAGTCATTGCCTTTACTTTGAAGATGTTGATGAGAATATTTGCAGCATATGCGATCTGTCTGGGAATGTTGGTATTTGACAATTTTGAGTTGCACCCTAAGCCCTTGTCATTTTGTTACAATAATTAATTACTAGCTACATGTTATTTAGAGAGTACAATTGCCAGGAAACAAGGATAGATAAAAAGTATTCCTTGAAGAATATTTGCGGGATAACTTTAAAGAACCAAAAGTAACTAGATTTTAAGTTCCTTGAGGGTAAGAACCATAGCATCCTTTCTTCTTAATCATTATATCAACACATCTTTTTGTTTTGTTTTGTTTTGTTTAGAGAAGGAGTCTCGCTCAGTCACCCAGGCTGGAGAGCAGTGGCGTCATCTCGGCTCACTGCAAGCTCCGTCTCCCAGGTTCATGCCATTCTCCTGCCTCAGCCTCCAGAGTAGCTGGGACTACAGGCGCCTGCCACCACTGCCGGCTAATTTTTTTGTATTTTTAGTGGAGATGGGGTTTCACTATGTTGAATCCCTGCCTGCCTCGGCCTCCTCAAAGTGCTGGGATTACAGGCATGAGCCACTGCGCCTGGTCTGTATCAACAAATCTTAACTACATTTTGCTCTCAATACTCAAACTTAACCCATGTATTAGAAATGATATTTTCATTATCTTGAGAAAAAGATATGCTGAGAGACAGTGTAGCTCAGCATTCCTAAAGTGTGATCCTTGGAAATTCAGTGTCTTAGAAATAGTTTTAATCATAATAAATTTTTGTAGAATTCAGAATAAATATAACCAATCTCCTCTTTACTTAATCATAATATGCATAAGCGAAATAAAGATCCTAGGAAGTCCTGAAGAAAAAAAGTATAACAATATTTTTACCAGCTTTACTGAAGTAAAATTGACAAATAAAAATTGCATATATACTTAAGGTGCTCAACATAACAATTTTATATACATATTTATTGTGAAATGATTACCATACTCAAGCTGATTAACACATCCATTGCCTTATATAGTTATTTTTTGTATGTGTGGCTAAACACTTAATATCTACTCTCTAAGCAAATTTCCGGTATATAATATAATATTGTTTACTATAGTCACCAAGTTGTATATTGTATCTCTAGAACTTATTTATGTTATAAACGAAAGTTTACTCCCTTTAACCAATGTCTCTTCATTTCCCATGCCACCAATGACAATATTTTAAAATCAAAACCATATATTTAGAATTGTTTAACCTAAGATTCTGCAAATGTATTTAAGCAAATATTGATATAGCATTTTTGAAAACAGGACCAGAGTGCAAACATAAGTAAATATTATTGAACACCTCCAGTACAACGCCACATACACACACACACACACACACACACACACACACACACACAGATTGTCAATCCACCCATCCAGTTCAGTAGCATTGTCCCCTCTTTGCAGATTACAACACTACAAAATAGAGATGTTAATCAATTAACCTATGGTTTTCCACTCATGCATTGTCTCACTACTCATCAACAGAAATTGCAGCCCAGGGCTCAAAAATCTGAAAGACAGCCAGAACTCTTGCTTAGGGCATTTGTAACACATAGCCACAAGCATAGCAAAAGTTTATTTTTAAAAGAATGTAATAATATTACATAAGCATTATTGAAATAATCATCACAAACTTGAGTTTTTAACTTCATTCACTTATTTTACAGATGACAACTTATTTTTATTTCATCTTTCATAAGGGGTTCCCCCAAATCTTTGCAGTGTCTGCTGTTCCTCCTTCAAAATTCCACTTTCGAGTGTACATGTTTTTTTTTTTTTTTTTTTTTTTTTTTGAGATGGAGTCTCGCTCTATCACCCAGGCTGGAGTGCAGTGACGTGATCTCAGCTCACTGCAACTTCTGTCTCCGGGGTTCAAGTGATTCTCATGCCTCAGTTTCTCGAATAGCTGGGATTACAGGCATGCACCACCACACCTGGCTAATTTTTGTATTTACAGAGATGGAGTTTTGCCATGTTGGCCAGGCTATTCTTGAACTCCTGACCTCATGTGATCTGCCCACCTCGGCCTTTCAAAGTGTTGGGATTACAGGTGTGAGCCACCGTGCCCAGCTGCAAGTGTACATTCTTAAACTACCAACTTCTACTCATCCATCTCACTTACTCTAAACATTACTTCAGAATTTGTTACTCTCTTTAGACATTTCATTTATGCATCACATAACACTTTCATTGTTTATCACTCCCTCACCTCAGTAGCTTCCAGTATCATGATCATTTATTTGCAAATGCCCCCAATACCATTGCCCCTTTTTCACTCCAAATAGTTGTCTGACAAAACTCATCCTTGCTATGTCCAAGTTATATCTCTCAAATGGGCATTGAGATTAAACTCCTATCTCCATCCCTTGTGAAATCTCCATTCCCAATAGAACTGTTGCATACCTATGCTCGTTAAGCTTCCACATTCTTTTCTGGATCTTCATACTAAGTTGACATCCTCAGGTTTGTCATAAACAAGCAAAAACAAAATAGCTTACCACCCTACTTTCATCCACTCTCAATGTTTTCTGTCTTTTCTTCTTTAACAGCAGAAGAAAATTGTCTACTCTGAACAGAGACAAACCCAACCATTAAGACCTATATCTTAGTCTCTCATTTTCAAGGATTTTAATGGGGCTGTTTTTCCTTCTTGTGTTCCATATATTTCTGTTACTCAAACAGATTATTTATCTCAGTGTACTTTATGGTTACCTTTAAATCATGTCATTTTTATGTCTGGACCTTTTCCCTATGAAACATTCCTTGTCAAAGTCCCAGATGACTTCCATGCTGCCATAGCCAATAGTTAACTTCTGCTGCTCTCAACTTCCCATCAGCTTTCTTGATATCACAGTGTTCTAATTTCCTCCCTCACTGGCAGCTCCTTCTCAGGTTCCTTTGCTGCTTTTTCTTCTAACTTCTAAATATTTGAAGTGGTCCAGGGTTGAGACCTTGTCAGTCACTGTGTCCTACCCATACTCTCTTCCTACGGTTTTTTTTTTTTTTTTTGGACACAGAGTCTCACTCTATTGCCAGGCTGGAGTGCAGTGGCAAGATCTCAGCTCACTGCAACCTCTGCCCCCTGGGTTCCAGCAATTCTCGTACCTCAGTCTCCTGAGTAGCTAGGACTACAGGTGCACACCGCTATCAGTTTTTTTGCTGATGGATTCAAAATTTGTTTATTAAGCTACTAACCTGCAGAATTCTAAAGCCAAATATCTAACCATCTATTGAAAACTCCATTTTTAACTATTATTATCAAGCTCAAACTGGGACTTTACAGAACTGTTTCCTTCTCAGTTTCCTCTATTAATCACACAAATATCAATCATTTGCGTAGGCAGAGTTTTACCCTGATTCTTCCATTTTCCCTAGCACTTGCTCCATCCAATACCTCAGAAATTCTTATTCGTTTTACTTCAAAATAGTCTTTGAACTTGTCCTTATTTCTTCCGTATCTACTGCTGCCACCCAAACCAGGCTGCTCTCTCTTCCCTGGACTACTGCAATTGCCTTCTTATTTGATCCTTCTAATTTCATTGTCACACATACTTTCTTTACATAGCACCAATCTAAATTAATCTTTTAACAACATGAATAATATCATGTCACTACCATACACAAACCTCGCAATTCCTTTTCATGGTGAATCAATTAAAATTCAAATTATTTATCATGGCCTCCACTGAAAGACATATATGATGTGACCCTTAGCCACTCATATGATCTTATTGCATATAACTCCACTTCTCACTAAGTACGCTGTAGCCACATTAATTTTTTCTCAGACTTTCAAGGAAGACAAATTCATTCCTTCTTTAGGCTCTTTGCACTGGCTGTCCTCTCTGACTAGAATGATAGTACGCTGTTCTCTGTATGACCAGCTTCTCAGTTGATGTCTCAGCTAAATTGTGTGAATTTTTGTGTATGCCTCAACTGAAGGATAAGCTACTCTCTAGTTTGTTATCTGATTTCATGTTGTGTTCTGTATGAAAGAAGAATTACAAAAGAATAGCCAGATAATGACAGGTAAAATATAAAGTACTTTCAAAACACAAATTGCCTTATAGATGCATAAAAATAATATGCAGCAAAGAATGTTGCTCTCTAATAGTCAATTGTATAAGGCCATTAAAAAGTAACTCAGACTCCATCATGTTAACAAAAGTAAAATTCCATTAGGGTAGGGCTAAGAGGTTTCTATTAATTAAACACTACAGTACTTTTCTGCATACATAGTTCATAGAAACTCATGTAAAAAACTTCCTTTGAAGTAAGACAATATAGACTGATTTTTGGCATATAATAAATATGACTTCTACCTAATGAAATAATGGAGCTAGTTTATGATCATCAATAGACGCTAAAATATTAGGAGAAATGCTGATACGGAAGTTTTTTATAGAAGATTTAGGCTAATAGATTTTAGCATTGTTAGCCTAAATGTTCATATCAATGTTAACATGACCAAAAGAGGAATCACTTCACATTATGTACCTCCTGATATCATGGGGAAAAACAAATAGAAAAAAAAAAAAAAAAAAAGAAAGAAACCCACAAAATAACAAGAAGGATGGAATCACACCAAACCTCTAGATGTAACTACCAGCTACCAGAAATATGCGGGGATAGAAGAACATGTGAAATTATACCACAAGCATATCTAGAGTGCAGGGAATTCTATAGCACAAACAACATACATTGTTATGGTTGGAAAAGTATTCAAGAGACATATCGAATTCTTTTTTAAAAGTATATCACCTAATGTGAGTACAATATAATTATGAAGAGATGCCACTGGAAGATTTTAAGCATGGTAGTGACATGATTTGATTTAAGTTTAAAAAGATCACTAAGACTTCAGTGTGAAGTATAGATTGTGAGTTGTAACCATGGAAGCCTGTAGAATGGTGATAAAGCCATTATAGTAGGTGAGGTTGAGAGACGATGGCAGCTTGGAGATAAATATGAAAGGATAGAATAGGTGTATAATAGAAATAGCCAAGTCTACGTGACAATATGGATATGACAGAGGAACTTAAGTCACATTCCATATTTGGGGCAGGAACAATGAAGTGTGTGGTGGAGACATTACTAAGATGAGGAACACTGGGGGAGGAGGAGATTTGGGTATAGGAAAAAACAATCTTGGGACTTTGTTGCTTTGACATATTTACGAGCTATCTTAGTATAGCTGTCAGGAATGGAGGTGAATATACAAGTATGTATCTCAGAAGAATAGTTGAAATTCAAGCTTGATAATAGAGTTTGAATAATCCAGAAGACTTTTCTAGATCCAGTCTTCCTTGGTTATAACTCTTTCAGAAACCTTCCTTTCTTCCATGTATCCAGCTACCATTGTGGAAAGAAACAGAGGGAAAAATAGGAGATCTGAGAAAAAGAGGATTTTATATAGTAAAATTGATAAATTACCCAAAACGTGTTTATATTTTTATGAGACAAATATTAATAAATTGTTTCAACACAATTTTATTTTTAGTTTTATTTCTTGTTTCTCAGCTAGTGGGAATTCATTAATAATATCAGTTGGCTTAGAAATGATGGAGATAAATTTTTTAAAACATTGTTGCAAGACAACTTAATTCAGTTTGGCTATTTCGGTTATTTTTGATAAGCAGTAATGAATCCTTACAAATACAGGTGGCAGAAACTTTTCATTTCCTCCCCCAAATTAGGTTACCTGGTGGCTTTAAAGCAAGTCTTCTCAGAATGAATTTTGTTATGTACAAGCCTCTTATTACTACATATATATGCATGTATGTCCACACGCATATATATTTGTGTATGTATAGGCACATACATAGGTATGTATAGGTGTGTATACATACATATACTCAGGTATGTATATACCTATGCACATACATAGGTATGTGTAAATGTGTATATATGTATGTGTATTTATATATGTGATTATTTGCATATTTATTTACATATATTTATATGCATATAGTTATAATTGTACAAACTGTTGTTAATCATAGGCTTTCAGACATTTTGTAGAAAGATTTCAATAGGGTCGGGCGTGGTGGCTTACGCCTGTAATCTCAGCACTTTGGGAGGCCGAGGCAGGCAGATCATGAGGTCAGGAGATCGAGACCATCCTGGCTAACACCGTGAAACCCCATCTCTACTAAAAATACAAAAAAAATTAGCCGGGCATGGAGGCGGGCGTCTGTAGTCCCAGCTACTTGGGAGGCTGAGGCAGGAGAATGGCATGACCCCGGGAGGTAGAGCCTGCAGTGAGCTGAGATGCCCCACTGCACTCCAGCCCGGGCGACAGAGCGAGACTCCTTCTCAAAAAAAAAAAAAAAAAAAAAAAAAAAGATTTCAATAGAAAACAATAATGCAATAATATTCTGACTATAGGGCCTGCTAAACTTTGCAACAGAATACTTAGTTAAAAGATATTTCTAGACTTAAAAAGTTACCCTGAAGATATTAAGCTTCTGTGTTCATTAGATTGTTATAACCCATTTTAAAAATTAGGCTCATCTGTAAAATATTTCTAGCCATTTATCTTGAAAATGACTCATTTTAAAAATGAAAAATTATTTCTAACCTTATTTGTACTAATTAATAAAATTTCTAGTACGCATTTAAATATCAGTATTTGAAATTTGCCCATAGTTGCTTTTGGAATATAGAAAGGTGATTATGATTTTTTTCAAATGCTAGTTTAACCTCATTTGATGTGTGGATTCCTGATAAACATACTTAAAAATGTTAACAACTACCTAGAGAATAGATACAAGTTAACTTATGCACAAATATACTGCATTTTCAAACTCAAAGCATATTAAAGTAAATTATAGAAATAACAATTGTTCAAGTTACAATATCTAAGTGTGTAACTTGGTTATAGACTTTTTTGATACATATAAATGGTAAGCTAGATTTTCCTCTTTTATTCTTATTCTTCCTAGTCAATGTAAAAGGTCTGATTATGTGAAGATAGACCACAAAAATCAGGATCTCTTTTCCTTCTGATTTCATACTTCTTCTTTTCCCTTCTCTCTAATCTTTTCATCAGGCTCCACCCAGAATGAACAAATTAGAATTGAAAAATGAACAATTCATGGAAGAATCTGAAGAATTCAGACTCTGAGGGTATGAAAGAAAAGCTATACCACCTGTCATAACAGTCATAACTGATCACTTAAAACTGTATTCACATGTAGAATTCCCACGTGCATAATTCTTTGTATTAGAGTGTGTTATGTAAGAACTTTTTAAGACTCCATTGTTTTTCTCCTTCGCTTCTTCCCGGTGAACATTTTGCTATCAACAGACACTCACCTAAATTTTGCCCACATCCCTTCTCTTTTGCTGTAGTGTCTACGTTCGGAAACAAAATCCCCAGAACTTCCACCTCTGCCCAAGGCATCTGACGGGAATTACAAGGAGTTAGAGTAGAACTACAAAGTTAGAGGAAAGAGTTCACAAGAGATCACCCTCACTGGTGACACTGACTACAATTTGAATAGGGTTCCTAAAATCAAAATTAGTTTTGATAATTTAGTAGATGAACTCATAGAACCCACTGAAAGCTATTATACTCACAGTTATGGTTTATTTCAGGGAAATAATACAAATGAGAACCAGCCAAACTAATAGGCACAGAATCTTCAAAGGTTCCAAAGGAAGCTTCCATTGTCATCAGGATGTCACCCTCTTGACACCAATGTGTAACAATACACTTGGAGGATTGCAAACAAGGGAAATTTGCCTGAGCTTCATTGTCCAGAATTTTTATTGGATTCTCATTATGTAGGCATAATTGATCGATTAATTTTCTACACGGTTTGACTCAGTCTCCAGCTCTCTGCACCCTCTTCCTGGAAGTCAGGCTGGTATCATGGGGTCCACAAGGGCCCACATTGAGTCTCATGACTATAAACTATCACTAGGTGTGGCCCAAGGGTCCCATCATAAATAACAAAGACACTCATCACTGAAGAACTTCCAAGGATTTGGAGATTGCCTGCAAGGAGTCTGGGACAAGGCCAGACGTCTCTTTGCTCAAGGCAAAATTCTTTACTATACAGTCTAGCACACACCAAGCAAATGCTGTTGGTTCTCTTTTCCTGGAATGCCCTTTCCATGGTTAGCTTTTTGTATTTATCCTGGACTGAAACTGAGTTAAAGGGCTTTCTATTTTTGATTCAAGCTTAGAGATATTAAAGGATTAAGATGTTACATTCTTTAGGAAGTGTTTTATGGAGCTATTCATTGTACTGAGTTTATATTTTTGACCAGCATATTTTTCTGACTTAAAATCTCAAATTTCCCATGTATTCAGATGTAAACTTAGTTACACTAGGCAGAGACCGTGTATTGAAAAGAGCAGTGAACTTAGCATATGAGGATCTGGCCGTCTGTAGTACTTACTGGATATACAATTTTGCAAGTCACCTATACTCTCTGAATGTCAGTTTGGTTTTGATTTTTAAAATGGTAATAACAACAGTTATTTAGTATGAATGCAGAACATTTATGAAAACAGCTAGCTAATATATGCTATATAGTAAATAGTTAAAGTTAAAAGAAAAACTCTTTTTTTGCCCAACCCAACTAAGCTTCTTTCTATTTATCATGCCTTAATGAGGATTATTGTTCTTGTTGCCTAAAGAGAGTTCAAAGGTCAGGGCGCAATTTTAGTGTTAAAAGACTAGTGCAGGTGCAACCATGTCTGATGTGAGTACCAACACTCTCCCTCCGATGCTGAGAGGAGATTTTGCTCATTGACCAAAACACTTTTCCTAGTTTAGCCAAAGGCAAAGTATACATTGGTATCGAAGCACATGGGCTCTAGTATTAGGCTATTTAGGTTCAAATCAGTGCTATGTAAATAATGCAGACCTCGAAGAGCCCACAGTAATAGATGTAAGCATCATCATTATCATCATAATCTTACATTTGTGGTAAAATTTGCCTTGGTTGAAATAATTTGTGAACCTCAGCAAGGAACTCAGCATCTTCACTAAGTTTTATCCCATAATAATAGTTCCTAATTTATGGGATTACATAAATATGTAAATATACACAACATATTAAATGTATGTACACCTATATACATGTTATATATATGCATTAGTGTTACGGGGGTCCTTTCTCCCAGAGCTCCTAAGATGGTGGCCGCCACCTCCAAGATGGTGGCAGGCCACTTCCAAGATGGTGTCAAGCCTTGTGTTCTCTGACCTGGGGTTCTTGGCCTCATGGATTCCAAAGAATGGAATCTTGGACCATATGGTGAGTGTTATAGCTCTATTAGAAGCCGTGGGTCATGGAAGAGAACCATGGAACCCAGTGACTAGTGTTCAGCTCGATTAGGACGAAGCCGGGCACTTAGCCATGCAGGAACAATGGCAAGCCTTTAGCCCAATCGGGAGTGGCAATGGGTGCCTTGCTGGATCAGGAGCACAGTGGACATCCTGCTGGATCCAGAGGGATATAGTTTTATGGAAGTCAGCAGGGGTCTGCGACGGTGGCAAACAGCAGTGGTTGATGGCCAGCAAAAGCTCAGCTCCAGCCGTAACAAACAACGGACCAGTAGAATGCAGTTGCAAGATTTAATAGAGTGAAATAGAGTGAAGACAGAGCTCCCATACAAAGGGAGGGGATCCAAAGAGGATTGCTATTGCCTCGAATGCCTGGGTTTATATCACGAACCTTGTCCCTCTCACTGTGCTTTCGGGCAGTAGATGATCGGCTATTTCTTTACCTCCTATTTTTGCCTAATTAGGATTTTAATGAGCTCTGTGATTGGTCGGGTGTGAGCTAAGTTGCAAGCCCCATGTTTAAAGGTGGATGCGGTCACCTTCCTAGCTGGGCTTAGGGATTCTTAATCAGCTGAAGAAATCCAGCTAGTCCTGTGTCTCATTAGAACAATGTCTGTATGTGCTTCCCTTTATATTTCAGAGAACTTCTCAGAATCCCGTTCAACTAAGCATTCTGGATAGGCACATAATTTAAGATGAATTTGCCATTCCTCAACTACAAGTTTTAACCATGTTAACATACAGTTAAGTCCTTTCTTTTTAAAGCACAAATGGTAATAACCATGATGTTGGTGCTTTGCAAAAAAAGGTAGGCCACTTAGCAACTCATACACTCACAAACTTCATTCTCTGCAGATGGGGCAGACATTCCTGGGATGCTGATGCCAGCACATTTAGCCAATTATATTTTAACCGCCTATTAAACTCCTTGGAAACAAGATTTTATTTTAACTCAGTATGAAGATTATGCAAAATGGATCACAGATTTGAAGGAAATTATTCCTTCATGTACTATTCATGTACATGAAATAGTACATGAAGCTAAAGTCAGGGAAAGATAATATGGAAAGGACAAATTTGGTCTTCAGCCCCACAGTGTGTCTTTGAATAACAGTTTTTTTTTTTTTTAATGCACAAACACATGGTATTGAAACACTTGAGATGGGAAAGTCAAAACTGTCTTGAAGTGAAGATAATATTGTGAAACAAACTCACTGCAGGGCATCATGAGTTTAAAATTCTCAAATAATAACTTGTTGCAGCATGGAATGACTTAAAAATTTTCAGAGTTGAAGTATATAATTATTGTTAAACAGTTCTGCACGCCAGGCTTTCTCATATTACTAGACTACAGAGATATAGTATTTGTTATATAAATTTGCAAAACATTGAATTGCTAGATGTCTGTCAACACATATTTATTGAAGGCTTCTTATGTGGCAAGCATTGCTCTAGGAACTAGAAATAAATGGATACACAAACAGATATAGATTTACTCATATAGTGGAAGGAGCAGACAGCAATTAATTGTGGAGTGAAGTTTAATGGGAATATAAGGAACAAGGGAGAAGGAAACAAGAACAAGCCTTAACCTACCCACAGAGGATTTACCTAAGAGGATTATATTAAAGTAAATACCTTAAGAATGGGTGGATTTGGCTCTGATAAACAAAGGAGGGAGGAACACTTTAAATAGAAATGACAGGATAGTCAAAAGCCCTGTGGCAGGCAAGACCATGCCCTGTCAAAGGAACTGAACAATGCCCAGTAGGACCCGTGTAGTAAAAATCAGGTTATAAGAAGACAGGATGGTAAACTCTATAGTCCACAGACTGTGGTAACAAAGTCCACAGAGCTTTGTAGCCCATGCTTCAGTTTCGAGTCTTCATTGTATACAAATGTTGTAAAATAACTTATTACTTAAAAGCAAATACCAGGAATCCTAGTAGGCACAAAAATGTTCTTGTTTGAAATAAAAATGCAAAATAAAACTTCGAAACGTTCTTAGGGTAGAAAGTAAGTCTCCCCACTGCTTCTAAGAGTTAACTGTTGTGGGGCCCATGCTTAAGAACAGGAGGAACCTAACATTTGCAGGTCCCAGATCAAGAGTACAAATGGACACCTACATACCTTCTTGTGTCTAAATATTTTAAATAGCAGAGTGGGGATGACAACAAGATGTGGAATAGGACTTTCCACTGCTTATTCCTTTAGAGAAACAACAATTCAAACAACTATCCATGCACAAAAATAACTTCACAGGAACTAAAGAAACAAGGTGAGGAATTATAGCACCTGGGTGTTGCACAGAAATAAGAAAATATGCATTCAAGAGTGTAGGAAGGCATAGTTTTATCTTATCCCTGTCACCGTTCCCCCCAACCCCACATAGCACAGTGTGGAGTTACATACCTTCCATGTGGGGAAAGGATAGAGAAATAAGCACTGGACTTTGCCTTGTATCCCAACACTGGTCCCGTTGCATTAAAACTCAACACTGGGCAGGCCCCCATGCCACCAACTGAGCCTTCAGTGCCATGGTGAGTCCTTGGTCTGCTGGGCAAACTCAGTCACTCACTGCCCACCACCAAGCTGATCTCAGAAACCTCAAGCTATGAATTACTCCTGGCATCAGACCAATTCCCAAAGCCCTAGACATAAGACCAACACCCAGATACCCAGACTCCTGGCTGGTCCCTGTAAATACAAAATGCAGGCCCATCCAGCACTTTGGCCAAACCCAGTGCCAGGTCAGCACCCCTGGCCTCAAATATCAGGCAGGTACTATAGACACAGGCTCAAGGCCTGCCAAGTGCCAGGCTGGTCTCTTCAGCCCCATCTTCCAGATCATTCTCTGTGACCCCAAACTCCAGCAGACCCAGAATCTCAGCTTGCCAAAGTAGACCCTAGCACTGGACCAGCTGCCCTAGGCCCAGGCTCCAGGATCATTATTGTGTACCAGGCCTGCCTGTGATGTCCCAGGACCCAGGTCAGCCCTCTAGAACCTAGTCTCCACGCCAGCACCTGCACACACAACCTCTATGCCAGTGGACACAGGCTCCAGTCTGGTTTCCATGGCTCCAGCCTTCAGGTCAGCCCCAGTGGTTCCAGGCAGCAGGCCAGTGCCCATAATCCTAGGTTCCAAATCATCCCTTGTATACCTAGGCTCTGTGTCAGCCCCAACACTAGGCTGTCCCCAAGCTCCAGACTAGTTTCAGGGTCCCAGGCTCCAGAGGACCCAGGATGTAGACCTGCTCCAGCAGACGCAGGGTCTAAACTCACCTCATTAGAGCCTGGTACCAGAGAACCCATGGACTGAGACTCCAAGTCCATCCCTCCAGACACAGAATCCAGACTTGCCCCCCTAGACTCAGGTTCCAGTCCTGCCTCTTTACCAGGCAAAACCTTGTGGACTCAGACTATAGGCCTATTCCAGAATACACTAACAGAATAAGGGGCCTAGGAATAAATTCATGCATTTATCATCAATTGATTTTTGACAAATGTGCCAAAACACAGAATGTGGAAAGGACAGTCTTTGCAATAAATGGGGTTGAGCAATTGAATATCTACAGGCAGAAGAATAAAATTAGACCCATATCTTACACTATACACAAAAGTCACTCAAAATGTTATAAAGACTTAAATAGAAGCATAGAAACTGCAAAACTATTATGTTGGTGCAAAAGTAATTGCAGGTTTTGCCATTACATGTAATGGCATAAACTTAAATCCCTTTTGCACCAACCAATACTAGAAGAAAACAACCGGAAAAAACCTCCACAACATTAGTCTGGGCAATAATTTTTTGGATGTGAACCCCAAAACACAGACAACAATAGCAAAAATAGACAAATAGAATTACACCCAACTAAAAAGCTTCTTCAAAACCAAGGAAACAACAACCGAGGGAAAAAACAACATACAAAATGGGAGATTGCCAACCATGCATCCGATAAGGGGTTAATAGCCAAAATACGTAAAGAAACAACCTGATTACAAAGTGGACAAAGGATTTGAATAGATATTTCTCAAGGAAGACACACTGATATGGTTTGGCTCTGTGTCCCCACACAAATTTCATCTCAAATTGTAATCTCCATGTGTTGAGGGATGGGCATGGTGGGAAGTGATTGAATCATGGAGGCAGATTTCCCCTATGCTATTCTCATAATAGTGAGTGAGTTATCATGAGTTCTGGTTGTGTGATAAGTATCTGTCACTTCCCCCTTCTCTCCTTCTCCTGATGACATGTAAGATGTGCTTTGCTTCCCTTTCACCTTCTGCCATGATTATAAGTGTCTTGAGGCCTCCCCAGTCATCCAGAACTGTGAGTGAATTAAACCTCTTTTGTTTGTAAATTACCCAGTCTCAGGTAGTATCTTTATAGAAGTGTGAAAATGGTCTAATACACACACAAATGGCCAAGAGAGGCATATTTAAAAAATGCATTTTCTAAAGGAAGACCGCTGACTCCAGGTGGGCACATCCCAGTGGGCCTGCAGATTTCTTACCACCTGGATAGGGACTTGGCTAGAGGAGGAGATTCATCTAAAGTGAATGAGTTTTTATGCCTGAGTCATATTCCATTATATATAATGTATATATATAAAATGTAGATACAATGTATATATAATGTGTACATATATAATGTGTATATATATACACACATACATATACACACACATATTCCATCATATATATATATTCATATTCCATCATATATATATTATATATAGATCACAGTTTGTTTATTCACTCATTGATCAATGGGCATTTGGGTTGGTTTCACAATTTTTAATTTGTGAATTGTGCTGCTATAAACGTGTGTGCAAGTATCTTTTTCATATAATGACTTCTGCTCCCCTGGGTAGATACTATTATTCTAAGTGAAGTAACTCACGAATGGAAAACCAAACATCGTATGTTCTCACTGATATGTGGGAGCTAAGCTCTAAGGACACAAAGGCATAAGAATGATAAAATGGACTTTGGGGAATTAGGGGGAAGAGTGGAAGGGAGGTGAAGGATAAAAGACTACAAATATGGTGCAGTGTATCCTGCTCCGGTGATGGGTGAACCAAAATCTCACAAATCTCCACTAAAGAACTTACTCATGAAACCAAATACTACCTGTACTCCAATAACTTATGAAAAAAATAAAGTGAATGGCTAAGGGAGTAACTAATGGGATTTTTTTTTTTTTTGTATAATAGAAGGCAAATGATTTGGAACTTTCAGTTAAATCTGGGAAAGAAAGGAGTAAACAGATATGAGAGGGTAAGATAGAAATGAAAACCAGAAAGATAGTAGAATTCTGGGATTAAATGAGGTCCTCGGGCTTTACAACTCATTTTTTCATTAAAAAAATGTATTGCAGAAGGTGGAGCAAGATGGCAGAATAGAAGCCTATACTGTTTCTCCCTCTCCCCCTACAGGAACACCAGATTTTAACTACTATCTGCACACAGAAAGGCAGCATCACAATTGCAGTACTTAGTTTTTACTTCATATTGCTGGAGGAGGCATTAAAAAGAGTGAGGGAGACAGTCTTGAATCACTGATGCCACCCCTCCTCCATGCCCCCAACAGCAGCCATGTGGCACCGAGTCTGCACACTTGGGGAAGGAGAGTACAGAAACTGGGAGACTTTTCGATGAACTCAGTGATGCAGACAGCAAAGCCATGGTTGGCTAATCCAGCACCTGCACACAAAGGGAGCATTTGGACCACACTTAGCCAGAGGAGAATCACCAATCCAAGCAGTCAGAACTTGTGTTTCTAAGCAAGCCTCACCACCATGAGCCAAAGTGCTCTGGAGTCCTAGGTAAACTTGAAAGGCAGTCTAGGACAAAAGAACTGCAATTACTAGTGCTAGGCTGGGCTCAGGGACAGTGGACAAGGGTAGAACATGGTCTATGGAAACACCAGCTGGGTTGACTGAGTGAGTACTTGGACCCTTCCCCCTCCCCTAAGCCCAGGCAGTATAGCTAGCAGCAACAAAAGTGACTTCTTCCTTTTGATTATGGAGAGGAGACAGTAAAGAGGATTTTTGTCTTGCATCTTGGATACCAGCTCAGCCACGGTATTATAAGGCACCAGGTAAAGTGATGAGGCCCCCATTCCAGGCCCTGGCTCCTGGAAGATATTTCTAGACACAGGCTGGGCCAAAAGGGAACCTGCTAGCTTGAAGGGCAGGACTAAGTCCTGGCAGGATTCATTACTTGGTAACCAAAGAGCCCTTGGTCCCTGAATTAACCAGGTAGTATTCTGCGGGTCTTGGGCTCTGAGAGGTGCTGGTTTCAGATGTGATCCAGCACATTCAAAGTTGTGTTGGCTAAGGTGAAAGATTCCTTGTTTGAGAAAAGCAGAGGGAAAAATAAAGGGAATTTTGTCTTGCACCTTAGGTACCAGCTTGGCCACAGTGGAATAGAGCAATAAGTAGGATCTTGGGGTCCCTAGGTCTAGGCCTAGGCTCATGGACAGCATTGTTTTAGCTGCTCTGGGCCAGAGGAGAGCCCACTACCCTGAAGAGGAGTCCCAGGCCTGGGAGCATTCAGCACAAGCTAACTGAAGTCCCCTTTGGCTTTCAATGAGCATTTAAGGTGGCCTGACCAACCCTCCGCCCCCCTGCCCACCTCAACCCACCATGGGCCAGTGGTGGTGGTGGCCACAGAGAGAGATCCTCTGACTGTGGAACGGGGAGGAAAGACCAGGTAGGTCTTTGTATTATGGTTTGAATGCCAGCTTAGCTACGTTACAATAGAACATCAGGAAAACTGCTGAGATTTTGGACATCAGTTTCTGGCTCCCAAACTACATCTCTAGATCCATCTGGGGCCTTGAGGAACCCACTCACCTGATGGGAAGGACTCAAACCTGACTGGCTTTACATCTGCTGATGGTAGAGCCCTCGGTCCTTGAGCAAACATAGGTAGCAACCGGGAAGTGGTTACAGTGGGTCTTGAGTGAGACTCGGTGTTATGCTGGCTTCAGGTCTGGCCCAGCAGAGTCCAAGTGGTTGTGGCCACAGGGGTATTTAAATCACCACAGCCCCAGTTCCAGGTGGCTCAGCACAGCTAGAGAGGCTCTATTTCTCCAGGAGAAAGTAAAGGAAAAGAGCAAGAGTCTTGCTTGGTAATCCAGAGAATCCAGATCTTATTCAAGACCATTAAGGTAGTACTTCTATGAGTCTGAAAAAAACACAGTATTATAATAAATACCAGACTCTTCAATGCCCAGATACTGATGAACGTCTACAATCATCAAGACAATACAGTAATACATGACCTCACCAAATGAACTAACTAAGGTACCAGGGACCAATCCTGGAGAGATAACTTTCAGATGGAGAATTCAAATAGTTGTGTTGAGGAAACACAGAGAAATTCAAAATAACACAGAGGGATTCAGAATTCTATCAGATAAATTTAACAAAGAGATTGAAATAATTTAGAAGAATCAAGCAGAAATTCTTGAGTTGAAAAATGCAATGAAAATACTGAATAATGCATCAGAGATCCTTGATAACATAATTGATCAAGCAGAAGAATGAATCGGTGAGCTTGAAGACAGAATATTTGAAAATACATAATCAGGCCCGGCACAGTGGCTCACGCCTGTAATCACAGCACTTTGGGAAGCCAAGGCGGGTGGATCACCTGAGGTCAGGAGTTTGAGACCAGCTTGGCTAAAATGGTGAAACCCTGTCTCTACTAAAAATACAAAAAATTAGCTGAGCGTGGTGGTGGGCGCCTGGAATCCCAGCTACTCAGGAGGCTGAGGCAAGATAATTGCTTGAACTTGGGAGTCGGAGGTTGCAGTGAGCCGAGATTGTGCCACTGCACTCCAGTCTGGGCGAAAGAGTGAGACTCTGTCTCAAAAAGGAAAAAAGAAAAAAAGAACAAAAGAACAAAAGAAAGAAAGAAAGAAAGAAAGAAAGAAAGAAAGAAAGAAAGAAAGAAAGAAAGAAAGAAAGAAAGAAAGAGGAGACAAACAAAAGCATGCTTATGCTTACAAGATTGAAAAATAGCCCTAAAGGGGCCAATCTAAGAGTTACTGACCATAAAAAGAAGGTAGAGAAAGAGATGGGGGTAGTTAGAAAGTTTATTCAAAGAGATAAAAACAGAGGACTTTCCAAACCTAGAGAAAGATATCAACATTGAAGCATAAGAAGGTTTTAGAATACCAAGATTTAACTCACTTATAAGTGGGCGCTGAATGATGAGAACACATGGACGCATTGGTGGGAACAACACACACTGGGGCCTTTCTGGAAGGGTGTGGGAGGGAGAACATCAGAAAGAATAGCTAATGTATGCTGGGCTTAATACCTAAGTGATGGATTGTTCTGTGAAGCAAACCACCATGGCTCACATTTACCTATGAAACAAACCTGCAGATCCTGCACATGTAACCTGGAAGTTAAAAGTTGGTGGAAAAAAAATTAAAAATTAAAAAAAAAATTGTACTTTTGTGATG
Source organism: Chlorocebus sabaeus (assembly GCF_047675955.1). NCBI lineage: Eukaryota > Metazoa > Chordata > Mammalia > Primates > Cercopithecidae > Chlorocebus > Chlorocebus sabaeus. The sequence continues at coordinate 57,498,344 of NC_132914.1, forward strand.
TAAACCCTTTTTCAGCCTTCTCCAATAAATCTTGAGTAACATCAATTATATCAATATTTGAAAATGACAAGGAGGGCTCAGGGAAGTTATATATGTAAATAAGATTGCTTGACACAAAAATAAACCAATTAGATGCATTGGTGACTATGGATACTTGAGGCCAAAGGCTATTTTACATATATTTTAAAATCTTTTGAAAAACACCACATTCCAAGCAAAACATGTCTCTTTGTACGATATGGTAATAAACAAGATAGCTGACAGTTATTAAATATTTACTATGTGCCAGAACATATTCTGAATGCTTTGCATGCACTAATTTACTTATTCATCATAGCAAACCTATGACTAAGGTCTATTGTTATCTTCATTTATAGATGAGAAAACTGTGACACATTAAGGTTAAATAAATCTATACAAAGTCATACTTGTGGAAAGTAGAGAGGCAAATTTAAATTCAGGATGTCTATTTGTAGAACTTCTGCTCTTATTTATTAGGCTGTATTGCCTCTCGCTGATTACTGGGAGGGATATTTAGGTACCAAATCTGCATAAGCAGCTGAAATTCATGTTATGGCCAATGTGGCACAGACCTAGGTCAACAAAGACTGGAATACAAGTGTCAGGAAACATGATGAAATGTTGGGTATCTCACTTTTGTCCATCTCTCAAGGAGCTGCACTTGTGCATCTGACAATGAGATAAGCTCCTGAAGGCAATGGGATACCATAAAAAGTTTTAAGTAGGGGGATAACAAATTTAAAATTACCTTATATAAAGATTACTTGGATTGCAGAATGGTTGCTTCAGGAATAGGGATAAAAGTAATGAGCCCGTTGGGATGCTATTTTCATAATCACTTGAGAGATATTGGTGGTTTGAATGGAGTTGAAGAGATATAGCTGCAACCGACAGGAATACAGGAATAGATGTTTTATTGGTAGTGAGGAAGCAGTTGGTACCAACGTAATATCCAGGTTTCTAGTTTGAGCACCTGGGTGGATTGTGATGTCATTTACTAAAAGAGGCCACTGAACAAATGGATTTTACAAAATAGTCCATGACTTTGCAGCTTGTGGTAGGTGAAGAACAACTCTGAAATCAAGTAAACAAAGATAAAAACTGCTCATTGGCCCAGTTTCAGTCACAGCAACGTTAGCAAAGTGGAAGGGATGAATTAGAGATTATCATGTGAATGGCTAGCCATTTCAAAAAGAAATGATTATCATCAAGCAAGTGAATATTTGAACGTTTCTACATAGAGTTGTCTGAGAAAATGTTGCTGACCCTTGGGTTAAAGGAGGAGCCTTGGAAGTTAAGGAGTGGTTGAAAAGCTAGACACCTCAGAGAGCAATTTCCCTAGTGTTTACATTTCAAAGGGAAGTGAAACGGGGAGCCAGGCAGCCAGTCATTTACATTGCAATGGAATGCAAATTACTAGAGAAGAAAGGTTTTATTCCCTCTCTCAAGAGAAGAGGGGCAGCATGTAACCTACATAAACACCAGAATTTAACTTCAGGGTATTTCTCCTGCAGAACAGACCCCTGTATGTGCAGGCCTGACTCAGATACTCACGTTTTCACCTGGAGAGCACCAGGCATTGGAAATTAATGTGGTGGTTATAAGTTATAATAACGCTGGTTTCTGTCCCACAAACCTCCTGTTCACTTTCAGCATAAAAATGATTGTGTTTTATGATTTAATGATTTTATTAAATGATTATTTAGTGTTTATATTTCAGCACAAATACAAGCATTAAAAACTTTTCAGTTGATTCTCCATGACTTTTGTCTTGCAATATATGGTCATATGTCTGTGCTTGGAAAAGGTAGGAACGTGGGTAACAGGCAGACTGGCAACTTGAATTACCTTGCAATGATTAACAATGTAATAATTACTAACTTTTATTAAGCAAAACTACTTTGTGTTTCTTGATTTATTAATTCAATCAATAGAGCAACCATGTGAAGTAGATATATTTCATCCTTTTACTACTAAAGAAGCAGGCTCCTATAGGTCACAAAATTTACCTGCTTCATGGAGTCAAGGATAAAGCCTGTGTCTGACTCTTAAGCTCTCTTAAGCAGCACATTATATTGTCTCTCAGGTAAAAAGACTGTATAAGCAGAAGTTGGAGTTTATAGAATTTGCACCAACTTCAGATACTGCTATGATAGAGTCTGTTACAAATCAAGAGATTTATTCTTTTGTTGAAGTTCTAGAATATGCAAGTAAACTTAGCTGTCTAATAAAGAAGGAAGAAGACACTCTTTACTGATGTCTCCATTCCCCGCTCCATCCCACTACTGAAAAAGTTGCTTCTCTACCTCATCCTCTAGATTTGTACCTAGTCATATGAACTGAATCCTTATGCATCATTTTTCTGTAACATTACCTGTGCTAGCTGTTGAAGACATTCTGCTCACAATGCTGCTTCAGAGGGTCACCTGAATGCCAGGTGCATAAATAACTGGGCAATTGATTATGCCAGTGTTAGTTCTATAGACTTTTATTCTCTGACTCTATATCACTCAATACTTGAAAAAGAATATGTAATATATGTATGTTCATACATTCGTAACTATATCTCTGTCTTGTATATAAGAAATGTATGTGTGTATATATAAAGTCTACTTTGCATATTTATCTGCTTAATCCTTAATACTACTTCTATGCTGCCCTGGATCCAGTGAGATGGACATTTCAGTTCCTCAAAGCACCCTAAAGCTACTAGAACAGGTAAAGCCAGGATATTAATTAAGTTTAGCCCAAGACCACACTCTTGACAGGCCAAAAAAGTTACTATTAGCTCCACTGTCTTGCCATTCATTTTCCCACTTGAAATTATGTTAGGTAATATTGCTTGATAGAGTTTGTCAGATAAAGTTACATGATATGTATATCCCAATAATTCTATCTGCATGTTATAATATGTATTGCATAATAGGATTCCCCTCCCATTATTAAATCAATTCCATGTTGCTTCAAGTAATTTAAAGTTCCATAAAGTTGAGATACTCAAGTGGAACTCCTCTATTTTTTTTCTGCAATAGATAATCAAAATGCTAATAATGAAGCCCAAACAAAATAAGCCCAATATATAATAAGCCCTTCTACTCTGTTTTCCTAGAAAAGTTAACGTCATCAAATCTTTCTTTTTTCTTCCTCCTCACATTGAAAATAACTGGAGAGGCCTTATCCTAGGACTGTCCTTAGCTGTCTTCCCCTGGACCTGAAATAGCATGTTTAGATTCTTCAGGTTATTTATTTAATTCATTATTTTCCAGAGTGGATGTGGTTTATGTTTCTAAAGTTTGAAAACTTAGAAAACAAAAATAAATCTCTAGGAACAGACATTGTCAATTACGGGCGATACAATATGATAACATCCCCCAAGCAAAACATTCATGTAATCCTATACCTATCACAGTGGCGGCTCTACTAGGAGACATAAGCCCAGAGATTAGTGTATCTGGAGAAAAGGGCTGATAGAGCAGGAAAGAAAAACGAGAAAAATCTTGGTTTCAGGTTGGCTATCCTGAAAGTCTATCCATGCCAGTTCAGATAACTATTTGCACACCGAAGTTTTGTGCTCCCCTTCAATGATGAAGAGCTGTTGCTGGGATGAAAAAAAGAAAAGCTCAGCCAAGGACTATGTTTCCCAGTTCCTCCAGCATGCAACTTGGGTTACGTGATGAATATTTTAGATACAATATGGTCAGAAGTGGGGTATGCCTCTGCTTAGCTTGTCCCATAAAAGATTCCTGTACAATCCTCCACCCTCCCTCTTTCCTTATTCCCTAGTTGAATGGAGAAGATTCTGAGGCTTGATATGGGAGAAAAGACATAAGTAGAAGAAACGCTGTGGAAAAACCATGAATGACCATATGGAAAGTCATCTACCCACTAGGAACATATCACTAAATTGTATTTGAATGACAATTCATCTAACATTCATCTTAAGAACACAGCTTGTGAATTTAGAAGTAATTTGGTAGAAATCATTCATCAAAAGGTTATTTTGGATTCTGTTTCTATATCTTAGTAATATAACCTACATCTATAAAAACTGCCTCTTCTCTTAGAAAACAGCATCTGAAACACTCCTAACTTATAATATTTTGCATGTTGCAAAGGTGGCTAATCTAATTCCTGTCTTCCCTGTGGCTTTGTTTGCCATTTTAGGGTCCTTTTATATTTTAAAGCTATTAATTCTAGTTTCCCTTTTACTTCTCTCTTTTAGACACTATATATGGTTCTTTATAGGACAACAATATTCTCTCTCTTATAATCTGAGTACTCCACTTTTAACAGGAACTCTTCAATAAGACCACAGTCATATGTCACTTAACAAAGGGCACAAGTTCTGAAAAAATGCCTTTTAGGTGATTTCATCATTGTGTGAATATCATAGAGTGTACCTGCACAAACTTAGATGGGATAGCCTACTACACACCTAGACTATATGGTACAGCCTACTGCTCCTAGACTACAAACCTGTACAGCATGTTACTGTACTCAATACTGTAGGCAATTATAATACAATGATAAGCATTTGTGCATCTCAGCACAGAAAAGGTACAGTAAAATATGGTATCAAAGATTAAAAATGGTATAACTGTATAGGACACTTACCATAAATAGGGCTTGCCGAACTGGACCTTGCTCTGGATGAGTCAGCAAGTGAGTGGTAAGTGAATATAAAGGTCAAAGACATTACTGTATACTACTGTAGACTTGATAAACACTGTACACTCAGGCTACACTAAATGAATTGCATTTATTTATTTGTTTTTATTTACTTTTATTCTTTGTGACAGCATCTCCCTGTTGCCCAGGCAGGAGTGCAATGACACAATTATGACTCACTGTAGCCTCAACCTCCTAGGATCAAGTGATCCTCCCACCGCAGCCTATGAAGTAGCTGGGAACACAGGTGTGTCCCACCAAGCTTGGCTAATTTTCTAATTTTTTTTGTAGAAATGAGGTCTTCCCATGTTGTATAGGTTGGTCTTGAATTCCGGCACTCAAGCAATCCTCCCACCTCAGTCCCTCAAAGTGCTGGGATTACAGGCATGAGCCTCCCTCTGCACCTGGCCTTAAAAAGTTTTCTTTCTTCAGCTGGGTGTGGTGACTCACGCCTGTAATCCCAGCACTTTCGGAGGCCCAGATGGGCAGATCACCAGGTCAGGAGATCAAGACCATCCTGCCCAATATGATGAAACCCCGTCTCTACTAAAAAATACAAAAATTAGCCAGGCATGGCAGTGCGTGCCTGTAGTCCCAGAAACCAGGAGGTACAGGTCACCTTGAGCTGAGATCGCACCACTGCACTCCAGCCTGGGTAACAGAGTGAGACTCCATCTCAAAAAAAAAACCAAAAAACAAAAAACAAAGTTTTCTTTCTTCAACAATAAATTAATTTTAGCTTACTGTAACTTTTTTACTTTATAAATTTGATAAACTCTCCAGCAGTCCTCTTCCCCATTCTTCAAGTCTATTACGTTAAAGAACAACAACAACAACTTGTTTCCTAAATTGATCTTTTTCTTAGGGCTAACACTTTTTCTGATCAAAGTTTCTTCTTTGTTTTCTCTTTTGAGAGCGTATCTTTGTTTTGCTTATGTATGTAGCAATATTTTGCCTGTATGGTTATATTTAGAAAGCAATATAATATTTGTGGCTTCTGAGTTTTTAAAAAAATCCAATTTTCAAAAATTATATTCTCAGAGTAATTCTCCCTTGAAGGTCAATTTCACATCTATGCTGGCCATGTGCTCCAACTCCCATGCTTCTGTGAGATCCACTTTCAGTGGGTCTCTCATCTTTCCTTCAGACTCCAGTTCCATACATTTGCCTGGCATATTTTTTCCATAACTTGGACCATTCTAGTTTTCTTGTTTAAAAAAATCTTATGTGACCTTGAAATTCACTGAAAAATGCCTGAATTATACATTTGCAAGCCTCTTTTATCAAAACTCTCAAGTTTTGTAGTTGTTAACAATACCTCTGTATATTTTCACATTTTCATCTTCATTCACTTTAAAATACTTGGCTACGACACATATACACACACATAAACACACACATATAAACATGTATGCAGAAAGTAAATTAATCAAATATATAATTTTAGATCAATATTTTTCTAAATATGACACATGGGTTATCTGTATTAAAATTACCCAGAATGCTTATTTAAAATACAGATTTCTGAGCCCGTACCAAGACTGATTGAATCAGAATTTCCTCAGCCTCCAAAACTACAATTTTAAAATCAGATATTCCAATAATTTTTATGAATTCTATAATTAAGGAACGACTGCTTTTATGTATTTACTTTAATATTAAAGGAGCTGCATTTGTGGAAAGAAGTTTTTATCAGGTTCTTTTTTTTTTTTTTTTTTGAGACGGAGTCTTGCTCTGTCGCCCAGGCTGGAGTGCAGTGGCCGGATCTCAGCTCACTGCAAGCTCCGCCTCCCGGGTTCACGCCATTCTCCTGCCTCAGCCTCCCGAGTAGCTGGGACTACAGGCGCCCGCCACCTCGCCCGGCTAGTTTTTTTTTTGTATTTTTTAGTAGAGACGGGGTTTCACCGTGTTAGCCAGGATGGTCTTGATCTCCTGACCTCGTGATCCACCCGTCTCGGCCTCCCAAAGTGCTGGGATTACAGGCTTGAGCCACCGCGCCCGGCCCCGTGGAAAGAAGTTTTTATTTTAACTTTTTCTCTGTGTATAGAGAAACATTCTCTCTGTTGAATAAACATAAATTTATATAAGCAGACATATGAACGTAACTTTTATGCTTTTGGTAGTTATTAAAATATGCTGTTTTAATCATGCATTCTAGTAATAAGCTTAGTGCATTAACATTCAGAGAGTAAATGACAGAAACATTTTTGTTCTGTACTCTAAAATTATTATCTTTGGTGTTTGAGAACAGATTCATTTAACAACCGTTAAAGAGTGAGAAAATATACAGCTTTAACCTACATTGAGAGGTTAAAAATAGAAATTCCAGCAAATATATTTAAATATATGTATCACCAGACACATATTTCAGGCAAAGCTCTCCTTTCTTTAAAAATAATATGGGAGAAACTATTGCATGTAATTTGATGTTTTAGTTTTGATTTTTAAGGACCATTTACTTCCTTTTCTACATGTCAAAAGTCAATTAATATTTATATGAATTTTGCAGTAAAGCTCTTCCTCCACATATATTTCGCTTTTCAATTATAATTTAGTGGTCTCACCTACACTCTGCATCTGTCTCTCTGAAAGGTGCATTGGTGCAGAGCAGTTATGTAGTAGAATAGGACAATGTGAACAGAAGTGAATTTCTCCCACTATACTGAGCATAATATGGACATTCAGTACTGGGATGGATCCCATCCGGAGAAGGTAGCTCCTCAAGGTTTTATGTGCTGGGGATGGTAGGAAAGTTACCCAGCTACCTAATAAGAAATATTCCAGGTTACTTTAGTTTGGGTAGTAGCTGGTAACGAGGACCACACTCTTTCAGGTTGGACCGCTTGCCTTGTTCATATTCACATATCCCACCACCATCCACACATAAGATCTGAGTACTAGACAAGAAGGGCACTACCACAATCTTTCCACAGCAGGTTGGGTATGTTCATAGGAGGTTGGGAGAATAACAGGGATAAGGGATCAGATTTGTCTCTGTATCCACAGAGACTCCAAATAGGCTACCTTAATCTGAGTTGAGAAAACATTTTTTTTCAGGAGTGTTCCCCAGCACTCAGTATTATTAGAGAAACTGTGCTTGAAGGTGGGATTTTCAATATTAAGATGTTTAATATGCTGTTTAATATAATGCATATGTCTCAAAAGAGCCTCAGCCCTTTTCTTTTCTAGGCTAACAGGTCATACTTCTGGATTTTATAAGCCCCCACAGATGTGATCAACCAGTCCACTCACCATCACTTCATCCTATCCAATTGATAATGCTACTTAAAATCCAAATCCACACTTGCATCTTCACAGCAAAACAGTTTATATTTTGGAGTCTAGACATTTTTATTATTTTCCCAATAAAATGATGGTGACAAAAAAAGGGGAGTCTTAAAAATCTAGGGAACAAGTCCCAGGGGAAATTGTAGGCATATTCTTTAGCGTCAACAGTCTTGCTCTGGCCCTTTTCTGGAGTATTTTTATTTGTTTGATTGTTCATTTGCAAATAACCCAATTCTCCATTCTCTTTAATGTCAAACTGAACATCCTTCACAGAAGTCAAACCTTTCCTCTATTTCTTGAGGGGTACGGGATAAGCAAGAGAGGACAGGGTTTAGTGGAGTTGGTCTTAATTAAATGTGCACAATATAGTACTAGAAAAACATGCTATTTTTTCTTATCACCATTACTTAGATAAGAATTTTTAATATTAAGCACAGAATCAGATATAAATTCTTATCTATGTAATTAAATGTGACATTAACATTTGAGATAAACATAAGGTCATTTTTTTAGCTTTTTTCAAAATGAAGAGATGGCTGATATAAAGATAAGTTTCATGGGTATCAAGTAGGTAATAATAAAATTCTGGAATGGACAGAAAACTTAACATGTTCTGTTATAAAATCTTTCTTTCACAGTGGAATCTACAGTTTTTGTTTTTGTTTTTTTTTAATTTCTGGTTTTGTTGTTGCTTCTTGGTATTATTAAATACTTCAATGCAGTAAACTCTGCTACAATTACATAAACTCTATACAGTGAGGTTTGGAAAAGGTATGCCAAGACTTGCTTCCAGTCATAAGAAAGTCAACCACTGTGTGAAATGAGGATTAGAAACTAGATTTTCTGATATATTTGTAGAGGGTATTTACTACCTAACAGGGCATCTTTTTATTTATGTTTTTATCTTTCAAAATATGAGGCATTTTCCACCATTAGTGAAAAAAAATTTTTAAAAATCATTACACGAGAAGAAGATGTTATCAATGTGATAGTTAAAATATTGTAATGGCCAACATAGATTTTAAAGAGTGACATCGATTTATGTCATATAACTATATGCAATTACAAATGTAGTTAGCATTTTTTTACCTATTGCTCTGTTACAAATCTTAGTTTCTTTTATTTCTCACAGAAAGTGGGTTGGGCTGAGATCTCTCATTTAGCTGCTGTAAGATGGTAGCTGCAGGAAGAGTCATCTTAAAACAACTAATGAGGTAATGAGGGGCTGGGTGCAGTGGCTCACGCCTGTAATCCTAGCACTTTGGGAGGCTGAGGTGGGTGGATCACTTGAGGTTAGGAGTTTGAGACCAGCCTGGCCAACATGGTGGAACTCCATCTCTACTAAAAGTACAAAAATTAGTTAGGGTGGTGTCAGGCACCTGTAATCCCAGTGACTCAGGAGGATGAGGCAGGAGAATCATTTCAATCCAGGAGGCAGAGGTTGCAGAGAGCCAAGATCTATTGCCCTACTCTATTCCAGCCTGGGTGACAAAGTGAGACTCTGTCTCAAAACAAAACAAAACAAAAACCACAAACACCAAGTTAGGGTGAATATTCATGATGGCTTCTTCATTCTCAAGACTGGTCCTCAACTGATACAGCTGAAACAGCTGGAAGTTAGCTGACTGATTTTTGGTTTACATGTGGCCTTCAATATGATAAGCTTGGACCTCTTCACAGCATGGTAGTCTCACTGTAGTAAAACTACTTACATGGTGGCTGACTTCCACAGAGCAAGTATTTCCATATACCCAGATGGAAGCTATGATGTCTTATTATCTGACGCTGGAAGTCACACATAATTCCTATCACATTCTACTGATTAAGAGCTACTAAAAGCAGGTCAGGGAAGATTTAGTTCCTGAATGGGTGTGCATCTTTGGAGAGTTAGTAAAGATGATACTCAGCAGTAAGACTAAGAAGTTTCAGCGAAAAGTATCATATATTTCATATCCATTGATTCTCAGAACAGGAAAAGACCTTAAGTATCCTGGAAAATATCTAATTTACCCTTGAAACTGATGCTCAGATAAGCACTTGGTGTTTACAAAAATGAAAATCCGGCATCTTGATATTTTTAAGCTATTAAGAAGTCACAATACTTCATATTATTTTAAATAAAAACTGAGATGTAGGAAAAATTAATGTCTCATCTAAAACAAAATAGACAAGAACAAAACGTACAAAAATTTACTTCATACAACTACAGAAATCTTCCAAAATGTGGATAAGATAAACAATGGCTTTTAAAATTTGTATTTAAAATGTAAAAAAAAAATAGTATCTGAAAAAAGATAGATCAAAAAATAGGTTTTGGTTTCTCATGATATTTCTTCTTTTTAATTTTAAAATTCAGTTTCTCTATTTTAATTTTTAACAGGTAATCTTTAAGTGACTTCAAAATTAAAAAGGATATAAAGGTTTATAATGAAAAGTACACTGAAAATGATAAACACTGCTGAGAGAAAGAAAAGGGGACTCAAATAAATGAATAGATACACCACATTCATGGGTGAGAATACTCAATATTGCTAAGATGTCAATTTTCCCAAAGCGGATTTATAGATTCAATGCAATTCCAATCAAAATCTAGAAGGCCTTTTTTTTTTTTTTTTTTTTTCTGTAGAAGCTGACAAAATGATTTTGAAATTTATGGAAAAGCAAAGAGTCTAGAATAGCCCAAGTGATTTATATTTATTTTTGTTCCTTAAATGTTTTAAACAAAACAAAAACAAACATTTAAAGTATACAGCCTGATGTTATAAGATACATATATAAAGCTGGCCTTTGGTGTTTGTGGGTTCTTCATCTACAGATTTAACCAACTGTGGATTAAAAATATTTAAAAATAAAAATTAAAAAAGCAATACAACAATAAAAAATACAAATAGAATACAGTATCACAATTATTTACATTATATGAGGTATTATAAGTAATCTAGAGATGATTTAAAGTATATAGAAGGATATGCATAGGTTATATGCAAACACTATGTCATTTCATATTAGGAACTTGAGTATCTATCTGTAAATTTTGATATTCACAAGATATTCTGGAACCAATCCTCTGTGGATAAATAGGAACAACTATATAGGAAAATGGTTACTGTGGTTCAACAAATTAACACATTCATCCTCTCAAATAGTTTCTCAAGTAGTTGCCTGTTTTATTCCCTCTGTGGCAGGAGAAGCTATATTCATTTATCAACGATCCTGAATACAATACACTATTATTAACTATAGTCCTTATGTTGTACATGTTTTGACTCTTTCATGTTTGCTACTTTGTATCTTTTGATCAACATCTCCCACTTCTTCCCCTTAATCTGTCCCTAATAACCCCCATTTTACTTTTTATTTCTGTACATCTGACCTTTTATTTCTTTTAGATTCCACATATAAGTAAGATCATCCAGTATTTTTCTGTTTCTGGCTTATTTTACTTAGTACAGTGTCTTCTAAATCCATCAGTGTTGTGGCAAATGGCAGAATTTCCTTCTTTTATAAGGTTGAATATTCCATTTTAAAAATACAAATATACATACATACATATATGCATGAGTATATGTATGTTTATATTTATACATAAATGGATTATATTCCATATATAAATATATGTGTATAAAAATGCATATAAGTGCATATATATTTATATATGTCTATTTATACATATGTGTATATATGTCTATATTTATATATAACATGTATTTTATATATAAATATATATTTTATGTTTTATACTTTATATATTTTGTATTTTATATACATATATTTATACATAAAATACATGTTATTACAATATGTATTATATATTTATGTATAAATACATATATGTATGCATTTATACATATATGCATATATATGCATGCATATATGCATATGTATAAATTTATATATAAAACACATGTTATATTTAATATATATTTATAAGGTTGTTATATATACATATATAGGAATATTTATATTTGTGTATATACATATATACATTTGTATGTATATACAAATATAAATATTATATAGATATTTGTATTTATATATAAATGTACACATTTCTTTTTATAAATTTTTTCACAGTTTCTTTATTCACTTATCCTTTGATGAATATCTTGGCTACTGTGAGTAATATTGCAATGGTTATGAGAGTACAAACATCTCCTAGAGCTGCTGATGTCATTTCCTTTGGGTAAATACTCAGGAAAGAGATTTCTGGATCTTATGGTAGTTCTATTTTTAATTTTTGAGGAACCTCCATACTTTTGACAATAATAGTTGCACCAATCTACATTTCCACCACCAATGTGCAGGGGCTCCATATTCTCTAACCCCTCGCTAGCACTTGTCTCTGGTCTTTTTGATAATAGCTATCCTCACATGTGTGAGGTGGTATCTCATGGAGGTTTTAATTTGGTTTTAATTTGCAAATACAAATTTGCAAATATTTTTTCCTAACTTGTAGGTTACCCCTTTTCATCTTGTTGATTTTTTTTTTTTTTCTGTGAGAAGTTACCATTTGTTTTGTTCTGTTATTTCATTTACAAAATTGTGACATAAGTTTGTGTCAAGGTGACATACTTCACCATAAACTTAGCAAGAATGTTTTCATTTGAAATACTTTTAAAATTTTTGTCAGGTACAGATGGTATAAGTAGAAGTATTTTAATGAAGCTAATGTTTCATAAGTAAAAAGCAAAATAGTAATAACCCATCTGGAATTTCCTCCAGATTACTCTAGGAAATATACATAATGAGAGAAAATATTCAAAACTATATATTAACTCTTAGGTATTTCTGCTGTGTGACTTCTTTAGCAAGAGACTTGTTATTACTATGAAGAAACGGAATATTTCATTGTTGTTAAAGATGTAGTGCATAACTGGAAACTAGGGTCTGTGGACATACTGCTTTGATTTGACTGATAGTTTTGCAATGGGAGAACTCCCATCTGAAAACTCAGTGCACATGAAGAGAAAGAATGTTTTATTTTCTAACACAGCATTGAAATATGTCAAGCACATGAACTGAGACTTGCTCAGCTGATATGTGTTCTGAGAATAAAAGAAACATAAATTGCTAAGGCTCAGGAACATGCCCATTCTATGAATAGAGATTGACTTTGCTGCCAAGGGAAGCAAGTTGCTTGGGCTTTAGGTGACACATTCCCACTTTTTACTTTACGAAGAAAAAGGTTTGGAAAGCAAACTACTTGAAATGTTTTCCCAAAGGTTTCCAATGAATATCAAACCCATCAAACATCACATTTATTTCAGACACAAACTCTCTATGCCTCAGGAAACTCTTTCAGCTCTAATGTCATTGGAAGCACCTGTCATCTTCCTTCACCTTACTGTCAGGCTATCCATGCCTTTAAGGTAGGTCACCTTTCTTTGATATCCTGCTTCATTATGGGTTTGGAAGCTGAAGGTTTTTTTTTCCTAAGCTACACTTGGAATTTGGAGCCTTTTCGCTTGTCCTTATATACTCCGCCCAACATTTCCCACTATGTGGTCAAACCATTACTCTCATTTACATATTTATTCAACAAAATATTTATCTATTATATATTTTATATTATATATTTCTCTATTATATATTTGTATATTCCTCTATACAAATATTTAAATATTATAAATTAATATTTTACTAAACCATTACTTTTTTAACTCCCACGCTGAAGAATAGTGTTAAGGGTAAACAAGTGAAGGATGTAAACATGTCTTTTCCACTGAGTTAGATTGGGAGAGAAAAATACTAGGAAGAAGGAGAAGGGGTTTCTGCATAAAAAGAATAAAATCAAGGTCTAGAAATACTCTAAGAAATGGCTCTCATGGAGGTTTTCTCATGACATAGGTAGAGACCCTGCTTTCTACTATCCCAGACAATTTGAGCGTAACTCCTCTATGAGGAAAATAATATGTTGTTTCCATTAAAAGGGGGGGGGGGGAAGAAAACAGATTTCCTAATTTTTTTCCCAGATGTTCCCTACCTGACTTATGAGAAAATGAGCTCCTTGGATTCAGTATGCAAGGTTGAGCACTGGCCAATATGTTTTTGTTTTATTATTCTAGAGACATTTCCTAAAGCCTCTCAAGGTTAATCAAGTATACCAGAGGCATCTATGGGGGTTGCAAAATCTAATTATTATTCCTTGTGGTTACCACACTAGTTTCCTCAACCCACTTTTAGAACTGCTTCTGAGACAATGAACAAGTAAGTTCCACAGCCATGTACATATGAATGGAGTTATTTTCTGACTCTTATTGGATTCTGAAGGGCAAAATGAGGAAAGGAAGAAACTACTTTGGTTTCAATGACTGATCAGAGCTGAGTTTTCCTTTATTCTAATTTAGGTTTTGTCAATAATGCAAAAGAAAATGGTTTAATAAGCACATCATAAATAATAAGCTGAGATGAAACAGGAATAATTTTGTTTTGAAAGAGTGAGAGATGGAAAGAGAATCATTACCATCATCTTTATCTTGAGAGCATGCATAGAAATTCACCTTGATTCAAATCATTTTTCTTCTGAAAAGAATGGGTAGGGAGTCATCATTAAGTTTGTAGTTATAGACAAAGCAGTATAGGAGATAATTTTATAATATAACCTTCTCCTCTGACCTAGTTAAAAAAATATAGGCCAATGAGGTTCCTGTAATAAAATAATCCTGAAAAAAGATAAGATAGGCTACTGACTTTGTCTTAAAAAGAGGGTTGAAGAATTTTACGGTGAGAAATGATTACTTAACAAGATGAGGCTGATGCTTCAGTCTCCATAGAATAATGTGTGTGTGTGGTATGTGTGTGTGTATGTTTTCTAATAATGGCTCAAAGTGAAGGGCACAACTGAAAACAAACTTATAACTTCATACCGCAAATAAGACTTAAGAAGGGACTTGGGCCACTAAAATCACCTTGCTATAGTTGTTTAAATGAAAAATAGAATCATGTGAGAATCTGTATCAATAGCAGAAACTGTGAGGCCTCAGGTTACATTCTGAGGGAGACATACCAAACTTCTGTAGTTAACATGTAACAGACATTATTTGTTGGTTATCCCAAAGCCATTTCTAACTCCTTTATCCCTTACAGCCTTCCCATCTTATAGGCTGTAAAGGTAGGTCTCTTTCCTCCTTCACTGCAGAGGGGGGCATACAATCTAATTTTGGACACTGATATGTGAAAGTAAATCTAATAGGGCGAGTTCCTGAAAAAGATAGCTTCTAGATGGAATAGTAAGGTACAAGAAGAGAGCTGGCTGCCTTCCTCTTGCCAATGCCCGCCTTCCCATTCTTATATTTGTACACGATGCTTCTCTGGAGCTTACAACGTCATTGTAACACTTGGAAAAGGGAGGTGGTAACATGCATGTGGGTGAAAAAATCCATATCCTAAGAAAAACTCAGAATAGAAAGAAAGCTTGTGACCTTTGTTGAACCTACAGCTCAGTTTTAAATGAAAATAAATGTTCCTATGGTATAAGCAGTTGTTATTTGGATATTGACACTTAGAGTCAAAGGCACTTTTTACTGATAAAGTACATGGGTGTTCAAGGCCTGAAATACTATATATAAACATAAAATTATTTTAAATTTGGGAAGTGGATAATTTTTATTTCCTGTACCTTCTCAAAGCCCTTTCACACAAATAATTTTATCTGGTTACTATATTAATCCTCAGAAGTACACAGGGGTAGCGTTCTGATTACAGTGTTACAAGAAAGTGAAAAGCAAAAGTAAAGAGACTTTGTCTAGAGCAACAAAACCTGTATATAGTAGAGGCGAGATATAAACTAAGATCTCTGACTCCTTAACTAAGAGCCTCTTTTGGATCATATATCAAGTTAAAAGTAATAATAAAATGGCTTTCCATCAAAGGAACTCGATGATGAATGATGCTGATTTTGTCTTTTCTTTCAAACTATGGATCAGCAATATTCCAAAGTAAACCTTTTTGAAACCTAGCCTTTCTCCTTGTTCTTCACAGAAGGGAATGTGTGCAGTTACCCCCCGAGAACTACCTTGCTACGACAACAATGTACATCCTGACTGCATTAAATGTGTTTACTGTGGTTAGAAATCTAAAACTGAACAGTTAAGAAAAGGAGCCAGAGAATGTTGTAGCTGAACCATTATAGCTCTAGTTTTCCTGTTTCTTTCAATTCAGACCCAAGCGCAGTCACACTCCCTTCTGGGATGTGTGGTTTGCAAAAAAAAGAGTAAAACATCCAGTTTTAAAGCTACTCTGCTGAAATGCAGCAAATGAATAGTCTGTACTTCAGTCTAATCATGTAAATCCTTAGATGGGTTAATCAGTCTTTATAGAAGTCTGTTTATCACTATACAGATGGAAGAATCAAGTATAGTGTTTCTTCAAACGTCTTTTAAAAATAACTAAAATTCAATTGTTCATCTCTTAACCTGGTAATCCAGTTCATTTGGGATTATCCTTTTATAATGGAGAAAAGAGTATTAAATGTGAAATTTAAGCCACATCCTATTTATTGTAAATAAAGTTTTATTGGAACACAGCTCTGCCTATTTAGGTATTGTCTGTGGCTAATACTTTCTACTACATCAGGATAATTGACTAGTTGACACAGAAAACCAGTGGCCTACAAAGCTGTTTATTATCTGCACCTTTCAAGAAAAGGTTTTTTGACCCCTGTCTTAGGAAATAAGAAGTGAGGGCTTTAAGCTGGAAAGCGTTATAACAGGAATCATGATGTGGTGGACACCCAGGGTGGATTGATAGACATTGGAGACTCGAAAGGGTGGGAGGGTGGGATGAGGGTGGGGATGAGAAATTACTTA
Organism: Chlorocebus sabaeus; assembly: GCF_047675955.1. Lineage (NCBI taxonomy): Eukaryota > Metazoa > Chordata > Mammalia > Primates > Cercopithecidae > Chlorocebus > Chlorocebus sabaeus. The sequence continues at coordinate 57,515,128 of NC_132914.1, forward strand.
ATGGATTCAATATACATTATTTAGGGGATGGATACACTTGAAGCCCAGATTTCACCATAACACAATATATCAATGTAACAAAACTGCATTTGTACCCATTCAATTTATACAAAAAATACACTCTAGAATCATATTAAAAAATCATTCCCTAGTCAGCTCAGTTTTTATTAGGTTTTTTTCACATGTGTGTGTAGATGTATATATTTTTGTGTTGCTGTACTGACACTCTCTCCAGGAAGGCAGTAGCAATTAAATTGAATTAGAGGACACCCAGCTGGTGTCTACTGCAGAACTGCTTGGTTGGTGCATGGGGAGAAAACTCCACACGTTTGGTTTCAGAAATGTAGTGTTAAGTGGTTTGTGAGAGTAGGAAAAACATGTTGGCTTTTTCTTATCTAGAACAATTTTAAAAGGGGAATTTTACCCTGCACAGTATGTTTTATTTATCTTTTCTTTTCAGCCGTAGTTCCCTGGTCCTGGTAGATCTCAATATAAACAAAGCAGTTGCTACCAGTGACTAAATGGGTGATGCCATGGGATACATTTAAAATTCATCAAGAATTAGGATTTGACGTGAGATGTTTCTGATTAAAACATGCATATACCATATGGTTTCCCACATAGTTTAGTTAGTTATCTATGTCATGACTTGGAATTGGTTGGCTTTCCAATCTTCTTTTCATCTGCTTTTGGAGAAACTAGATAAAAACAGTATATTTGGAGAGTAACTTAATTGCGGAGGTGGGCCAAACACAGCTTAATAATGCATAATGTCTGCTAGAAAGTGAACTGGAATCATCACACCAATTTCACTTATAAAATTCAAACTGGCAAGAGACTTTACAACACTAATGATAGCCAGTTGCCTAATTAGCTCTGCAACACAGTCTTTTCAATTTATTAAAGCAGAATGAGTCATAAGTTGTGAACCTGGGGCAGCAGATAGCTTCCTGTTAAAACTCTGGGTAGGGTTTAATGATATAAGTAGTCTAGTACATGAAAATTTCTTCTGCAAAAGAAAACATGGAAGGGATATCTGGAAATTTAACTGTATTAAACAGATACATATCTGTATCTTTATCTAAAACAATGAACTCAATAATGTGAACATATTTTTAAAAATATACTAAAATATTAAAAATAATCTGTATGAGAGAGAGAGAGAGAGGGAGAGAGAGAGGTCTCTGTCGCCCTGGCTGGAGTTCTGTAGCATGATCTTGGCTCACTGCAGCTTCAACCTCTCAGGCTTAGGCGATCCTCCCACCTCAGCCTCCCAAATAGTTGAAACCAAGGTGCGCACCACCATACTCAGCTAATTTTTGTATTTTTAGTAGAGAAGGAGTTTTTCCATGTTGCACAGGCTGGTCTTGTACTCCTGACCTCAAGCGATCTCCCTGCCTCAGTCTCCCAAAGTGCTGGGGCTACAGGTGTGAGCCACCACGCCTGGACACTTTTTTAACCTGGTTTTTGGTTCTAAAGGAGTTTATTATTTATTTACTTATTTTTGTTTAATATTTTACCAAAATTCTTTATTAATTTATTTTTTGCTTTGAGAAATGAAAAAATATGAAATTTCTTTTAACAAAGAAATTACTAAGATTTTTATCATCACTTTATCTGATTTTCTATCTAGGTAATATTCAGTTTTAATTTGGAAGACAACCCAAATTATAAGACATGATTGTGTTTATTTTAAACCTTAATATGCAGACATTTATTTAGTACCCACAGGGATCTGCCTTGAAGAGGTAGGTGGAAACAGGGCCAGAGTCACTTCTACTTTTATTGATATTTTGTTGTGCTCTGAAAATTTGAAACTATTGAGAAAAAAGGGAAAGAGGCTGAGAGGGGAAAACAATAGTATGTTAGATGAATGTGATAACCACTATACCATAAAAACATACCCAAAACCAACAGTATGGATGGAGTGGAAGTTTCAAAACTAGTTGTTCTTGGAATAGGTAACACCATAATATGGCATATCAAGGATACACTTTTAGAAATTTCCCAAAACTCTGGGCCACAAAGCCAGGTTATCCAGTTGTTTGAATATTAGCAGCAAGAATATTGTGGTTGGCCAAGTCCAAAGACCTCTTTTCAACCTAGAGTGGCTGTAAGTCTCATGTACATGTAGATGTTAAACATCACATAGACATTTGACTGTTCTTTGTGAATGATGAGAAACACGTGGGTCTTTAACTGAGTTGTTGACTCAGGAGTACAAAGTAAGGTTATATTTATATATTTGCTTTTGTAGCCTATTAAAATGAATACTCTTGAAAATTGACAGGATTGCACAGCAGTTCCCACTGGTGGGAGTCTATTATCATTTCACCTAATTGTTCATTCGTAGGTTCTGTAAGTTAAGACAACGTTAACTTATAGAAGAAAAATTTGTAAATGATTTTCTATATTTCATAACTGTCTCAGCATCCCCATATATCTGATGATCAATAAAGGAACTCTAGCAAGACAAAGAACTTTCAAAGAATCAGCAGGTTCTTCCTGGTTGCCTAGGAGAACAAGATATTCTTAACAGAAGTGGGGTATCCAGTGGTTTTCCAATTGAATGCATCATACTCCCTTGATTCTTCTCCCAGAAGGGCAGGTTTCCTTTTTAGAGAAACAAATAAATTACACATTTCTCACTAGATTGATCCCATGGAAATCTACTTCATTATTACTAAAGAACTCACAGGAACAACTGGTTTTGGCATATATATATTTATATATATATATAAACACTTCAAGTTCTGGGGTACATGTGCAGAATGTACAGTTTTGTTACATAGGTATATATTTTTAAACATCAATGGAAGAGTAGAATTATACCAGAATTTCAAGTAACTGCACTACTCAGGAATTATTCTAATAATACTTCTGCTGTTTTAGAGATTCAACTCTCAAGATGAAATTTTAAAACACATAAAAACAATTCTCTAGATGAGGATTTGAATTAACTATTGAAAAACAAAGTCATATTTACCTGGGTCATACCATACCTGCTAAGACAGTGATTGGACTGTGTTTGTTTAGAGAGGAAATAAACAAAAGAAACATTGGTTTTTCTTTTATTATACATTTTTTAGATTTCTAGAAACACATTACATGACATTTTTGAACTTTTCAACCTGTCTTTGTGGCAGATTGCTCAGTGGGAAATTGCAAGCTTTGAACTTCTGCAGACTTCTTTGTCAGTTACTGGTTTTGCAGTCTGAGGATAATTACCAAATCACTACAGGCCTTGCTTTCTCCATCTCTGAAATGGGGATTAAGCACCTAAATTATGTACTGCTGTGAAGAATAATTGAGATAAATATGTAAAGCTCTTACAGCACACTAGTTGTATAAAATTATGCAGTAATTTTACAAAATAACTTTGCTCTTGCATACATAATTTACAAAATAGTTTATTAAACAACACTTACTTCCATTCCTTTGGCATTGTTGGTTCTTTTTGTCATTGGTACTTCAGTAGAAATGTCCTCCATGCATAGCTTAGTTTTGCAAAACACACATACACACGCGCACACACATGCACGCACACACACACAGAGTATCTTTTTTTTAAAGGTTAGGTATATTTTATAAAGCACAAAACAATTTTATTCCTATTCATAAAAAAATCTATTTCATGCCTGTCATTATGTCTTTTACCATCATCTTTTAACAGAATTTACCTTAAGTATATCTTTATTTTTTAGGTCAGTCCACCTACACACATTTTCTATGCTTTCATACAGTGGCTTTCAAAGTTCCTTTATTTTTAGCAATCAAACCCCTGCCCCCCTTTTCAAGCAATCTATTACACAGAACCTCAAAATATAAAACTGATGTAAGCTGACTTTTATTAAAGCTGAAATAATGAATCGACAATTTTCTTATTCACTTTTCCCTCTCCCTGCCTGTCCACCTGTCCCTAGCAATCCCTGAGTCATTCTGGACAAACTGGGCATAGCAAAAGACAATTGAAAACTACCATTTTCATCAACCCATTTTGTGCTCTTCAGCTATGGTGTGCTTGCACAGTAATACAAACTGTACCCAACAGAGTAACATCATGTTGAGAAAATAAAATCACTAAATATCACTTTTCTTATTAGTGCACTCAAAATGTCCACATTATCTACCCAAGTTCTTCACTAGATGCAGCACGGCTCCAGGCATCTCTCTGCTCTATTACTTGTCTGAGTAGTATCCTGACCACCACATGTACAATTTTAACTTCCTTTGCTAATCTTTACCATATTTCTGTAAACCTACTTCTCCAGTTTCTTATGGCCATTTTAAATATCAGTTCTACATTCTTCTGTAATATTGCCCTATGTACAGACTTTCTGCCTTTTTGTGGCCATATCATGTTGAATTTGATGTGATGCTGCTGACCACTAAAACTAATGAAAAACATCAGGTTAATTTTTTTTTTTTTTTTTAACAACTGTTGTTTTTGTGTGTTGCTGGTGTGCTTTAAATTTCACCGTGACAATCATGTGCAAATAACTCGAAACCCTCCTTTCTATCAGGCTAAGAATACAACTCTCATATGAGAGAAAACCTGCTTCCATTCTTCTCCTGCCCATTCACCTTAAAACCATACAGTCTAGGAACTTGCTGTCTACCAAGTAAGAAGAAAAGCATTAGCATTCATACAGTGTTTGAAATGAAAACAAACACACATTGCCATCAATTTGCTCTATCATTTTTGATCACTAGAACGTCCTCCTTGGGAACCTTTAATTACAAATCTTGCATTTTGGAAAGTCATAAGGTGTTGCTGGTACTTCCAGTAGTGACAAATATAAAGTTGATTCAAATGAGCAAAATTTAGGTTTCTGTCTCTATACCTCATTAGCATTAGCAAGTTCCAGTCTCATAGCAACCCAGATCTGATGATGAACACCTGCCAGCCCAGATGGTTTGGAGAGAAAATTCCTAGCTAAATAGAATAAAGTTTTGTTGTTGGGCTCTCCAAGCCGTTATTTAACAGGGATGTTGCAAAAACTCTGAAAAGCTATTATTGTAGAATTTAAACAAAGAAATATCTCCGAAGTTGTCATATGCAATTTCCATCACTTCTAATATCTAATGTCCCAACAATTTTAGATTGTGCAAATGATATATGGTTATTCTATCTTTAGACATACTACAAATGATATTGGATGCCCACTGGCATGAGCACAGCAGTGGAGCAAAATCAATAGCATCTGCACAATTATAAAACAAATGCTTGTATTTTCATATTTTCATATTTGCTTTTAAATAAATCCAGTCCTCTTCCTTCTCCTAATGAATTGGCTGATATACAAAAAACAAAATCTCCTGAATAAGATCTTAAGTAAATATTGAGTTGCTATTTCAGCCCACAGTGCTTTCTCCCTCATTTGAACTCTTAGAACCTTACGTTTGATGCTGTTTTGGTGAGGAGGAAAGCAGGTATCAGGGGAGATGTGGCTGGATGTGAAGTCAAGAGTGCCGGGATATTGGTTACCCTTGCTCAGTGGCTATTTTTTGTGACTGACTGAAACCATTAAACTAAGTTTTCCTGCCTGTAAAATAATTTTGTAGTAAATGACTACTTAGATTTTTTTTTAGTGTCAAAACATAGCATCATATATTTTTATATGTGCATGGTTTCTTTACACAAAAATGAACTTCTCAGGGTGAAGACTGTGCTGTACATCTCTAACTTGTGGTGCAGAGCTTTGTACACAACAGATGCCTAAGGACTATCAGTTCTTTCTACCATTGCTTTCACCTTCTTGGTGAAAATGATGAAGATCATGGACTTGGGTAGATAATTTTCTGTTTTCTAGCTCTGTGATCTTGGGCAAATTACTTGAGTGTATTGAGTCTCTATTTCTTCATTTGTATTTACTTCATAGGGTTGATAAGAGTGTTAGAGAATTAGCACCTACAGCTTACATTTTGAAAACATGATTTCTGTGCCTCCCTGCCTTGGGTTGGTACCACAGAACTTTGCAAAGAGTCAACACTGAGGTCAATTCATTGTAATAATTAAGAAAGCCAGAAGATCAAGGTTCAAATCTGGCGTTGCCACTTCCCAGCTGTGTGACTTTGTGCAAGTTTGTTAATCCTTCTGTTTCTCAGTTTTGTCACCATCAATGGAGGCAATAGTAATATTCAATTGATAGGATTCTTATGAAAAATAAATGAATACTTATGAATTACTTAAAGAGTACCTGACACACACCAAGTACTACTTAAGTTCAGGTGTTTTAACTTTACAAATATTTATTATTCAGGTTTACAAGAAAAATGCTATATATTAATATTATTATATTATATTGTAAGGCAGAACTCCTTTCTCTTTGGGAGACCTCAGCCTTTTCTTGTGAAAGTTTTCAACCGATTGGATGAAGCACACCCACAGTTTGGACGGTGACCTGCTTTCTTTAAAGTCTACTGATTTACATGATGGTTGATCATATGTAAAAAATACCTTTAAAATTTCGTTACTTGATACTGATTATGTTCAAGATGAACATAATTATTCTTAAATTTGGTGAATTGTATATGTACATTCTATAAAATAACAGATTAATACATGCTGTGTAAACAAATTATAATTTGCCAATTTTAATTATATGCTCATATTGTAAAATAATGCAAATAAATTTCTTCTTTACTTTCTGCTTATGTGCTTCTTATCTTTTAAATCTCTATATTGTGTATTTGTTCATAAACTAACAGTCTAACCTTTTTAATGCCATTAGACTCTGCCATATTTGTTCACTTTGATGATACAAAAAATTTATAGTCTCTATGTGCTTTTTAATTTGTTTAGCTCCCAGAATTTTACAAATTATCTCAGTTAAGGAGGGAGAAGTGAGCAGGTCGTTCAACACTACAGTCTTATAGCTAGAGGACTATGTCTTGTAATATTATTGAATGTATTTTTTCTCATAGTTGATATGTGTCATTTTTTTTCTGTAGGTTTCAAATAAAACCAAACCAAACAAAAAACAAACTTTAGTAGACCAAGTGTTATACATATTTTTTAGGGTGAAAAATCATAATTAACATGAAGTAGGGATATAAAAAGGAAATATTCAGTAATTAAAATCAGTATTCGATTCGTTCTTCTAAAGCAGAGTGTTTCCGGTGAATTCCAGATTAGTAACTTTTTCCAATAAAACAACACTAAACAATGATCTTTCTGTTAAATATCTCACTGATAGCCTTTACCCATATAAATATTGTGGAATATAAAGTTAGATGGCAATGTAATTGATACATGAAGAGTCAATGAAAAACATGCTCTACCAGAGGCCTATTGGATCCGCAATGAGAGCAGCTAAGCCATGTTTTTAATAGTAAACTATAAATATGGAAATGAGGCTAATGGGGAAGAGGTTTGCTTTAAAACTACAGTTGTGATCATTTTTTTTCTTGAGGTGGAGTCTTACTCTGTTGCCCAGGCTGGAGTGTAGTGGCATGATCTTGGCTCGCTATAACCTCTGCCTCTCTGGTTCAAGCGATTCTCTTGCCTCAGCCTCCCCAATAACTGGGGTTACGGGAATGTGCCACCATGCCCAGCTAATTATTTTTTATTTTTTATTTTTAGTAGAGGAGGGCTTTCGTCATGTTGGCCAGGCTGGTCTTAAACTCCTGACCTCAAGTGATCTGCCGGCTTTGGCCTCCCAACGTGCTGGGATTACAGGCGTGAGCCACTGCACCTGGCCACAATCAGTCATGGTAATTCTTTAGTTATAGCTACCTTTTACAAATAAATGGAACAAATGTTTTCAGGCTTTTAATTTGCTTCATGTTTCAAATGTTAATGAGTATTATGATTCCACCTGTTGGTAAAAGTACTATCAGGCTGCTTTGTTAATATTCCACTTGTATCAGTCAAGGTTCTCCAGAAAAGCAGAATCAATAGGATGCAACCAATAGGATGTATGTATGTGTTTATGTGTTTTATGGAATTAGCTTATGAGACTGTGGGGGTTGGCAAGTCTGAAATTTGAAGGGCAGGACTGCAGGCTAGGAATTCCAGTGGGAGTTGATGTTGCAGTCTTGAGTCTGAAAGCAGTCTAGAGGCAGAACTCCTTTCTCTTTGGGAGACCTCAGACTTTTCTTGTGAAAGTTTTCAACTGATTGGATGAAGCCCACCCACGTTATGGACGGTGATTTGCATTCTTTAAAGTCTACTGATTTACATGATTGTTGATCACATCTAAAAAATACCTTCACAGCAACTTCTACACTGGTATTTGAGTTTAGCCTAGCCAAGCTGACACATAAAATTAGCAATCCCACTTCCTCACCCACTTTTCAACATAGCACCATTCAGAGATCTTAATCCATAGATCTCTGATTTCACTCTTACTACTGTTTCTTCATTGCTCCTACAGAATTGACTTGCATATAACTATTTTTTTCTTTTTCATAACCAATTATCTTCCTCTACCTTCATTACAGTTTATATTTTTTTCTGAAACTCTTTCTCACTTCTAATATCTTCCTCCTTTTAACCCCTGTCTCTCAGTTTCTGTTGATACCTATTTCTCTTCCTCTTAATTTTTTTTCTTTCCACTTCTGAATGCCACTCTCATCCATCTCTATTCGTGTGAAGCTTTAACTGCCTCCTTTCTCCTTTCCCATATCTATCTAAGACACCTACAATTTGGCCAATTTCTTCAAGCTTCTTCCCTCTTATTCACTCGAAATTTCTCATTTAGTACAACTTTGAGCTAATAAGTTTCCCTTCAAACCTATGTGCTTAACACATTTCTGTATTAGCTGAAGCACTTTACACCCTCTTTCTTATTATTTGTCTCTGCTGCTGTATACAGGCACTAGCTCTTCATCTTAGTTAACACCAACATTAGGGTCTCCTCCTCCCTATTTCCTCAGCCTCAGCTTCTCTGTGTTCCTGGCAGGGACTTCCTTTTTCCTTGAAAGTTAATCTTACTACACTGATGTTATCATCAATTTACTCTAACTGGATTTCAGCACTCTGATTTGCTTCTTTTTCTTCTTTCTCACTTTCCTATTTCCTCAATGTTAAAAACACAGCACTGTTCTCTACTGTGCTTATGACCAGGTGAAACCACATTTAGTTTTTTTCCTTTTCCCATTTTCTCTAAAATTTAATAATGCTTTTTACCCAGCCTTTCAAAAATATTTTTCATTTCTGATATTCTGATCCTCAGCTCCCTGGGTATTCACTTTGCAATCTTCTCATGCTGGTCCATCCACGGTCCTGCTGCCAAATATGATTTTTTAAAGTGATGCATTAAATCATCTTACTCTTCTTCATGCGTTCTCAAATCTTTTGGAAACACAATTTTTAAGAAATGAATTTTCTCTGGGCATAACCCCTGTTCATATATTATCTATGAGGATTCTGATCAATGATTAATAACTGAAGGATTTCTATTCTTCCTATCTATAAGTTTACATTTTTTAAAAAAAATTTTCTTCACTGATGTAACTTCTTTGTCATCTAAATTACTTCATTCACACCCACTTTAAGAACTCTCACATTTCCTTTGTCATTTTTTTACCCCGTTGAGGTTTTGAAGTTGGTCTTCTGCACCTATCTGGCCTAATTAGCAGTCATGTAAAAGAAAAGTATCAAGTATAAAAATTAAGAATCTGAAAATAGATGTGCTATATAGTTTGGAGTTTTCATAAAAAAGTAGAAGCGAATTGAGATGTAAAATCACATCACCTGTGTATTTCTAAAATGTGTTCTCCAAAAATACATACATCATTAATGTTATCAAAAGCCACCATCATGTTTAATAAAGGATCACTGAAAGTGTTATAAGTCCAGACAAGAGTGTCGCCAATATTGCTGTATGTTGTTCTTGAGATGCCAGATTGAATAATTAGACAAGAAAAGGAAATAAAGCACCAGAAATGTTTATAAGACATTATTATTATTGCATATATAATTGTATGCTTAAAATACTTATATTAAAAATTAAAAGATAATGTGGCTGAGTAAAATATATGAAAGTGAATAAGAAACAGGCCTCATTTACAATAGTAATCTCCACACTTTTCCCCCAACTCCCTCCAAAATGCCTGTAAATTTATTTAGTAATATAATAAAAACAGGGGGAAGAAGGGCATATAATGTTCTTTACTAGCAATACCTGACATCTTTAAAATGACAATTTTACCTATGACTAGCTAAATGTTTCACTTTTCCAATAAAAAGATCAAATGGACGTCTTGGAACTAGCTAGGCTAATTCTAGTTTATATAATTAGAGAATAAATAGCTAGGAAAACTCTAAAAAATAAATACGGATGAGAGGAATTATACTACTGGACAACAGATCTCTGAATTATAATAGAAAATATAGAAATTAACTAAAATACTACTGTCATCTGAATGGTATCCCCCAAAATTCATATGTGGAAACCTAATCTCAATAGCATAAGGGAGGGGCATTTAGAAGGAAACTAGGCCAAGAAGGCTCCACACTGCTGATGGGATTAGTGCTGTCATAAAAGAGGTCTAGAGGGAGCTTTGCCCAACTTGCAGCGTAAGACACAGAGAAGATCCCATCTATGAGGAACAAGCCTTACCAGATGATATGGTTGGGCTGTGTCCCCACCCAAATCTCATCTTATAGTTCCCTTAATCCCCATGTGTCCTGGGAGGGACCTGGTGGGAGGTAATTGAATCACGGGGGTTGTTTTCCCCATGCTATTCTCATGGTAGTAAGTTCTCATGAGAGCTGATGGTTTTATAGGGGTCTGCTCTCTTCATTTGGCTCTTCTCCTTACTGCTGCCATGTGAAAAAGGATGTGTTTTCTTCCCCTTCTGCCATAATTGTAAGTTTCCTGAGGCCTCCCCAGCCATGCTGAACTGTGAGTCAATTAAACCTCTTTTCTTTATAAATGATCTAGTCTCAGGTATGTCTTGATTAGCAGCATGAGAATGGACTAATATACCAGACCCCAAACTGTCTGGACCTTGATCTTAGACTTCTCAGCTTCCAGTACTGTGAGCAATAAATTTCTGCTGTTTATGCATTATCCAGTCGAAGATATTTTGTTATAGGAGCCTGAATGGACTAGGACAAATACATACAGTAATTTGAGAATATTTAAAATAAGTATCTCATTGGGATCAAGGATGGATGTAAGATAAATATTAGTACTTTTGGTGGTTATGGAGCTTATATGATACAGGTGCAATAATTATATTTTAAAAGGTGGAGTGTTTTGGTTTATTTTAAATTTGGGTTCTAATTTAAATTTTAATCAGAAATGTTGCAAAAAGAAAATGGAAGCCAACTGGTAATTCAATAAGCCAGAAATCTTCCATTGTAGCTTTTAAGGAAATATCCAACTATAGTAGTCCCAAGGAAAAAGGCTGAAAAATTAAGCCCAAGATATAGTCAGAAGGGTGGCAAAACTGTAGAAGAGATGGACTGTCCAGTCTCAATTACTTCTAATGTCAAAATCAGGACCCTTATAGGAAAATGTAATTCTGAAGCCTAGGATAGATCTGTATATGTGGATGAGTCTGAATTAACTGGGTGCCAAAAGTTGCCCTCTCTTTCTTTTGTAAGATAGAAAGCTCTTTTTTCTTAGTACTAGTGACTTGACTTATAGCTTGTAAGACAACACTTATCCTACCCTGAATCTTTCCCGGCTTTCTTAGTTGGTTTGTGTTGCTCTGATAGAGTACGTAAGAATGAGTCGTTATAAAAAACAAACACTTTTTTTTCTCCCAGTTCTGGAGGCTGGGAAGTCCAAGATTAAGGTACTGATACCTTGTATTTGGTAACGCCCCTGATTTCTACTTCAAAGAGGGTACTTTCAGTGCTGTATGTTCTGGAGGGGAGAAACACTATCCTCACATCAAAGAAGAGTAGAATAGAGTGAACTCATTTCTGCAAGCCCATTTTATAGCAGCATTAATCTCTTCATGAGGACAGAGCTGGCATAACCTAAACACCTACTATTAAATACCACCTCCCAACACTGTTGCATTGAGAATTTCCGACACATGATTTTTTGTGCAGGAGACACATTTAATTAAACCATCTGCAAAGTTTCATTGACTTCATGACTTCAGGGTGATAATCAGTCAGGTATCAGCACCATCCTGGAAAAAAAATGCCTTAGAGCTGAATAAATTGCAATACTTGCTTAATCCTACTATTAGAAAGCAATGGAACAGATTTTGGAGTGGGTCTTCAAAAATTTGAAACTAGGAACAGAACATATGACTAGTTGGTAAAAAATTGTTGACATGAGCAGCTCATCCATCACTTGCTGTTCAATGTTTTGGCAAGGCCATCTGACCAGTATCTGTTGTGATGGCTACCTGAAGGTTGGATGTGATGAGGGACTTTGCTGAATTTTGGATAAATGTCAAAACATTTCTGACATAGTATTGAGGAAAAAACAGAAGGTCAGGGAGGCATGAATGTTAGAACAGAATGATAATGTAAGGCCTGAAAATCTGCCACTTTACTGTGTTTCCTGAAAGGGGCTAAAGTAACCTCTTTCATTAAGGCATCAAGAAATGTACTGGAAAAAGATGACACTAGATTATTTAACAAACTTGTGGTGGTCGTTTTTTGTTAGCTGGAGTTGATGGTAGGATTTGTTACTGTGGAACTTAGCTTCCTAGTATCAAATGAATGAGGAAATTTAAAAATGGTAGAGACCAAGTTGAGCACTTAAATGTGGGAGGCAAACTGGGTATACTTACCTTAATGGGCAAAAAGGTCAGAGGGGCAATCAGAAAACCTTGACCATTACAAATCTTTGGTATTGACTAATCACATGATGTTTCTTGAGTTAAGAAAGACAGACCACTAACAGGGGTGGTATTGAGTAATTGAAACTCAAGAACTGTTGAACAAAATACTTTGCAAGCTACTGCAATGAAAAATTATGGTCCCTTGCTCAGATTATTTCAAATTAAATTCACAAACCCAGAGCCATTGATTGAAGAAGTCTGAGTCTTGAAGAAAGACCCTTCAACGCCTCTAAAAATATATACAACCAAACTTTCCAATTCTTTCGCCATGGAAAATAACCTGTGGTTGTTTTCCAGGTGTGTTTGATCTAACATTATACCTGAGAAACAAAAACACAATTACGGGCTTGCCAAAGTAAGAAATTATGAAGGTCAAGTGAAAATAATTTGGAGCAAGTCTATCTCTTAGCATATCTAAAAGTACCCATGGATACATTTTGTGATTATTACCCTGTAGCATATATTTAAAATCGATATACCTAGCAGGTGTCAGAATAATCACATAGGTTTCCTAATTAGAAAAATAAGAGACATTATAGTACGAAATAAAAATGTAAGTCTGAGAAACTTCTGGAAACTGTTCTGTCCCTGCCAAGACATAAATCAGAAGCAACAATGTCTTATGGGAAGAAATGCTAGGGGTTTTATGTTATTTAATCAACTACTATAGTCCTCCCAAAAATGAGATAGAAAACAGTCTGTGAAAATTGACAACCATCAATTTGAACAATTGACAGATTCCATTTCAGCTGCCATGTTGGATTTTTATTTGAGCAGATCATTAAAGCCTCTAGCACTTTGTGTGTGTCATTGATCTGGCAAGTGTTATCTTTTTGTTCTCTATCAATAAGGAAAATAAAAAGCATTTTACCTTTTCATGAAGAGATAGTTGCACTCAGTCCCTGTCCTTCCCTGGGGGACAGACTAACTCTTTCTCTCTGTCCACTGAGATGTCAATTATCATAATTTTCCACACACATTGTACCGGTTCGCTATCTTGATAGCAGCATACTATTCGAACCTGGTGAGAAGAGTCACATATTCTACATGCCTAAATAAAACATATATGCCAGAAGGTGGAATTTAAGCCTATAAAGATTCAAGGATCTGCCACCTCACTGAAGTTAGGGTTCAGTATTTCAGATTTGGTTAGCCTATCCAAAGTAAAAGCAAATTGCTTATACTTTACTTATTTTTTCCACTGCAGAAAAGGTGCAGCTCTCATTGGGTATATTTATATTTTTGAAGTAATCTGTCTATCCATCCATCCATCCACATCTCTCTCTCTCTCCACCTACCTATCTCTATCCATCCATCCATCCATCCATCCAGTGGTGCTAGGATCCTCAATAGATAATGATGCTGCTTGGTCTTTAGCAAGACATGCTGAAATAATGGCTGATATACGATTCTGTGACTCTAAAAATCAAAAACGTAGGTCTAAAAACTATGGAATGAAAGTAGGATTGCCCTCATCCTCCTCAATTTCAGAGGCCCATTGGAGAATTTTTTTGTTTTCTATCCTCATATAACCTTAGTCATAAAGTTATTGATCGAAATTCTTATGTCTTTTATCAAAGGCTTTTTAAACCAAAGAAAGAGTTCCACTGATCTTGGTCACTTTCTCACTCATCCAGTAGGCCAGTAGAAAAACAACAGAGTGATTTTAATGGCAGAGGTAATAGACTGTTATCACTATGAGAAACTTGAGTTGCTGCCACATATTGGGGACAGAGAAAGATATGTCTGCAATCCAGTGATAGTTTTAATATCTCTTTTAAGCTGTCACACCCAGTGATAAGTTTGGCCATACAATTGCCACAACTGCAGTTCAATAAGGACAAAGCAACTACAGACTCATGAGAAGTGACAGTCAGCATCACTTTACCAAGCCAGCAAAACAGACCAGTTGAAGTGTTGACTGAGGTGAGTGTATTCTAGGATCAGTGTTAAAGCAGTAGTTGATGACTTACAATTATGCCCTGGGGATCGGCTTCAGCAGTGAAGGCTGAACACTCTTGCTATAAGTATTTAATTGATTGAAGCTGGCTACTATTTTGAACTCATTGTGCATTTTGTGACTCATTGGGCTTGAGTCTCCCCTCTTACGTTCTCACAAAAATGCAGGCTTCATATTGCAACGTGGAATCTGGATATAATGAAGGGCATGGATAATCTGAGTGATGCAAGGTTTTGACTGTATCAAACACTTACTGTACATCTATTCAGATAATCTCTTATTCACTTGTCCCTTCTTCTAGTTGTCAGTATAGCAATTAGATCTGTATGGTCTCTGATTAACTTCACATAGTCACTACCTAATGCAGACAACTCTGCTCAAACTTTCTGCCTTTTGGCTCCATTTTGAGCTTATTTGTTGATGGTGCTGTTGTGGAAACTCACTCACTGCTCAACTATGTGCAACTTGGAACTGCAGTGAATTAATTCCTCATGTGACCAGACGTTGACTAATAGGAGATAGAATCTGATTAATATACTTTTCCTTTCTCATATGGAAGTCCTTAGACATATTTTATGTGGATTTTCAGGGAGATACTAATCAAGAACCAATTGCACAACCAGGTTGATACTGCCTTATTTTACTGTCTTTCTCACCTTCCCTACTATACTCCTCAAATCCATTGTTGCTCTCTGGAATTTTACTCCCTGTGCAAAAGAAATAAGCCGTCTGGGGGCGGAGCAAGATGGCCGAATAGGAACAGCTCCAGTCTCCAACTCCCAGCGCGAGCGACACAGAAGACCGGCGATTTCTGCATTTTCAACTGAGGTACTGGGTTCATCTCACTGGGGAGTGCCAGACGATCGGTGCTGGTCAGCTGCTGCAGCCCGACCAGCGAGAGCTGAAGCAGGGCGAGGCATTGCCTCACCTGGAAAGCGCAAGGGGGAAGGGAATCCCTTTTCCTAGCCAGGGGAACTGAGACACACAACACCTGGAAAATCGGGTAACTCCCACCCCAATACTGCGCTTTAAGCAGACAGGCACACCAGGAGATCATATCCCACACCTGGCCGGGAGTGTCCCATACCCACGGAGCCTCCCTCATTGCTAGCACAGCAGTCTGTGATCTACCGGCAAGGCAGCAGCGAGGCTGGGGGAGGGGCGCCCGCCATTGCTGAGGCTTAAGTAGGTAAACAAAGCTGCTGGGAAGCTCGAACTGGGTGGAGCTCACAGCAGCTCAAGGAAACCTGCCTGTCTCTGTAGACTCCACCTCTGGGGACAGGGCACAGTAAATAATAACAAACGCAGCAGCTCTGCAGACGCAAACGACTCTGTCTGACAGCTTTGAAGAGAGCAGTGGATCTCCCAACACGGAGGTTGAGATCTGAGAAAGGACAGACTCCCTGCTCAAGTGGGTCCCTGACCCCTGAGTAGCCTAACTGGGAGACATCCCCCACTAGGGGCAGTCTGACACACCACACCTCACAGGGTGGAGTACACCCCTGAGAGGAAGATTCCAAAGCAAGAATCAGACAGGTACACTCGCTGTTCAGAAATATTCTATCTTCTGCAGCCTCTGCCGCTGATACCCAGGCAAACAGGGTCTGGAGTGGACCTCAAGCAATCTCCTACAGCTACAACCTACAGCTGAGGATCCTGACTGTTAGAAGGAAAGCTATCAAACAGGAAGGACACCTACACCAAAACCCCATCAGTACATCACCATCATCAAAGACCAGAGGCAGATAAAACCACAAAGATGGGGAGAAAGCAGGGCAGAAAAGCTGGAAATTCAAAAAATAAGAGCGCATCTCCCCCGGCAAAGGAGCGCAGCTCATCGCCAGCAACGGATCAAAGCTGGACGGAGAATGACTTCGACGAGATGAGAGAAGAAGGCTTCAGTCCATCAAATTTCTCAGAGCTAAAGGAGGAATTACGTACCCAGCGCAAAGAAACTAAAAATCTTGAAAAAAAAGTGGAAGAATTGATGGCTAGAGTAATTAATGCAGAGAAGCTCACAAACGAAATGAAAGAGACGAAAACCATGGCACGAGAAATACGTGACAAATGCACAAGCTTCAGTAACCGTCTCGATCAACTGGAAGAAAGAATGTCAGCGATGGAGGATCAAATGAATGAAATGAAGCGAGAAGAGAAACCAAAAGAAAAAAGAAGAAAAAGAAATGAACAAAGCCTGCAAGAAGTATGGGATTATGTAAAAAGACCAAATCTACGTCTGATTGGGGTGCCTGAAAGTGAGGGGGAAAATGGAACCAAGTTGGAAAACACTCTTCAGGATATCATCCAGGAGAACTTCCCCAACCTAGTAGGGCAGGCCAACATTCAAATCCAGGAAATACAGAGAACGCCACAAAGATACTCCTCGAGAAGAGCAACTCCAAGACACATAATTGCCAGATTCACCAAAGTTGAAATGAAGGAAAAAATCTTAAGGGCAGCCAGAGAGAAAGGTCGGGTTACTCACAAAGGGAAGCCCATCAGACTAACAGCAGATCTCTCGGCAGAAACTCTTCAAGCCAGAAGAGAGTGGGGGCCAATATTCAACATTCTTAAAGAAAAGAATTTTAAACCCAGAATTTTATATCCAGCCAAACTAAGTTTCATAAGTGAAGGAGAAATAAAATCCTTTACAGATAAGCAAATGCTTAGAGATTTTGTCACCACTAGGCCTGCCTTACAAGAGACCCTGAAGGAAGCACTAAACATGGAAAGGAACAAGAGGTACCAGCCATTGCAAAAACATGCCAAAATGTAAAGACCATCAAGGCTAGGAAGAAACTGCATCAACTAACGAGCAAAATAACCAGTTAATATCATAATGGCAGGATCAAGTTCACACATAACAATCTTAACCTTAAATGTAAATGGACTAAATGCTCCAATTAAAAGACACAGACTGGCAAACTGGATAAAGAGTCAAGATCCATCAGTCTGCTGTATTCAGGAGACCCATCTCACACGCAGAGACATACATAGGCTCAAAATAAAGGGATGGAGGAAGATTTACCAAGCAAATGGAGAACACAAAAAAGCGGGGGTTGCAATACTAGTCTCTGATAAAACAGACTTTAAACCATCAAAGATCAAAAGAGACAAAGAAGGCCATTACATAATGGTAAAGGGATCAATTCAACAGGAAGAGCTAACTATCCTAAATATATATGCACCCAATACAGGAGCACCCAGATTCATAAAGCAAGTCCTTAGAGACTTACAAAGAGACTTAGACTCCCATACAATAATAATGGGAGACTTCAACACTCCACTGTCAACATTAGACAGATCAACGAGACAGAAAGTTAACAAGGAGATCCAGGAATTGAACTCATCTCTGCAGCAAGCAGACCTAATAGACATCTATAGAACTCTCCACCCCAAATCAACAGAATATACATTCTTCTCAGCACCACATCGTACTTACTCCAAAATTGACCACGTAATTGGAAGTAAAGCACTCCTCAGCAAATGTACAAGAACAGAAATTATAACAAACTGTCTCTCAGACCACAGTGCAATCAAATTAGAACTCAGGACTAAGAAACTCAATCAAAACCGCTCAACTACATGGAAACTGAACAACCTGCTCCTGAATGACTACTGGGTACATAACGAAATGAAGGCAGAAATAAAGATGTTCTTTGAAACCAATGAGAACAAAGATACAACATACCAGAATCTCTGGGACACATTTAAAGCAGTGTGTAGAGGGAAATTTATAGCACTAAATGCCCACAAGAGAAAGCAGGAAAGATCTAAAATTGATACTCTAACATCGCAATTAAAAGAACTAGAGAAGCAAGAGCAAACACATTCGAAAGCTAGCAGAAGGCAAGAAATAACTAAGATCAGAGCAGGACTGAAGGAGATAGAGACACAAAAAACCCTCCAAAAAATCAATGAATCCAGGAGTTGGTTTTTTGAAAAGATCAACAAAATTGACAGACCACTAGCAAGACTAATAAAGAAGAAAAGAGAGAAGAATCAAATCGATGCAATTAAAGATGATAAAGGGGATATCACCACCGACCCCACAGAAATACAAACTACCATCAGAGAATATTATAAACACCTCTACGCAAATAAACTGGAAAATCTAGAAGAAATGGATAATTTCCTGGACACTTACACTCTTCCAAGACTAAACCAGGAAGAAGTTGAATCCCTGAATAGACCAATAGTAGGCTCTGAAATTGAGGCAATAATTAATAGCCTACCAACCAAAAAAAGTCCAGGACCAGATGGATTCACAGATGAATTCTACCAGAGGTACAAGGAGGAGCTGGTACCATTCCTTCTGAAACTATTCCAATCAATAGAAAAAGAGGGAATCCTCCCTAACTCATTTTATGAGGCCAACATCATCCTGATACCAAAGCCTGGCAGAGACACAACAAAAAAAGAGAATTTTAGACCAATATCCCTGATGAACATCGATGCAAAAATCCTCAATAAAATACTGGCAAACCGGATTCAGCAGCACATCAAAAAGCTTATCCACCATGATCAAGTGGGCTTCATCCCTGGGATGCAAGGCTGGTTCAACATTCGCAAATCAATAAACATAATCCAGCATATAAACAGAACCAAAGACAAGAACCACATCATTATCTCAATAGATGCAGAAAAGGCTTTTGACAAAATTCAACAGCCCTTCATGCTAAAAACGCTCAATAAATTCGGTATTGATGGAACGTACCTCAAAATCATAAGAGCTATTTATGACAAACCCACAGCCAATATCATACTGAATGGGCAAAAACTGGAAAAATTCCCTTTGAAAACTGGCACAAGACAGGGATGCCCTCTCTCACCACTCCTATTCAACATAGTGTTGGAAGTTCTGGCTAGGGCAATCAGGCAAGAGAAAGAAATCAAGGGGATTCAGTTAGGAAAAGAAGAAGTCAAATTGTCCCTGTTTGCAGACGACATGATTGTATATTTAGAAAACCCCATTGTCTCAGCCCAAAATCTCCTTAAGCTGATCAGCAACTTCAGCAAAGTCTCAGGATACAAAATTAATGTGCAAAAATCACAAGCATTCTTATACACCAGTGACAGTCAAACAGAGAGCCAAATCAGGAATGAACTTCCATTCACAATTGCTTCAAAGAGAATAAAATACCTAGGAATCCAACTTACAAGGGATGTAAAGGACCTCTTCAAGGAGAACTACAAACCACTACTCAGTGAAATCAAAGAGGACACAAACAAATGGAAGAACATACCATGCTCATGGATAGGAAGAATCAATATCGTGAAAATGGCCATACTGCCCAAGGTTATTTATAGATTCAATGCCATCCCCATCAAGCTACCAATGAGCTTCTTCACAGAATTGGAAAAAACTGCTTTAAAGTTCATATGGAACCAAAAAAGAGCCCGCATCTCCAAGACAATCCTAAGTCAAAAGAACAAAGCTGGAGGCATCACGCTACCTGACTTCAAACTATACTACAAGGCTACAGTAACCAAAACAGCATGGTACTGGTACCAAAACAGAGATATAGACCAATGGAACAGAACAGAGTCCTCAGAAATAATACCACACATCTACAGCCATCTGATCTTTGACAAACCTGAGAGAAACAAGAAATGGGGAAAGGATTCCCTATTTAATAAATGGTGCTGGGAAAACTGGCTAGCCATAAGTAGAAAGCTGAAACTGGATCCTTTCCTTACTCCTTATACGAAAATTAATTCAAGATGGATTAGAGACTTAAATGTTAGACCTAATACCATAAAAATCCTAGAGGAAAACCTAGGTAGTACCATTCAGGACATAGGCATTGGCAAAGACTTCATGTCTAAAACACCAAAAGCAACGGCAGCAAAAGCCAAAATTGACAAATGGGATCTCATCAAACTAAAGAGCTTCTGCACAGCAAAAGAAACTACCATCAGAGTGAGCAGGCAACCTACAGAATGGGAGAAAATTTTTGCAATCTACTCATCTGACAAAGGGCTAATATCCAGAACCTACAAAGAACTCAAACAAATTTACAAGAAAAAAACAAACAACCCCATCCAAAAGTGGGCAAAGGATATGAACAGACATTTCTCAAAAGAAGACATTCATACAGCCAACAGACACATGAAAAAATGCTCATCATCACTGGCCATCAGAGAAATGCAAATCAAAACCACAAGGAGATACCATCTCACACCAGTTAGAATGGCGATCATTAAAAAGTCAGGAAACAACAGGTGCTGGAGAGGATGTGGAGAAATAGGAACACTTTTACACTGTTGGTGGGATTGTAAACTAGTTCAACCATTATGGAAAACAGTATGGCGATTCCTCAAGGATCTAGAACTAGATGTACCATATGACCCAGTCATCCCATTACTGGGTATATACCCAAAGGATTATAAATTATGCTGCTATAAGGACACATGCACACGTATGTTTATTGCAGCACTATTCACAATAGCAAAGACTTGGAATCAACCCAAATGTCCATCAGTGACAGATTGGATTAAGAAAATGTGGCACATATACACCATGGAATACTATGCAGCCATAAAAAAGGATGAGTTTGTGTCCTTTGTAGGGACATGGATGCAGCTGGAAACCATCATTCTTAGCAAACTATCACAAGAACAGAAAACCAAACACCGCATGTTCTCACTCGTAGGTGGGAACTGAACAATGAGATCACTTGGACTCGGGAAGGGGAACATCACACACCGGGGCCTATCATGGGGAGGGGGGAGGGGGGAGGGATTGCATTGGGAGTTATACCTGATGTAAATGACGAGTTGATGGGTGCAGCACACCAACATGGCACAAGTATACATATGTAGCAAACCTGCACGTTGTGCACATGTACCCTACAACTTGAAGTTTAATAATAATAAATAAATTAAAAAAAAAAAAAAAAAAAAAAAAAGAAATAAGCCGTCTGGCTTAGGCTCTGCTTTCTGAGAAATTAATGCTAAGAAAGATAGTAAGAGATTTCATGGAAAAGTCAATACAAAACAGATCTTCAATATATGAAAAGATGCTCAACCTCACACTAAAATAAGAGCTTTTATACAGATGAGATCAAGCATTCTGATCAGACATTAGTGGGTCAAAGTCAGCATATGGAGCTGACCAGAAACAGACCTAAAATCTAGGTTTTAAGGCTCTCTTAGTGTGAGGGCTCTGGGTCAAAGGGCACCAGCTTCCTGAAGCATGTTATTCTTATGGTACATTAGAAGAGTGCAAAGGAATAGTGCCATACGTTTTAAGGCCTAAGCTCAAAAACTGCACACTGTAACTTCTGATCACATCTGATTAGTTCAAGCAAGTCGTGTGTAGTGTGATGGATTCCCCACTAGGCTAAAGGGTGTATGTCTGCTGCCTGAACCTTGAAGGCTGGGCAGTGAGCCAAGGCCATGTTGTCCAGTTAAGGAACAGGTATCCCTGAGAACCCAAACATCCCTGGGTGTCTAAGAACCTACCAAAAAGAAAAAAAAGAAAAACCCAAACCAGTCTCAGTTGGCTATTGCTACTTTAATGCTCCCTGCTTCCCAGAGTTGGTGGTTTGCAACAACAAACATTTATTTTAACCTCATTGGTATGCAGATCAACTGTGATTTGGTTCAAGTTGGCTGAATTTGGCAGAGACTCTGGTGAGCCAAAGTCAGCCTACGGAGCTGATCTAAAACTGACCTATAGAAACACAGTAGGCAAAGAGGCAGAAAATTAGCTTACAAGCAGTTTAGAGATGGGAGGCAGTGCAGATCTCTAGAGCTGTCCTGCCACCATCCAAGAGTGTCCTGTATGTAAGTCCTAATAAGTTGACCTACTTGCCGAGGTGGACTTATCTAAGTCAATCTTTGATCTCTTAGTTCCTTTCCAGTTTGGGGATGGGGGAGGTAACAATCTCAAGTTTTTCTTGTAACAACATGGTCAAGACCAAAGTCAGTGGGGTGGTATAAAATAAGAAACCACAAGGGCGTGGGAATTGGAATGAATATTTGCTAAATAATAATCCAATCCATTATAACTTCTATGAAATATGACTTAGTACTCTCTATCAACATAGATTCAGAAATTCCACATCCAGGGTTTTATAGTGTGTGTGTGTGTGTGTGTGTGTGTGTGTATATATATATATATATGGCACAAGTATAAAACCGTATGCCCAAATTTTAATCAATAGACGATTTGTAAAGTAAATCAAGTTACACCAATTCAACAAGCTCTATGCAGCCCATTAAAAATAATGAGGCAACACGAAACATACACTTGTGGAGGGATCACCAAGATATATAGTAAAGTATAAACACAAAGTACAGAAGAGTCTGTATAGTTGCTATAATTGTGAGAAAAATATAAATATATTTGAATATATATACACTATCTCTGAAAGGAGTTATTAGAATCTGACAACAGTAATTACTCCATTGAGGAAAAATGAGCGGCTGGGGAGAGAAGCAAATGGGAGACTTTCTTTTCTCGGTATGTTGTTTTATTACTTTGAACTTGTTGCAAGGCATATTTTTACTCACTTAAAAGTAAAGTTGCAAGATATAAGTTAGAAATCTAGAATTCTTCTCATTTGTCATTGGCTTGTAATTGTTACTAGCCCAGAAGTTTCTGAGTGTCTGAACCTTTATCTTTCCCTCTCTCCTCTAGGTAAAGCTATGGCACTTTAGAAAAAGTCAACTCTGTATAAACTATTGTATCAGGAAAATCTTCTGATTCTGCCTCAAAATCTGCTTTATCCAACTTGTTACTCCTTGCATTCACACACTTCTCTAATACTCAGTACTTACAAAAACTTTGCCTTGCTCTGTAAATTCCTGAAACTACTTTCATTGCTTTTTTAAACACTTCAAAATTACAGTAAGCATTCTATTCTTAAAGATTTTGGCCATTTCATTACTGTTGAGTTTTAGAGAACTAACCTAATTTCAGACTCATACCATCTACTGATTCATCTCTTTATCTTCCTTCTTTTTTGCTCTGCTCTTTCCCTAATTTCTGCAAAAGTCCCTACTATGCTCCTTCTGTTATGTAGAGAAAAATCCCTCCAGTCCATCCTTAAGCCTCAGGCAACAGACCTGGTCCCTGTAATTTAGGGGGCTCAGCTTTAGTCTCTCTGGCTACACCTCTTCTAAGCTATCAAGGAGTCAAGGGACCAAGGAGGTGGACTCACTTTGAGTCCAGGCCTTTTCTTCTTCTGGACTATGTTCTGGGTACTTGAAATTCTAGAATTCTCTGTCTAAATGAACCTGAGTCAAGTTTAAGCACCTATGCCCCAGGGATGACTGTGTTTATACCACTGAGGAAATCCGAATTCTCTGAAAACGAAGTTCAAACTGGGTCTTCTAGGTTGTTATACAGATATATTTATCAAGGTAGAAGAATTGGACATGTCTTATGTAACGGTTTGTTAGCTTGATTTTAACTTTAAATGTATGATTCTCTATTTGTACTCTTGCTCTGGGCCCTGAAATCTTTTGGCAAGAGCTAGTCAAAAACCATCAAAATCTATGCTTCATTGGGCAAAGTATGGGCTCCCCTTCTATGTGGGAGGGCTGGTTACTTTTTTCCTGATGTCGTATTTAAGAAGAATGATGCATTAAAATATTTCCTAAGGGCTCTACGTGGTGCCTCATGCCTGTAATCCCAGCACTTTGGGAGGCCGAGGCAGGTGAATCCACAAGGTAAGGAGTTGGAGACCAGCCTGGCCAACATGGTGAAACCCCATCTCTACTAAAATACAAAAAATTAGCCAGGCATGGTGGCAGGTGCTTGTAATCCCAGCTACTCAGGAGGCTGAGGCAGGAGAATCGCTTAAAACCAGAAGGTGAAGGTTGCAGTGAGCCAAGATGGCACCACTGCACTCCAGCTTGAGCAACAAGAGAGAAAGTCCATCACAAACAAACAAACAAACAAACAAAAATAAACAAACAAAAAACCACTTCCTAAAAAGAGCCCTAGAGACCCATGTGGAGGTGGAGGGCCTGAGGAATAGCTTGGATAGAATGTGAGTAGACTTTCAAAGCCCACAGACTCCAGCTCAACGTGCAATCCTCTTTCGATCACAAGTATAGTTAAGACCATGCAGTGGGCACTCAGATTAAAAATACGTTCCAAAGGGAAGGGTATGATCCTGAGAATGGAGCTAAAAAAAATTATCTCAAGCAATGGCATAAAGTGTATGATTGCCTTTTGCAGGACAACTCTGGTTCTCCTCAAGGGAGGGAGGTTTGGTTGATACACCAACAAGGTGTTAACTTGTTTTCTTAGCACACTACTTATATCCCTGTGTTGCAGTGGAGAATGGGGATAGTCTAACCAAAGTGGTTTATGAATTCTCATAGCCCTGCACCTCGCTAGATAACATGATGCTCACTCTACACTTCTTCCCCACTTTGAAGGTTCTAAAGGATTCTCAGGAGTGAAAAACTATTTTTAGTTATGGAATTCAAAGGTAAGTAATTAAAAGGTAAGTGAACATTAGCTCTAGGGAAGTAACTAACTCTCCCTCTAGGTTCCCATTGATATGCCAAGCTAACCACAGGGGAGAAATTAACAATCAAACAAAAGAAAAAAAAACAAACAAATATAAAACAAGTATTTAGACCATTTGCCTTTGGGAGTGAAGGAATAAAGAACATATTCATTTCTTTTTTTGAGATTCAACTAAAGTTTCATAGCAAGAAAAGACAAGAGTCACCAAAAGGAAAACTGATTGAGGCTACAGTCACCATAAACCTGACAAACCTGGAATCGTGGGTGTCTTTCAGGAATAAGGACTAAGACAGAATGCAAAATACAATGAACCTTAAACCATGATAAGCCTTGGATTAAACCCTTAGCCAAGTGTAACACAGAAAGCGAGGGATCGTGTGCCTTCAAACAGCATCGATAGCTGGGAAACTGATCACTAAGCCACACATGCTTGCAAAAATAGCAGACACAGACACAAACACTTATTGTGGCACAGAGCATGATGATGTATAAGCAACTGGCTTCTCATATATTAGAATGCACCTATCATCGGGAGAACCCGCTCTCAATGTTTACCGGGGGTTCTTTTCTATTTCCTAAGTGTCTTGGCTGGATTGAGAAATAAAGAGAAAGAGCACAAGAGAGAGAAATTTAAAGCTGGCTGTCTGGGGGAGACATCACATGTGGGCAGGATCCGTGATGTTTCCCGAGCCCTAAAACCAGCAAGTTTGTATTAGCGATTTTCAAAAGGGGAGAGAGTGCACGAATAGGGTGTGGTCACAGAGATCACATACTTCACAAGGTAATACAATATCACAAAGTAAATGGAGGCAGGGCGAGATCACAGGACCACCGGATGAGGCGAAATTAAAATTGCTAATGAAGTTTCGGGCACGCATTGTCATTGATAACATCTTATCAGGAAACAGGGTTTGAGAGCAGACAACCTGTCTGACCAAAATTTATTAGGCAGGAATTGTCCTCGTCCTAATAAGCCTGGGAGCGCTACAGGAGACGGGGGCTTATTTCATCCCTTTGGCTTGGACCAAAAAAGACGGGACGCCTTAAAAGGGGCTGTCTATAAGCCTACCTTCAAGGTGCATTCTCTTTCTCAGGGATGTTCCTTGCTGAGAAAAAGAATTCAGTGATATTTCTTCTATTTGCTTTTGGAAGAGGAGAAATACAGCTCTGTTCCATCCGACTCACCGGCGGCCTGTTCAAAGTTACCTCTCTTGTTCCCTGAACATCGCTGTTATCCTGTTCTTTTTTTAAGATGTCCAGATTTCATATTGTTCAAACACACATGCTCTGCAAACAATTTGTGCAGCTGACACAATCACAGGGTCCTGAAGTGACATTCATCCTGCTCAGTTTACGAAGAAGATGACCGGATTAAGAGATTAAAGTAAAGGCAGGCATAGGAAATCCCAAGAGTATTGATTGGGGAAGTGATAAGTGTCCATGAAATCTTCTGAATTTATGTTCAGAGATTACAGTAAAGACAGGTGTAAGAAATTATAAAAGTCTTAATTTGGGGAACTAATAAATGTCCATGAAATCCTCACAATTTATGTTCTCCTGCTGCGGCTTCAGCCAGTCCCTCTGTTCAGGGTCCCTGACTTCCTGCAACAACCTAGGTTTACTGAAGTGGGGAAATCCGCAAGAGGAATTTTGGACTTCATGCTCTCTTGAACATATGATCATTCAAGCAATTAATTTGAATACTGTCTTAGTCCATTCAGGCATCCATAACAAAATACCATACACGGGGTGGCTTATAAACAACAGAATTTTGTTCCTGGTAATTATGGAGTCTGAGAAGTCCAAGAGCAAGGCACCAGCAGATTTGGTGTCTGGTGGGGGGACTCTCTCTGGTTCATAGATGGCACCTTAGCATTTTGTCTTCACATGCTAGAAAGAACCAGCTCTATGGTCTCTCCTACAGGGGCAGTGAGCTGAGATCCGGCCACTGCAGTCCAGCCCGGGCTACAGAGCAAGACTCCGTCTCAAAAAAAAAAAAAAAAAAAAAAAAAGCCTATTCATGGGGGCTCCACCATCATGACCTAATCACCTCCCAAAGATGCTGCCTTCTAATGTCATCACTGTGAGGATTATAATTTTAAAAGATATATTTTGGGGAATCACAAACATTCAAACCACAGCAAATGGATAGATTCCCATATATGTCATAAGTTTATAAAGTGAATATAGAATGCGATCTGTTATTTCTCAAATTTTTCCTCTTGCAAGAAATATTTCAGACTTCATGTTACAACATCTGTAACACTCATGTTACAATATCTATAATTTCTTTTCAAGATGGGATCATGGATTGTTGCCCAGGCTGGTCTGAACTCATGAGCTTAAACAGTCCTCCCATTTTAACCTCCCAAGTAGCTGGGATTATAGGCATGCACCACTGTACCTGGTAATATCAGTAATTTCCATAGTTTTAAATTCATTTTTGTTAAACCATTGAAACCTTCTGTTAAAGTGGAAATGTTATCTAAGTTACTGGTTGAAACTAAGATGGTTAAATAAATGAATACTATAGACAGAAGGAGATAGAATTCTAATATAGTCAATTGGTTGCAAAAAGAAGCAAGTTTTATTTATCTTAAGTAGGAAGTGGAAACAAGTTTTTAAAGTCCATTATTGAACTGCTAAACTGAAGGTATAGTAATCAAGTCTGAGAAATTCAGAGAAAGGATTTTGTTTTCTAGCCTAGTCTGTATCTTTTGTAGTAATACAGTTGTCCCCAGAAGGATTTCTACAATTGTATTATGGAGCAAATCTACTGAGAGTAAAAACCAAAAAAGAAAGCCTCGGGTCATAAATGGGGTCATGGTATGAGTTCCTAGATTGTGTGGAAAATGATTGGGAATGTCAGCTACTTAGGAGCTTGAGGCACGAGAATCACTTGAACCTGGGAAGCGAAGATGGCAAGGATCCGAGATCCTACCACTGCACTCTAGCCACAGCAACAGAGTGAGATTCTGTCTCAAAAAAACAAACAAACAAAAAAAACAAACAAAAAAACAAAAAACAAACAAAAAAACCCAAAACAACACCAAAAAACCCAATCCCCCCCCCCCCAAACACACACACAAAACTTATTAAGAATGCAGCCCAGTGGTGGAGTGAGTCTGTTAGATGGACTGAAAGACTAAAAGGAGGAAAATGTACAGAAAATCAATGAATAATACAACCTTTACTTTCTGGCATCTTTGCCCAATCAGTGACCACAAAACAGCTTTGTTTTCTCAGATACCATGGAGGAAGAATACCTGTATATTCTGTGTCTACTTAATCACCAGAAAATGCTGTTCATCAAAACAGTTCCGATTCTGGTCAAACCGGTAGCCACAATTAAAAAATATTGGCTGTAAGGAAAATAACAGCTTATTTCATCAAAACCATCTTTATCTGATTAAATTGACTTTCTAAACAATTTCTGAGTTTTCAAACCTCTGAGAGAGAAAGATATTATTAATGGGAGCATATACTGGGAAAAGATCTTGGTCACTTTCACAACCTGGCTACACTTTGAAAAAATAGAGCTTTTAAAAAATACTGGTGCCTGAGCCCCGTTCTAGATCAAGTAAACGCAAATCTTCAGGAAAAATTCTGAGCCTCAGTGTTAAAACAAAGTCTCCCCAGGTGACTTGTAATGAGAAGCACTGACTTGAAGAGCACTGTTGCCTGCATCCATTTTAACCTTAACATATCTGTATTTTCATGGGGATATATAGCTGATTTTTCAAGTTTGTTTCCCTGAGATCTGATGGGATTGTTTCAAGGTGTGAGAGGTCATACTATTTTACCACAATTCTTCCTTTACCATTGCTACATTCCCTTACTGTGGCTTCCCTGTTGGCAGAGTATACTTTTCCACACTACTGATTTCACGTATGGCCATATGAGTTAGTTTGATGGGATGTGGAAGTGATAAATTGTGCCAGTTTTGATCTAAGGCCTTAAGAGGCATGGCAGTGCCCACCAACACTCAGGGAGCTTACTCTCTCCATGCAGAGTAGCCCCAAGTAGACACTGATCTTTCAGCCTGAACACAGGAATACATGGAGGAAAAATATAACACCAAATCAGTAGTCCAGCCTGGTCCAGCTAAGTCAATCTGAGTCTGACTGATAGC
This sequence comes from Chlorocebus sabaeus, assembly GCF_047675955.1. Classification (NCBI taxonomy): domain Eukaryota; kingdom Metazoa; phylum Chordata; class Mammalia; order Primates; family Cercopithecidae; genus Chlorocebus; species Chlorocebus sabaeus. The sequence goes on from NC_132914.1 coordinate 57,544,474, forward strand.
TGCAAAACTGCAACTCACCTACAATTCTATGAATCTGAAATAAGCTTAATTTCTTAAATTCTTTGAAATTTTGGAGTTTTGTTTTAAATTCAGCATTATTGCAGGAGAAAAATAACCAACACACAAGTATTTGTAAGCCATCTGCATCAAGCAATGTCTAAAAAATAGGTACTAAATAAGTATTTAAGTTAATTTGCTTTTATGGAAGGTTGCTTTACATTTACTGACACACACACGCACACACACACACACACACACACACACACACACAAATGGAATCACCAGATTTCAAAGTGTTTAAATTTAGGTTTAATGATATTAAAAATAATGCTTTGACTATTAGAATTTAAGTGGATTTAAATAGATTGTATCTCTATCGAATGTTAGTTATTCTGTTCATTTATAAAAAGGATATTAGTGAATATGCTTAACATTGCTTTTTCCAGTAGCCAAATGGATCAGGTTTTCATCCAGATGGTTTTATGGGAAGCATCTGTCTGCTCAGCTAATGCATGTATATGAGGATCAAGCTTTTGTACTGATTTGGAAATACTACTTGTACTACTAGGATATTGTTAAAATTTTTGGCTAAGATTAAGAGAATTCATTTCATCATATAGAAATCTGTTTTACATCACTGAGATGTATTTTATCATAAATGCCTAAAATTATTAATAGCAATAAACCGCTAACACTTCCTGAGCAATAACTGAGTCAAGATGAAGAGTTATGGGCAGAAATCTTTGAAAACTTATTTGAAATGCTAACCCTTTGTGATGCATAAAGAAGTTACAAAAAGTTAAACAAGCAATCACAGAAACCTTTGAAAGAAAGAAAATCCTAGTTAGAAAACAAGATATGTCTTAATCTCAATTAAACCGTCTTTTTGAAGTTCTCTTTGCCTTGATAAAACATTGTGATTCACTTTATAAGTGTTTTAGTTATCTTTAATGTAACCCCCTTTTTTTTAAAGGTGTTTTCTTAACTTCTTCCTTACAATAAAAATAAATTATTTTTATATGGCTCTTTGATGATCCATCACTGATTACTAAGGGATTTATATATATAAAGTAGAGGTACTGAAGAAATGATCATTACATTATGGGTAAAACAAGATGTAATTATGTTGTCACTTATATTTTGAGACTTCTATAAGAATGCATTAGATAAACAGAGAAAATCCGTTTTTAAACTCTGAGACTGATATTCATTAGTGATGTTATTTATAGCAAAGGCAAAAATAACATAGCAGAATAATATATGAAATGCAATGCTCACACAAACTGTCTTCAGTGTCCAGTGTAAAAGTATTAATTTCACAGTATCTTGGGGACCAGGTTGATGCACCGCACATAATTCACAGTGTCACAAATGTCCTTAGTAAACCACATTCCCAGTTGCAAACCCATCACACCTAGTATAGCAGAATGTCACTCAGTGCTCACTGGATTGCCAAAAAGTGCTAGTAGGGTTACCACTATATCACCTACCTTCCCCTGAGATGGGAGAAAGTAGACAATTCAAATTAGGTGTAAAGGAAAGCAGGAAGTATATAGTGCATTTTGATTGCAGGTATTTGTTTAAATCTATGGGACATGTTGACTAAAATCTCATTCCATGCATTAATGCGGTCCTGCTGTTGATAAATGTGAGACTTTTAAGTCATATTAATTAGGATGCTAAGATTATCCTGCAGTCAATAAGTAGTGGTTTATGACTATATGTTACATTGCAATCATTTACTCAGATTCCCATATTATCTTTCACTCACATCCATGGATTATATACAGATCTATGGCAAATGTGTGCCCAGTTTAAATGCTCACTAATATAACACCAGGAAAATAATCTGTCTGTAAGAAACATAGGTTTGATGAGAAAAAGTTCTAAGTCCAAAGGGGAAAGCAAAGTCAGTTCTCAACTTTAGGCAGCCCAGAGACAGCAAGACACAAGAAAACACTACTGATAAGATGAACCTTCTTTTAAGAAAGTACAGTTAGACTTTTTTCCTTTTTGGGAGATGGAAACTCTTAAAACTTTTGAATCATGGGTTAGTTCAATAAAGAGACAATCTCAGAATTCCTGATAGTAAAAGTAGTAAAGGCAAGATATGAGGCAAAAAAAAAAGAAAAAAAAAAAAAAAAGAAAAAAAAATTGTAGCACCAAAGAAAGGTTTATGGAAACCAGTTGTGTTACTAAGAAATGAAAGAACCTCAGGCAGTAACTTATATCTAGTCAAAGACATCGCCAACATTTAAAAGAAAAGTGGTGAGTAGAAGAGGTGCTTAAAGGAGAAAAGTGGACAAGTATAATACTATTTATAGAACATACATTACCTGTAGGTCACTTATATGTATATTGCAAGGTAACTTTTAAAGTTTGAAATTCCATTTTTCGACAATGTAGTGTTCCACAGATACTGTTTCAAAAAGGGATATGGAAGCAGAAATGAGATAAAAAAAAAGGAGTTCACTTTTTTTTTTTTTTTTTTTGTGCAGCGGAGGGGGCATGTTTAAAAGACTAGACACATAGGTTTACAGATATAATCTTGATATTGATAAAAGATATAGGATAAAATTGCTAAAGTGAGACAACTCTCCCTTTTACCTTCTTCTATCGCACTATGACCCATCTCTCTAATACCATGTCTGGGACAGGAAATAAAGTATGTAGAGGGTAAAAGATGAGATATTAGATACTTTTTACTTCTACATAAAGTGTTATACTCTCGGCACTATGGACTATGCCTGGCAAGGCAGCAGCAATTCCATATAAATGTATGGAGATTAAGATGTGAAAAGCTAGCACAGTGACTCACGTCTGTAATCCCAGCACTTCGGGAGGCCAAGGCAGGAGGATCACTTCAGCTCGTGAGTTCAAGACCAGCCTGGGCAACAAAGTGAGACCCTGTCTCATAATTTTTTTTTTTAATTAGTCAGGCACAGTGGCACACACATGTAGTACCAGCTACTTGGAGGTCTGAGGTGAGAGGACCGTTTGAGCCCAGAAATTCCAGGTTGCACTGAGCTATGTTGTATGACTGCACCACTGCACTCCAGCCTGAGTAACAGAGTGATGTCCTGTTTTTTTTTTTTTCTTTTTAATAAAAATAAAAAATAAAAAAGAGCAGAAGGAACTTGTACTTCGTTCTTTATAGAGTTTTGGGGAGACAATATCTCTATCTAAATATATATATATATATATATATATATATCCCTAGATATAGATATAATACAAAATGAGTACATGATGTACTTAGGTGATGGCTCATAATGTGGCCTTAGATGGTCCTAAGACACCAGGAGTATCATCATTTACATTAATAGAATAAGTAGAATTAATAGTAAGAGCTATGCAGTCTAAGAGCAGAAGAGACATCAAGGACAATTAAGGATCTGATGCTATGTTGGTGCAAAAGTAATTGTGGGGTTACTAATTACTATTAATAGCAAAAACCACAGTTACTTTTGCACCAACCTAATAGAACTGTGGTCTATGAATTGACACAGTGTAAAATCCCTGGAAAATTAAACAGGATCTTGGGAAAAGGCTAACCATAAACTAACTGAGAGTATATACTATCATTTTAGTGGAATAAAGATGTTTGTATAAATTCACTTTTGTACACTGGAGTTTGTAACTGAAATTCATACTATCTATGTATCATCTGATTTAACTCTCTAATACAGCTACAAAGTGTCTCATTTAACAGATGGAAAAAATAGATAAGAAAGGAAGTTAATCATTCAAATTCATGTAGTTAAGATGTGATGGACCCAGGATACAGAATGAGATTTATCTTACCTAAAGTTAACAATATTTTCTGTTGTTTTGTTTCTGTCTACTGTAAAATTATCTATATATCAAAAATGTAATGCTTTCATTCTTCAAATTACATGTTTTTATTCTTTGAAGAACCCTGGCATGCTTGCATATATATACACACACACCCCTCCCATATGTATATACACACCATGTATATATACACACCATATACATACACACACCATATATATACACACACCATATATATACCATATATATATAAATATGATAGATATTGGAAATGAAATTCAATATATGATGTGAGTTTAAGCAAACCTAGCTTTCTAAACTCAAAATTTACATAGTTTAATTTGGAGTATAAGTCTCATTTATAATATACATTTTATTAAAGCATGTTGATTCTTTCTAGACATAATTTTTAAATAAAACTGTTGTAGAAGAGTGAGTGGTTCAACTTTCAGTTCTCAGGTTGTTCATCCATAAAATGGAGAGATAAGGCTAAATTCTAAGTTCTGTTTAGCACTACCTTGTATGATTGTTAAATGAATAATTAAGAAAATTAATTAATGGATAAAATATAGTAAGACCATGCCACACTATGGTGTTAATCAGCAGTAAAGGAATTAACCTAACTTCACAGGGTCTCAAAATACTATCTAAATGATATTCCAATAGAAACCAATATTTTCCGTGTTTTCCTTGGTTATATTACAAGTAGATGAACCGGACTGGTTTGGCAGAAAAAACTGTGTGAGAGAAATATGCTACAGATTGCTCCATTTAAGTATATAGAAGTGTTTCTTATCCCTTTTAACCATAGCTGGTATTCCCATGTATTAATGTATTATCATTCATCCAACCAGTCCTGCTACATTGACAGACTTTTAGGATGCATTCAGTCTTTTGCTATCACAAATAATGGCACAAAGATAAGCCTTACGCAAATAATATTTTGTATTTTTGCCAATTGTATATTTTGAATACATTTCTAATAGTTAAGATTACTAAAGGCTTAAATACATACTTTTAATATGTTAGTGTTTAGAAAAATTTGTAATTGTGCTGTAATAGGTTCATTTACATCAATATGTTGTGAGTTGTATATCTGTTATTTTGTTACCTAATATGAAAAATAATAAGTCCTTTTTTTATCCATTTCCTCTCCCAAACTTCAAGTTAAAAGTGATATAACTATACTCTCATTGAAAACCTATGTAGTTAGTCAGCAAACTTATTCTAGTTTCCAAATACTCTTCTCTGTCCACCCTCCCTCCCACCCTTCAAGGCTGTTATTTGTACTATATACAGTTAAAAAACAATAAACATTACTATACCACTAAAGTGGAGTAATCTAAAGCACATTTTATTAGGTAAAAATAGCAGGTGGTAAATATAATTTCTAGTATTCTACCTTTTGAGTAATAAAAGGGAATTTGAAATGCTTGTGTATCTGAAAAGATGATGGAATAGTAAACAAAAAATCGCTATTAACCCTTCAATGTGAAAGGTGCAGAGTAAAAACAATGCTTCTGTGAATGTAAATTGTTTCAGAGTTTTCATTTTCAGTTTATGTAAATTCATTTTGTAACTTAGGAAGGAACAAAGTTAAATCAAAGTTGTGGGAAAATTCATAAAATACCATACTGAATCAAAGCATCTTATTGTTTATGAAGTTGATGGTATTTCAACAAAACAGAAAAACATTATTTCAAGTAATTCTAAAACTATTTTTTCAGTAGCTTTACTGATGTATAATTTAGCTAAAATAATATCAATTTTAAAATTAAATGTAGATTTTTATCATTTTTGGCATATGTACATAGTCATATAACCCCACCACAGTGAATACATACACTATTGCCAACTCAAAAAATTCTCCTGAGTTTTTTACAAGCCTCAATTCTGTCACTTTGCCTTTCATAGAATTTTATGTAAATATATTAATCAGTATGTTATCTTTTTTGTTTTCTTTTTTCATTTAGCATGATGTTTTAGTTTTATGAAGTTTAATTTTTAGCATATTTTAGTTTTATGAAGTTTAATTTTAATTTTTTTGGTCTAGCTTATGCTTTTTGCATCCTATCTATTGAATATTTTTCTAAGTTATAATCAAGATTTTCTTCTATGCTTTGTTTTAAAAATTGTATTATTCCAGTTCATACATTTAGTTATATGATCCATTTTTAATTTTTGGTTTTTACATTGTGTGAGGTACAGATTGATGTTACTTTTTTTTTTGACATGTAGATTTGTTTTGACACTATTTACTGAATACGCAATTTTTTCTCCATTTAAATACCTTATCATCTTTGTTGAAAATCATTTGCCCTTGTACGTGTGATTCTATTTCTGCACTCTATCTTGTTCCACTGATTTATATATCTATTATTATATGAATACCAAACTCTTGATTTCTGGAACTATAGAATATGTCTTGAAACAAGGTTATATTAATTCTCCAAATTGTTGCTCTTTTTCAAAATTGTTTTAGCTATTCTAGGTCCTTTGCATTTCCAGATAAATTTTAGAATAAAGTACTCAATTTCTATGAAAAGGCCTGCTGTGTTTTTCATTGAGATTGTATTGAATCTGTTAATCAATATTGGCACACTGGCCACATTAACAATATTAATTCTTCTTAATGAACATTTTATATAATTCCAACTGTTTATATTGTTTTGATATATTATAGTTTGCATTGTACAAACCTTGGACACCTTGTATTAAATGTAATCTTATGTGTTTTATATTTTCCAAGGTACTGAACACGGAATTTATTTAAACGTTATTTCCCAATTTTTTTGCAGCTAATATTTTGATTTTATATCTTGTGACTTTGCTTAATTGACTTATTAGCTCTAGTACATATTTTACAGAATAATTTGAACATTCTATGTTAATGATTATGCTATCCGTGAGTAAATAAAATTTTACTTCTTTTCAAATCTATAGATTTGTTATTTCTTTTTATTTTATTATTTTATTGTCTAAATCTTCTCTTAAATGTTGAATAGAAGTGGTAATCTTATTTTGATCTTAAATAGAAGGCATTCAATATTACACAATTAAGTATAATATTAGCTGTAGGCTCTTTATAGAGGCCCTCTATTAGACTGAGCATGTACTCTTCTTTTTTTAGTTTGCTGATAGTTTATTATCATGGATGAGTCCATCTTTTTCTGTATCTGTTTAAGTGATTGTATAATTTTGTTTCTCTTTATCCTATTGTTCTATTAAACCACTTTGCATTCATTGGATTAGCCTCACTTGTTCATGATGTATTATTATTTTATATATTGCTAGATTAAATTTGCTAATATTGTTGAAGAATGTTTACATATAGGATATGAAGTATGTTGGGCTTCCTGGTATTATACTGCAGGTCTCTGGAGTGTCAGTATCTTATTCTTCTGTTTTCATACTGGATATTTCAATGGGTCTATTAATTTCATTGATTTTTTCTTCTGCTCACTTCAACTTGCTTTTGAGTTAATCTAATAAATTTTTTATTTTAGATACTATAATTTTCAGCTCTAGAATCTTTAGTTTTATATAATTTCCATTTTCTACATAAATTCTTTATTAACAAAATAATTTAATTTAAAGTTATTTATATTACATACTGTGAGCTCTTTGCTTAATAAATCCAATACATGGGGCCCATGTCTATTGACTGCCTTCTCCCCTACCCCACTCCCAAAGACGTATTACACTTTTATTACATGTCCTATTTGAACACTGAACATTGGAATTATATATTATAATAACTTTGGAATTAGTGTGTGTGTATATATATGCACAAACATATACACATATATATACATACATACATATATATATTTTTCTATTAAAAAGTTAACTTACGTGGAGTCACACATGGTAATCTGCAGCAGCTAATATCTCTGCCAAATTGTTGGCTTTTTTGCTGCTATTTTTCTTACCTGGCCCCTGAAGTCTTCCTTCTGCCTATGTAGTTGAGAAACTGGTCAATTATTTAGGTAGAATTGCGCTTCGAGGTTCATGTAACTGTATCCATGATTCCCTTACTTCCCTTCACTAAATTTCCAGTTGTTCTTCCACCTCTGATTTCTGGTCTTTACCAGCTCAAGACACTAAAGTTTCCATATTTTTCAATTCAAATCTAATGATAATTGGGTCGTATTCTCTGCAGTTTGGGGAAAAAGCTCAGTCCAGCATGCAGGCAATTCACAAATCTCATAGAGGCCAGCAACTTTGCTCCTCCTCACCCTCAGAAGCAAATTACCTTTGCTTGGGATGAGGTCAGGAAGCTTTCCTACCCTTTTCCAAGTAGCTGAACCTGATTTGCTATAAAAAAGGAATTGTGAAGTGAGAGCGATTTTGTGCTTGTGCACCAATGAGGGTACACTCTCATTAGTGCAGACTGTCTCTGATCCTTCTCTGAACCATCTGATGGAGATCTATAGAAAATACCTGTAATTGTGGACTCCTCTTGTGTCTAAGGTTCCCAGGGATTGTAAATTCATGCAGACTCACACTCAAGAATTCATTGACATTTGTAGCTGTGTTTTTCCTTAACTACTCATATGATAACCACCACTTCCTCCTGTACTCTGGAAAAACTAATACTATTCCTGTGCCATCTTTCCTTTGAATGGCTCATTACACTTTTGAATTTAGTTTAACTTGGTTGCTTTGGGACTTCAGCTCTGATAGATTCCAAAAAAGTTACGGTTTTGTACATCATCTAGACTTTCCCTGTGGATTGAAAGTAATAAATCAGTGCAATCCTTCTTCCTCCCAGTTCATAAAAACCCTGAACTTATTCCCATAGCTGGCAATCCTTTTTAGGGTCCTCTCTATGCTGAGAACTTTTTCCATTGCTTAATAACTCCTACTTTGCTTTACTCACTCTCTGGTGTTTGAGTGCCTTATTCTTCTTGGTGGTGGGACAAGAACATGGAACTTGCCAAATTGTGGGAACAGGAACTGCAGTGCTCCAGCTTGCCAAACTGCTGGCGGTGGGAGTAAAAGGGCTGTTTCACTTCCTTGTGCTTGCTGAACTGTGGGAGTGAAGAAGTCACTGGGCACCACTCCCTCCAGCTCACCAAACATCAGAAGTAGGAAGGTCGCAACAATGCTACTAAGAACCAATACTGCTAACCTAAAAAAAAAAAGATAAGAAAAAAAGAAAGAAAACACTCAAAACACCATAATGTAAAATGTGAATTAGAAGTAATAGCATGAAACTTTGATTTGTTTAAAAAATATGTATTTACTAGCTCTACGCACTGAAAAGTCCTGGGAACAATGTTAATACTGCAGCAATAAACACACTAACACCCACATTTTGATCTCTAAAGACATTTTGGAGGATTCCATTGAGAATTGCTTGTTTCAAATGTGTTGTAACAAAAATGCTAAATGAGCCTGGAAAATTGTGTTCTGCCAGAAAGAAAGGATTTCAGACTATTTGGTTATGATCGGATTTGATGGCTTAAAATAGGATGATTTTACCATAAAAAAAGAATGATAATTGAAATGCATGTACACATATCAAACACATAAAAATCCATAATTGTAATAATATATACATATTTATTTATAATAAAAAGATTAAAAACTTTTTCATTGGAAGTTTCTAGAGCACATTTTAAACCACTACTGTGATGTCTTTTACTTTTCTTCTGTAATTTCTTTGAAATTCTATCATTGTGTACATATTCTTGTTTTATAATTATATGTCTGTAAATGTATTTTCTTATTAAATTGTGAGGTTCTGCAGAAAGGCAGCATGACTTAGTTATTACTATATACCCAGTGCCTGTAATAGTCTCTAATAGAATAAGCTCCCCAAGATGTGATGATTGAAGCCAGTAGACAATTGATTGATAAGGAGGCCACAATGTAATCATCATGGAAAGCAGTCTGATGATTCCTCGGAGCTAAAAATAGAACTACTATTTGACCCAGCAATCCCATTACTGGGTATATACTCAGAGGAATATAAATCATTCTACCATAAGGACACATGCACACTAATGTTCATTGTAACACCAGTTACTATAGCAAAGAAATGGAATCAACCTAAATGCCCATCAGTGACAGACTGGATAAAGAAAATGTGGTATGGATATACTATGGAATACTGTGCAGCCATAAAAAAGAATGAGATCATGTCTTTTGTGGGAAGATGGATGAATTGGAGGCCAGTATCCTTAGCAAAGTAATGCACGAACAGAAAGCTGAATAATGCATAAGTGGGAGCTAAATGATGAGAAAACATGGACACAAAGAAGGGAACAGACACTGGGACCTTCTTGAGAGTGGAGGATGGAGGAGGGAGAGGATCAGAAAAAAACAACTTTTGGGTACTAGGCTTAGTACTTGGGTAATGAAATAATCTATACAACGAACTCCCATGACATGAGTTTACCTATATACCAAACCTGCACATGTACCCCTCAACCTAAAATAAAATGAAAAAAGAGGCCATAAAAGGCCTCTTTGGCTATGTGGACTCTTTTTTGTTTTGTAGAAATTCATCACCCTTTACTGATTTATGATTAGTAAAAAATTTCTGTTGCGATAAGTTTGTGCCTCTGCTGTTTCTTCTTATGTGTAGAAAATAAATCATACAAAAGGAAAGACCTGTAGACTGTTTTCAAGATGTCAGTGAAACTGCTCACACAGAGATATAATGCTCTAAGGGTCCTGTGGTGCTAAGAGATTCTCTCAGACTTCCACCTCAGAGTCTTGTTCTACTTTAGATGTGTTCTGGCTCTACCTGGGGCACTGCAGCCTTCTACTGCTTTCTTTAGCACTCCACTTTCTTAATTTTTTTAATTTCAATAGTTTTTGGGCACACAGGTGGTTTTTGGCTATGTGGATAAGTTGCTTAGTGGAGATTTCTGAGATTTTAGTGCACCTATCACCTGAGCAGTATACACTGTACTCAATACATGGTCTTTTATCCCTCACATTCCTCCCAACCTTCCCCATACCCTGAATTCCCAGAGTCCATTATATCATTCTTATGCCCTTTGTCCTCATAGTTTAGCTAAGTGAGAACATACAATATTTGGTTTTTCATTTCTGAGTTACTCCACTTAGAATAATAGCCTCTAGTTCCATCCAGTTGCTGCAAAAGACATTACTTCATTGCTTTTAATGGCTCAGTAGTATTCCATGGTATATATGGTACATGGTATAAGCAGTGCCACGTTTTATTTATCTGCTCATTTGCTGATGAGCACTTGGTTCCACATCCTTGCAATTGCAAATTGTGCTGTTAAAAACACGCGTGTGCATGTGTCTTTTTCACATAATGACTTCTTTTCCTTTGGGTAGATACCCAGTAGAACCACTCCACTTTCTTTATCTCCACATTGGTTCCCAGGAACTCTGCTGCATAAGCTCTGCCATTGCCCCCGGTCTCCCAAACTGAATTCTCATATCCTTGTGTCCTGCCAAGTTCATTTTATTCACTTCTCCTCCAGACCTTTGCTCTCTACCAGATCTTCCATTCTATTATATGTGTAACACCTCTTTGCAAATACAAAGTTATTTCAAGTAGCATTTTTTTCTTTTTGAGGTATTGGAATCCAAGTTTTATCATATATATGTGTGTGTGTATATATATATAGTCCGTGTGTGTGTGTATATATATAGTCCATATATATATGATGGACTACTACTAAGCTATAAAAGGAATGAATTGGAGTAATATCCAGAACTTATAAAGAACTCAATCAAATTTACTAGAAACAAACAAACAACTGCATCAAAAACTGGGCAAAGGATATGAACAGACACTTCTCAAAAGAAGACATTCATACAGCCAACAGACACATGAAAAAATGTTCATCATCACTTGCCATCAGAGAAATGCAAATCAAAACCACAATGAGATAACATCTCACACTAGTTAGAATGGCAATTATTAAAAAATCAGGAAGCAACAGATGCTGGTGAGGATGTGGAGAAATAGGAACACTTTTACACTGTTGGTGGGACTGTAAACTAGTTCAACCATTGTGGAAAACAGTGTGGAGATTCAAGGATCTAGAACTAGAAATACCATTTGACCCAGCCATCCCATTACTGGGGATATACACAAAGGATTATAAGTCATGAGGCTATAAAGACATATGTACACGTATGTTTACTGCAGCACTATTCACAATAGCAAAGACTTAGAATCAACTCAAATGTCCATAAGTGACAGAATGGATTAAGAAAATGTGGCACATATACACCATGGAGTACTATGCAGCCATAAAAAAGGATGAGTGTGTCCTTTGTAGGGACATGGATGCATCTGGAAACCATCATTCTCAGCAAACTATCACAAGAACAGAAAACCAAATACTGCATGTTCTCACTCATAGGTGGGAACTGAACAATGAGATCACTTGGACACAGGAAGGGGAACATCACATACCGGGGCCTATTGTGGGTAGGGGGTAGGGGGAAGGGATAGCATGAGGAGATATACCTAATGTAAATGACGAGTTGATGGGTACAGCACACCAACATGGCACGTGTATACATATATAACAAACCTACACGTTGTGCACACACATGTACCCTAGAACTTAAAGCATAATAATAAAAAAAAAAAAAAAAGAGAGAGAAAAAAAAAAGGAATGAATTAATGGCATTCACAGCAACATGGATGAGACTGGAATGGAAAACCAAACATCATATGTTTTCACTCATAAGTGGGAGCTAAGCTATGAGGATAAAAAGGCATAAGAATGATACAATGGACTTTGGGGACTCAGGGGGAAACGGTAGGGACGGGGTGAGAGATAAAAGACTAAAAATAGGGTGCAGTGTATACTGCCTGGGTGATAGGTGCACCAGTATCTTACAAATCGTCACTAAAGAACTTACTCATGTAACCAAACACCACCTGTACCCCAATAATGGTGGAACAAACTTTAAAAAAGAACAAAGGCTCAGATAAAAAAAGAAATTCTTGCTCTTAAAACAGCTCTGTCATTGGTTAACTTTGTGATTCTTAGCAAGTTATTATAACCTTACTGAGCCTCAGTTTCCTCATCCATAAATGTGGGGAGTGGGACCAAATAAAATAATACATGTAAAGTGCTTGTATTTTACCAAGGCTTGATCCATGGTAAATATCCAATACATATGGATATATATTTGAAGTTAAATTTTAAATGAGAGTAAAAATCTTCTGGATTTATTTATCTAAATAAACTTCTTAGTAAACATAAGACTGGTTCTTATCTTGTGTTTCACAAGTATAATAGTGCAAAGAATAAGTAAAATGAAACCTAAAAAAGATCCAATCCTAAACTAGAACTTTGCAATTGCATATGGTATGACTTATTAAACTTACTAATACTTAGATCTCCTCACATAGCACAAAGAATGTAGTATCTACATAATTCAGAACTCATTTATTTTCTTGTTATTTTTGCATAGGGTCAGTATGAGAATGCAGAACTTGTTATGTGAAGGCTATGGAGTCGGCCTCACAGTATTCTGTCTGTGTAGATGCCAATGACTTCACGACTACAATGTTATTTTGAGCAGTGAAAACAATTTATTTAAAATGAAGAAAAACGTAAATGACTCCTGTAAAGAAATTAAATTAATGTTAGGTACTAGAACACAGATGTTTTGTGTGCCATACCTATGCAACCATGTCATTAAATTCAAATCTCTAATTAACAGACATCTGTTTCTTGTTCAAATTTGAAATGATTCATTAAAACCATTTGCAGAAACAAGTATAACTTGTGAAGAGAAAAAAATGTTCCTGACCTTTTCTCCACTTTAATTTTTTTCTACTTTGTAATTATTTTTAAAAACTGACTGGCTTACTGACTCAATGATTCAGCATTGAGACATATCTGACACTTCAAAGCCTGTCTCTCTTACTCATTAGCTTCACATCCTGTACCAACAAAAGATTGTGCATTAAAATCAGAAACATTAAATAATATTATGTCATGAAAACAGGTTGCCAAAACTTGGGAAAAGCAGTATAATTAATTTTTGAAGAAAAGCAAATGAACTAAGTTTAGACTTGCCTTGTTGCTCAACTTCTGCTTATAAAGAAACATTAACATTTTAATTTAATTAAGCAAATATTGTTGAACATCTATCTAATAGGGAAGTAACTGTATTGCAGTAGATGGGGAAAAAGAAGGCTTCAAATAAGATAGAATTTATGCAAATTCTAATTCTGAAACTAACTTTGTAACTTTAGTAGTTAGCGTCTCTGAATTCAGTTTTGCTTACCCATGATTATAATAGTGTTAAGACCAACATCAAGGAGCAAGATAGCTGAATAGAACCCTCTAGCAATCATCCGGTCTGCAGGAACACCAAATTGAACAACTATCCACATAAGAAAGCACCTTCGTAAGAACCAAAAAATCAGGTGAGTGATCACATTACCTGGTTTTAATATCATATCGAGAGAGACATTGAAAAAGGTAAGAAAGGCAGTCTTGAAATACCTATACTACTCCCCCATCTAACAGCAGCTCTGTGCAGTGGCAGGGCAGGGCAGTGGGGAGAGAATCTGCGTGCTTGGGGGAGGGGAAGTAAAATGATTGTGAGGTTTTGCATTGGAACTCATGGGTGCCTTTTCACAGCAGAAAATACAAGGCAGAATTCACCCAGTGGCCACAGAGGAAGCAAGCATTTAGACTAGTCCTAGCCAGAGAAGAATTGCCTATCGAAGTATTCAGAATCTGAATTCTGGCTAGCCTCATCACCTAAGGCTAAAGCACTCTGGGGTTCTAAATAATCTTGAAAGGTAGTCTAGGCCACAAGAAGAGCAATTCCCGGATTCCTGGGCAACTCCTAGTGCTCAGCTAGGCTTGGAGCCAATGGACTTGGTGTGTATGCAACCCAGTGAGACACCATCTGTAGCAGCCAAGGGAGTCAGTTTATGACCCCCATCCCAACCCTAGGCAATGAAGCTTGCAATTCTGGGGGAGACCCCAGGCAATGATGCTTGCAGTTCTTCTGCTTGAGAAAAGCAGAGGGAACAGAAAAGGGGATTTTGCCTTGGAACTTTGATACCAGCTCAGCCACACCAAAATAAAGCACCAGGCAGAGTCCTGAATCCCCCATTTCAGATCCTGGCTACTGGATGACATTTCTAGACCCACCCTGGGTCAGAAGGGAACATATTGCCTTGAAGGGAAGGACCCACACCTGGTAGGCTTCAATACCTGCTGACTAAAGAGCCATGGGCATTGAATAAGCATCAGTGGTAGACAGGCAGCAGTCACCACAGGTCTTGGGTGAGATCCAGTACTGTGCTGGCTTCAGGTGTGACCCAGCGCATTGCCAGCTGTGTTGGCCATGGGGAGAGAATTCTCCTACTTGAGAAAAGGAGCAAGAAGAGTAAAAAGGACTTTGTCTTGCAACTCGGGTACCAACTGAGCCACAGAAAAATAAAGCATCACACAGACTCCTAAAATCCTTGATTGCAGGCCTTAGTACCTGGATGGCATTTCTAAACCTGCCCTAGGCCAGAAGGGAACCCGTTACTATGAAAGAAGAGACTGGCAAGATTCATCACCTGCTGATCAAAGACTATTTGAGCCTTGAATAAACATCAGTTGTAGCCCGGCAGCAGTCACCACGGGCCTGGGATGGTAGTGGCTATAGGGAGAGATTTCTGTTTGAGGTAAGGAAAGAGAAAAGTAAAAAGGACTTTGTCTTGCAATTTGGGTACCAGCTCAACCACAGTAAACTAAATAACCAAGTATGTTCCTTAAGTTCCTGATTACAGCTACTAGTTCCTAGACATTATTTCTAGATGTACTCCAGTCCAGAAGGGAAATCAAGAGACTGGAAGGAAAGACCTGGGCCTGACTACATTCACCATCTGCTGACTAAAGAACTCTTAAGCACTGAATAACCATCAGCAGTAACTATGTAATAGTTGTCACAGGCCTTGGGCAAGAACTAGTACTGTGCTGGCTACAGGTGTGACCCAGAACATTCCCAGTGGTGGTAGTCACAGGAGTGCTTGTGCCACATTTCTCCCAACTCCAGACAGGTCAGCATGGAGAGAGAGATGCTGTTTGTTTGGGAGAAAGTAAGGGAAGGGAACAAGAGTCTCTGATGGACAATCGGGGAATTATCCTAGATCTCACCCAAGACTACAAAGGCAGTACACCTATGAGTCTGCAAGAGTCACCTAGTTATGGAGCTTGGGGTGTCACCTAATGCAGATACAGCTACAGTTACCAAAGACTTAGAATATAACACTCAATTCCCTTTGAATACTCGGAAAGTCTTCTCAAGAAAGATGGGTACACAGAAGCCTTGACTCCAAAGATTAAAATAAATACCTAACTCTTCAATGCCAAGACATGGATGCACATCCACAAGCTCGAGACCATTCAGGAAAATATGACTTCACCAAATGAGCTAAATAAGGCACCAGTGACCAAACATGGAATGACAGAGATATGTGACTTTTCACACAGAATATGTAAAAGAGCTGCTTTGAGGAAGATCAGAAAAAATTTAAAATAACAGAGAAGGAATTCACAATCCTGTCAGATAGATTTAAAAAAGAGATTGAAATAATTTTAAAACTCAAGCAGAAATTTTGAAGCTGAAAAATGTGATTGACAAAATGAAAAATGCATGAGAGTCTCTAGACAGCAGAAATGATCAAGCAGAAAGAATAGTGAGTTTGAAGATAGGATATTTGAAAATATACAGTCAGAGGAGATAAAATAAAAAAATAAAATGAAGCATGTCTACAAGATCTAGAAAATAGTCTGAAAAGGACAAATCTAAGAGTTATTTGCCTAATGAGGAGATAGAGACAAAGATTTGGTTAGAAAGTTCATTGAAAGTGATAAATAACAAAGAACTGTAAAAACATAGAGAAAGATATCTATATTTAAGTACAAGAAAGTTATGAAACATCTAGCATATTTGACCCAAATAAGACTACCTCAAGACATTTAATAATAAAACTCCCAAAGGTCAAAATAAACAAAGTTTCATTTGTTTATTTGGAAAGAAGCAAATAATGCATAAAGAATCTCCAATGCATCCAGCAGCAGACTTCTCAGTGGAAACTTTAAAGGTCAGAAGAGAGTGGCATGACATATTTAAAGTGCTGATTAAAAAAAAAAAAAAAAAAAAACTTTTATCATAGAATATTATACCCATTAAAAATATTCTTCAAACATAAAGACTTTCCCAGACATACAAAAGCTGAAGAATTTTGTCAACATCAGATCTGTCCTAAAAGAAATTCTAAAGAAACTTCTTCAATCATAAAGAAAAGGACTTTAAGGAGCAATAAGAAATTATCTCAAGGTACAAAACCCACTGGTAATAGTAAGTACACAGAAGAACACAGAATATTATAACACTGTAATTGTGGTGTGTAAACTACTTGCATCTTGAGTAGAAAGACTAAAAAATAAACCTATCAAAAATAGTGACTACAGTAATTTTCAGGACATAGACAGTATAATCAGATAGAAACAGAAACAACAAAAAGTTAAAAAGCAGGAAAGATAAGGTTAAGGTGGAGTTTTATATTGGTTTTCTTTGCTTGTTTCTTAGTTTCTTTATTTGTATTTGGAATCAGAGTTTAGCTAACAGTTTAAAATAATGAATTATATGATGTTATTTGCAGTACTCATTGTAAGCTGAAATAAAACACCTATAATGAATTCACAAAAAAATAAAAAGCAAGAAACTAAAACATCCCACCAGAGAATATTCCATTCACAAAAAGGAAGACAAGAAGAAAGGAAGAAAGAAATGAAGGAAGGAAGGAAAGAAGAAAGAAAAGGCCATGCAAAAAGCAGAAAACAAATAACAAAATTGCAATAGTGAGTTTTTATTTCTCAATAATAACATTGAATGTAAATGGACGAAACTCTCTAATCAAAATATATAGGGTGGCTGACTGGGTTAAGCAACAAAACACAAGACCCAACTATCTGTTGCCTATAAGAAACATACTTCACCTATAAAAACACAAATACACTGAAAATAAGAAATGGAAAAAGATTTACAGTGGAAATAGAAACCCCCCCCCCCAAAAAAAAAACAAGAGAAGGTATACTTTTATAAGATGAAATAGATTTGAAGACAAAAACTATAAGAAAAGACAAAAAACATTATTGTGTAAGGATAAAGGAGTCAATTCATCAAGAGTATGCAAGAATTGTAAATATATATGCACCCAACACTGGAGAGCTCAGATATATAAGGCAAGTATTACGAAAGCTAAAAGAGAGACCTCAAAGTCATAATAGTTGGAGACTTCAATACCCCGTTTCCAGCATAGGGCAGATCATCCAGAGATAAAATCAACAAGGAAACATTAGACTTAAACTGCACTATAGACCAAATGGAAAAAACAGATATTTACAGGACATTTTATTCAATGACACAGCACAGCACACACTTTTCTCCTCAGCACAAGGTGGTTCCTAAGAATAGACCTATGTTAGGACACAAGACAAGTCTTAAAAACTTAAAAAATAAAATAAAGTCATTTCAAATATCTTCTCTGATCACAATGGAATAAAACTAGAAATCCAAATCAAGAGGAACTTTGGAAACTATACAACACATGGAAATCAAATCATATGCTCCCAAATGACCGGTAGGTTAATGAAGAAATTTTTTAAAATTGAAAATTTATTTAATCAAACAAAAATGGATACACAGCATTTCAAAACCCACGGGAAAGAGCAATATTAAGACGAAAGTTCATAGCAATAATTGCCTACATCAAAAAGTAGGAAACTTTACATAAACAAACCTAATATCACATGTTAAATAACTAGAAAACCAAGAGCAAACCAAAATACAAAGTTAGTAGAAGGAGAAAAATAAAGATCAGAGCAGAAATAAATTAAATTGAAACAAGAAATAAAAAAGGTCAATAATATCAAAACTTTTCTTAAAAAATGAACAAAATTGACAAGCCTTTAGTCATACCAAAAAAAGAAAAAAAAGAGAGAGAAGATTCAAATAAATAAAATCAGAGAGGAAAAAGGATACATTAAAATTGATATTGCAGAAATTTGAAGGATCATTAGAGATTGTTATGAGCAACTATATGGCCATAAATTGGAAAATCTAATTAGAAATGGATGAATTTCTAGACACACGCAATCTACCAAGATTGAACCATGAAGAAACTGAAAACCTAAATAGACTAATACAAGTAACAAGATTGAATGAGATTGAAGCCATAAATAAAAAATATCTCAGCAAAGATAAGCCTGATACCTGATGACTTTGCTGCTGAATTTTGCAAAAAAATTTAAAGAAGAACCAATACCAATTCTATTCAAACTATTCTGAAACCAGACAAAGACACATCCAAAAAGAAAACTACAGGCCAATATCTCTGATAAACATTAATGAAAAAATTTTTCAACAAATTACTACCAAACTAAGTTCAACTGAACATTAAAGTCATTCATCATGATCAAATGGGACTTAGTGCAGGGATGCAAGGATGGTTTAACATGCAGAAATCAGTGAATGTGATACAATGTATCAACAGAATGAAGAACATAAACCATATAATCACTTTAATTGATGCTGAAAAAGCATTTGATAAAATTCAACATCCCTTCATGATAAAAATCCTCAAAAACTTGGGCATAGAAGGCACATACTCCAACATATTATGCTATACCATATATGGTAGACACATCTAGTTTCAAACTGAATGAGGAAAAACTGAAAACTGAAAAACTGAAAGACTTTCCTCTAAAATCTGGAACATGATAAGAATGTCCACTTACACCACTGTTATCCAATATACTATGAGAGGTCCTAGCTAGAGCAATTAGACAAGAGAAATAAATAAAAGGCACACAAATTAGAAAGGAAGAAGTTAAATTTTCCTTGATTTTATATATATATATCCTTATATTTGGAAATAACTAAACTCCAAACTCCACTAAAAAATTATTAGAACTGATAAATTTAGTCAACTTGCAGGATAGAAAATCAACATATAAAAATCAGTAACATTTCTATATGCCAACATTGAACAATGTGAAAAAGAAATCAATATTATTATTATTATTTTTTGAGATGGAGTTTTGCTCTTGCTGCCCAGACTGGAGTGCAATGGTGTGATCTCAGCTCATCACAACCTCTGACTCCCAGATACAAGCAATTCTCCTGCCTCAGCCTCCCAAGTAGCTGCAATTACAGGCATGTGCTACTTCCTTTTGGAGTAGGTGACATCTCTTGTTGCATTGATAGGAACTTTGGCATATGTTTAAGGCTTCATCACTATTTTTGAAAATATTGAAGCTAAGAAGTTGCTACTCCTGTAACGTGCAGTGACTGGAACGTAAAAATTACCACAGCCAGCTAATTTTGTATTTTTAGTAGAGGCAGGGTTTCTCTATGTTGGTCAGGCTGGTCTCAAACTCCCAACCTCAGGTGATCCACCCACCTCAGCCACCCAAAGTGCTGGGATTACAGGCATGAGCCACTGTGCCTGGCCTAAAGTAATCTTATTTACAATAGCTACAAATAAAATAAAACACCTAGGAATGAACTTAAGCAAAGAAGTGAATTATCTCTACAATGAAAACTATAAAATATTGATGTAAAGAATTGAAAAAGACATTAAAAAAGGAAAGATAGCCCATGTTCATGGATTGGAAGAATCAATATTTTTAAACTGTTCATACTACCCAAAGCAATCTACACTCAACACAATCCCTATTACAATACAATGTCATTCTTCAGGAAAAAATAATTCTTCCTATAGAAAAAAAAAGTCTAAAATTTACATGGAACCTCAAACGATACAGTGCAGCCAAAACCATCCTGGGCAAAATGACCAAAACTCAAGGAATCACATTATCTGACTTGAAAGTATACAACACAAAGCAGCATGGTACTGGCATAACATCAAACACATAGACCAATGGAACAGAAAAGCCAGCCCAGAAAGAAATCCACACACCTACAGTGAACTCATTTGACCAAACTTGCCAAGAACATAAGTGGGGAGAGGACAGTCTTGTCAATAAATAGTACTGGGAGAACAGTATATCCATATGCAGAAGAATGAAACTACATCCCTATTTCTTGTCATACACAAAAATCAAATCAAAATGAATTAAAGGCTGAAACCCAAGACCTCAACCTATGACACTACTACAAAAACAACTGGGAAAAGTCTCCAGGACATGGTCTGGGGTTAAGGATTTCTTGAGTAATATCCCACAAGCACAAGCAACCAAATCAAAAATGAACAAATGAGACAACATCAAGTTAAAAACCTGCACGGCAAAGAAAACAATCAACAAAGTGAAATGACAACCCATAGAATGGGAGAAAATATTTCCAAACTACCCATGTGACAAGGGATTAATAACCAGTGTATGTAAGGAGGTCAAATAGCTCAATAAGATAAAATTTAATAACCCGATTAAAAATGAGCAAAAGATTTGAGTAAACATTTCTTAAAAGAAGACAAATGTAAAAAGCATACAAAAATATACTCAACATCATTGATCATTAGAGAACTGCAAATCAAAATTACAATAAGGTATCATCTCACTCCAGTTGAAATGGCTTTTATCTAAAAGATAAACAATAACAAATGTTGGCAAGGATGTATGGAAAGAAAACCTTCATACATTGTTGGTAGGAAGGTAAATTAGTACAGCCACTATGGAGAACTGTATGGAGGTTTCTCAGAAAACTAAAAATAGAATTAGCATATCATCCAGCAATTTCACTGCTAGGTAGGTACCCAAAAGAAAGGAAATAAGTATACCAAACAGATATCTGTACTCCCATGTTTATTGTAGCATCATTATCAATAACCAATATTTGAAACAGATGAATGGGTAAAGAAAATATGGTACACATACACAATGGAGTACCGTTTAGCTAGTAAAAAGAATGAGATCCTGTCATTTGTGACAACACGGATGGAACTGGAGGACGTTATGTTAAGTGAAACAAGTCAGGCATAGAAAGACAAACTTCACATGTTCTTACTCATCCATGGGAGCTAAAAATTAAAATAATTGAACTTATGGAAGAAGAGAATACAATGATGCTTATCAGAGGTTGGAAGGGCAGTGGTGGGCGTGATGGCTAATGGGTACAAAAATGTGGTTAGATAGAATGAATAAGACCCAATATTTGACAGCACAACAGAGTGATGACAGTCATTAAAATTTATTGTACATTTAAAAATAACTAGAAAAGTGTAACTAGAATGTTTGTAACAAAAATAAAGGATAAATGCTTGAGATGATACATATTCCATTTACCCTGATGTGATTACACATTGGTGCCTTACCAAAATATCATGTCCTCTATAAATATACACAAACACTATGTCCCCATAAAATTTTTAAAAAACAGGGCAAGCTATTTAGAACAAAACAAATGCCATCTTTAAAGCGCTGAAAAAAAAAAAAAAAAAGACTATCAACCTAGAATTCTCTATATGATATAGACATAATATATGAAGGAAAAATTGAAAATTTTTAGATTAAAAAAAGTTGAGCAATCTTTTCATCAATAGAACTCTACAGGAAAGGTTAAAGAAATTTAGATTGGAGGAAAATGATACCAGAGAGAAAATTACATCTACAGAAACCAATAAAAGCAGCACAAATAGAACATACATGGTTAAATATAAAATGAATTTTTCTTCTTTCTTAGCAAAGAACACTCTTAAATAAAAATAATATGTTGTGGCTTTTATAAGACATGTAGAAATAAAATGTGGAAACAGTGTAAATGGAAGAATACTATTTTAGTTTCTTACAGTATACAAGAAGTGCATAATAATTCTCAGTTCACTGTTATAAAGACACATACTATAAATTCCTAGATTAACTACTAATATAATTAACAGTTACAAATAAATGTTAATAAATGAAATAAAATATATATTTTTAAACTCAGTTAATACTCAAAAGAAGTTAAACAGAGGAGAAAAATAAAGCAAACCAGCCAATCTAACAAACAAGTCATATGGGATAAATGAAAAGTAGATAACAATTTTTTATCTTTAAACCTAATTATAGAAATAAGGCACAACTCTTTGTGACACCCGTATCTGAGATAAGGCCTAGACTCAACAGGAAACAGTTGTTCTAATCTCCTTACAAAAAGCCCTTTGAAGTACAATGACATTAAAATGTATTCATCATGCCTCCGATATCGGCCTGGTGATTGTTGCCATTTTCACCAAAATACCAAGCTTCATCTCCTGGTGTCTGGTTTCTGAAAAGGTAAAATACCTGTCTACAAAATGGATTCCTGAAGGTCAACTTCTAGGCTCCAATCCAGAATAAATAAACAAGAAAGATTGTTTTCAAATTATAGTTTCAGTTCCTTCCCAGTATTCTGTGGCTTATAAAATATTTTTTTTTTAATAGGCCAGGCATGTGGTGGCTCACCCCTGTAATCCCAACAACACTTTGTGAGGCCGAGGTGGGTGGATCGCTTGATCCCAGAAGTTCAAGGTCAGCCTGGGC
The DNA here is from genome assembly GCF_047675955.1 of Chlorocebus sabaeus. NCBI lineage: Eukaryota > Metazoa > Chordata > Mammalia > Primates > Cercopithecidae > Chlorocebus > Chlorocebus sabaeus. Next base: position 57,567,768 of record NC_132914.1, read on the forward strand.
AACATGGTGAACTGTATCTCTACAAAAAATACAAAAATTATCCAGGCATAGTGGAACATGTGTATTGTCCCAGCTACCCCAGAGGTTGGGTTGAGAGGATTGCTTGAGCCCAGGAAATAGAGGCTGCAGCGAGCCGTGATCACACTACTACACTCCAGCCTGGCTGGGCAACAGAGCGAGACCCTGTCTCAAAAAAGAAAAAAAAAAAAAAAATTAATACCAGGAGTTAAAAATATGTGGGTATAAAAGTAAGCGTTTGGGCTATATAACATAGATAGACTAACCTCCACCACTGTCATGAGTTTTCAGACTTTCTAAGACCCACCTCACATGTAAGCTTAGAACACTGGAAACAGTAGTGGCATGTTCAAGTGGAAAAATGAAACAAGATGCTATGCAAGGAAAAGGTCAAATCCCTGGCTACATTCCTGGGATTCTTTTTGATATTTTCCTTTTGGAGTAGGTGATATCTCTTGTTGCACTGATAGGAACTTTGGCATATGTTTAAGGCCTCATCACTATTTTTGAAAATATTGAAGCTAAGAAGCCGCTACCCCTGTAACATGCAGTGACTGGAACATAAAAATTACCATTGGGAAACCTCACTTTGTCTCAGAGAGTGGCCCAAGTTATTACGTGCTTGATTTTTGGTTGTTGGTCTTTTTTTCCTTTGCTTTGATCCAATTAAGAAAATTATGTATTTCCGAACATGAAGAGTAAGACTTTTATTGATGTCCGAGATTTCCAAATTCGCTTTTTCTTGATTACTCCCGTGTTTCCTTTCCTCAGCCCTGGACTCTGATTGCTTGTCCTTCTAAGACTGTCATATCCTCTTCTGGCCTAGTCCAATTTGGAAAGCAATTAGGATTATATTTTCTTACTTTCCTCTTGTGTTTTTGAGACGGAGTCTCGCTCTGTCCCCCGGCTGGAGGGCTGGAGTGCAGTGGTGCCATCTCAGCTCACTGCAAGCTTCGCCTCCCGGGTTCATGCCATTCTCCTGCCTCAGCCTCTGGAGTAGCTGGGACTACAGGCGCCTGCCTCCATGCCAGGCTAAATTGTGTGTTTTTAGTAGAGACGAGGTTTCACGGTGTTAGCCAGGATGGTCTCGATCTCCTGACCTCATGATATGCCCGCCTCGGCCTCCCAAAGTTCTGGGATTATCCTCTTTGTTTTTGTATCTATAATGATACCAGGAAAATATTTTCATTTTCTCTGAAAATTTTTCATTTTTATTTTTGTTAGAAATCTAAGAATAGTGTTGAATAATAATTTTAGGATCGGAAATAACACAACCAAGTGGGAATGAAGCTGTTAGATAAAAATTTAAATGGAAATTTAAGTAGGAGTTCTTACAAGGAAAAAGGACTGGGTAGATTTGGTGCCTAGAACGAAATAGAACCTAGTTGAAAAGGCATGCCAGGGTTGGAACGCAAAAATCCAGGGAGTTTCTGATTATTATAACCACAGTTCCATAATAATTATTATATACAATTTGGGTAAAATAACGTGAGGAGGCAGGGTGAACAATAAAATTTTCCTTTAAGTTTCTCTGTTTAGTTGTTTTGGTTTCAAAAGACTCAGGAGAATTCTTAGATATAGACAAACTATCTTTGTGGAACACTGGGAAGGCAGAAATCAGTCTCCAACAGATTGCTTAGCAAGATGATTTTTCTCTGAAGAAAGAGGAGAGAAGAGAAGGTGGTAGGGAAGGGGAAGGAAAGGAAGGAAAGGAGGGGAGGGAAGGGGAGGGACGGAGAGGGAAGGGAGGAAGACTGAGATGTATCTGGGAATTCTGCAAGTAACTGTTTTTGTTTCCTGCTGACCAGTTATAGTGGCATAGGAATGGCAAGACCCGAGAGAGATAATTGTGTAATATATCAGCTCAGATGGGATTCTCAAGTCCAGTATTTGGCATAAAGTAACAATATAGTCATTTTCAAGTTTTGTGTACTACATAGAAACAGCAATAGAATCAGTGAAACTGAGGGAGTGTGGAAAAATTGATAGATATTTTGGCAGTAGCAGCCTATGTGAAAGGCAAAACAAGCACCAGATGCCTCCCGCCACTGAACTCTCACTCAAGCGTTTGCAAGGAGTTAAACACGGGGACTGTGGCAACACCATGTAAATTAACCATGGAGATCAATGATGTTAAATGTATTGCCATGGTGGTTCATGAGGACTGAGGGCAGGTATTCAAAACAAAAAAAAAGGTAAATAAAATTATTTTAATAAAAATAAAAACTGTGTTACATCTTAGTTTGTGAATAGACATTTCTGTTAATGGCACTAAACATTAACAAGTGTTTTGCATATGGTGTCATGCTAAGAACTTTGCACACAGTATCTGGTTTAATCGCCACAATAATTTTTTCCTATGAATTCCAGATCATTATTTCAAATTGTTACATCTACAAGGAAATTTTTAAAAATTGTACCCAAACATTTTAACTTCCATGAGAAACCCAAGGCTTAGAAGCTTGGTTCTATCAGTCAGCCAAGTTGGTTTTTCTCTTTGTACACACTGTCATTATTATAACTGTGTTGTACCACTGCCCCTCAGCTGTGTAGGCATGAACACAATCTGAGTGGTCACTTTCTGAGCAAGAAAAGAAGCATATCAAGCTGTTGGAATTCTTCAGGAAGAGAATTGCTTGCTGAGAAGGGTTAATATGGAAGAAAGATGTAGAACATATGGTGTTCAATGCATTAGTTCATGTTTTATCTCTTTGTTTCTTCAACCCAAATTGCTCTGTGCATGAGAGTGAATGCTTAAGACATTATGTTTTAAAACATGCTCCTGGGGACACCATTTCTACAGAATGTTAATAGGCATAACTAAAAGGGTTTGTAGGTCAACATAAGTGAAGAAAACTATGAGTGTAACAAGGTTAAAATCTGTGTGTGCAAGAATGGAGAGGGGGTAGGTGGGTTCTTTTTTCAGAATTCACAAAGCCTTTAATAACTGCAGAAACTCTCAAATGTTCTAATGAATATTTCAGTGTAAATCTCCTAGGATGATTATAATTTGGAATGCTTCTTCAACTTATCTGGGCAGGGGTTTCAAAAATACAGAAAACATTTATTTGTTTACATATGTTTATGTGCATATACATTTACATATGTATGTATGATTTGATTATTTGCTAGGTATGCAATTTTTGTGATAAGATGTGTATTATAAAACACTGGTCTCTAAGAAAGATATTACTAACTAGCTTAAAATCTATGAATCAGTCTTCCAGTCCCCTATGGGGCCATTACTGGAGATACTGAACCTTTTTACTTTGTCATTTATCTTTGCTTATGGGCACAGGAAGACCATGCTGCAAGACCTGCTTCCTTGGGTAAGTGGTACTTACATGCCGATGTAATCTTATCTTTGAGTCTTTGGAAATGATTTGAACTTTTAAGAATAATGCACAGGCAATCACTCGGCTGACTATGATACCTGTGAATTTCACTGCGTGGTATTTTTGCATTTTTGACTTTAGGCAAGTCAGTTGATTATTCTGCAGTTTAATTTTCCCTTCTGTAAATGAAAATCTGAGCTAGAATAGCCTTAATATCTCTTTTACATATATAATTCTCCTATTCTACCCCAAAGTTTAGTAAGATTTTAAACTCTACCAGATCAACAGCCTGTTTAGTAGCCTCAGGATTTTGTTATCAACAAATTAGCCTCCATGGTAAATTTCTCCAAGTATCTCAGAAAAGCTTGTTTGTACTTCTTTGCAACTAATTAAACATAGGAAAACATAATAAAGAGAACAGCTGGCATGGTGCCCAAATCCCCACATTCAATTAACCCCAACTCCTTTTTATGAAGTAATACATGAAGATTTTAAAATGCCATTATTCTTAAAATACATACTTTTTTTCTCTTGGTTTAGAAATGCAGAATTACTACTTCTCTTCTCTACTCCTTCCTCTTTCAATCCTCATTCTCCAGAGAATGGCAGATGTGTTGCATTAGACCTGTGACTGTTGCCACATGATATTTTCCTGAGGTCATGTTTTTCTCTTTGTGCACACATTTACTAATTTATGAAAGCATATTTCTTGAAAAGAATATCTAAAAGGGAACATAGGGATGTGGATCGATAGGAACCATGACTTTAAAAAGAGACTAGTGGGAAACCACAGAAAATGTCAATATAAAAACTCTTATCAGCTCTACACAATGCTGTTTAAGAAGTAAGCTTTGCCTTGGGGTGCTCTAAACCAGTTATTCATTAACTGACAGGAAATGCCTGACCCAAGGGATATTATTATTTCGAACTTCATCTTTTGCTTTTCTTCCCAAAGTCTACAACGTCTCTATTTCACTGAATGCTTCTAATAAAATCCTTTTTCTGGCAACTACACATTTTCTAGAAAATGATAAACTGTGTCCAGAAGGAAAAATGGAATTTGTTTTAAATGTTGTCTGAAGGTTACAATCTTGTTAGAAGTCCATGAATTTGAAAAATGTTCACTATGCGATGTATGACAGCTTCTGCATTATGCAACAATTGACATCATGTTAGCTAGTGCCACTCTCCGCCAATGTTTTTGTTCAGAAATTCCACCAAATGAAATTTTATTTACCTAACCCATAATTATTGTTCCTAAAATATTTTATATAATTTTTGGTTCATAATTAGTTTTCATTAAAGACTGAAGACTGAAAAAGTATGAACTGATGAAATGTAATATTCAATTTTATGCACATGTTTTTTCTTTTTTGCTAAAAGTTGTGTCTTACATCTCCTGAATACCATCTATCTTCTCTGAATTTAATATTTGGTTCACCAGAATACAAATGGTAGCATTTTGAAACTTATCTCTAACCTGAAAATGTTTTAGGATCATCCAGTGTTTTGTAAGAGAAAAACGTAAAACAATACCTATAGCTGATAAAACTGTCCTGAATAACTCTGCTGTGCATTTAACTCCCGAGCTTTGTTTCCATCATTCCAACCTTGAGCAATGGACTTTGGGAGGAATTGGTAATAAGAGAAAGTACATGTGCACTCTAAATTGTAATGGCAAATGATCTTCAGTGTTTCTGGTTATATGGTAAAAGGAAATCCAGGGTAAATAACTTTTAAGTAGTATGGGCTATATTTCACAGCTGCTTAGGATATTATGTTTTCAGGAGAGTGGTAGGTATCTTACATAACAATTAGTGCCTGCCTGTATAACACCTGTTATGTATGTGTAGGTGCTCTTCTGCTTTTCTCTTTGGAGTATTTTAAAGACTCACTGGTCGGTGGCTCAAGCCTGCAATCCCAGCACTTTGGGAGGCCGAGGCGGGTGGATCACGAGGTCAGGAGATCGAGACCATCTGGCTAACACGGTGAAACCCCATCTCTACTAAAACTAAAAAAAAAAATTAGCCGGGCCTGGTGGTGGGCGCCTGTAGTCCCAGGCTGAGGGAGGAGAATGGCGTGAACCAGGGAGGCGGAGCTTGCAGTGAGCGGAGGCCTGGGCGACAGAGCAAGACTCTGTCTCAAAAAAAAAAAAAAAAAAAAAAAAAAAAGGATTCACTGGTACTGCTTGGGTGACATCAGGAAGGTAAGCAGTGTTTGAAATCTGCCTAAATGGTAAACAAGAATACTTACCAATATCCAAAAGGAAAAATAAGATACATTTAAGAAGTATTATGAAAAAGTATCAACCGGCTTCATTTATGAGTTAGAAGAAGAAATGAGACATGGCCACAGTTTCTCCAAAGATTTCATTCCCAAATAGCAGTACTCTAAAAATAGTTCAAAAGATAAGGAAACAAATTATCCCTTACTGTATACTTATTTGCTGTTCTCAGGTTTTGGACTAGGTAGACTGGCTTGTCTTCTGTGATTCATATAGTTTTGAAAGATTTCTCTCTAAAATGTTTATCAGTTTAAGTGAATTACAAGAAAATATTTTAGAATAATGAGGTCTAAGCACATTGAATACTTAATATTCCAATTAAGTTTATAAGAAGTGATGAGGTAATAGGAGACCATATGACACCAGGCCTTCTTTGGGGCAGAAGGATGAAATATATAGTCAAGGGAATTTAAAACAATACAAGAAATGACATGAAGAAATAGGAGCATAGGCAAGGATAACTTGTAGCCATGTAGTAATTAGATGGAATGGATCTATGCAGACTAATATTTATTATATAAGGAGGGGAATGATCAACAGCAATCTAAGACAGACTATATATAACCAACATTTGAAAATCTACAGCTGATTTAAATGTGTCATTAAACATTTTCTGTAAAGTTGTAGGTTAATACAAACAAAAAAGGCAATTACTGCAATTATTGTTGTTTCCAGGCAATGACTTTTATAGGCTCCTGACAAATCAGATTTCCAAGGGGTACCCTAACTTGTATTAATACAATTTTTTTTTTTTTGCACAATATGTTTAACATGAAAGAGTTCAGGAAAAGTGGCAGAAGAATTACTAGTTTTTCAATCTTATTATGCAAATTGAAAAACCCATTCATTATTGCATTCAAGCCTCTCTGGCATTAGTGGGCTCTGCAATTGGAGAATGAAATATTTACATTTTTCAATTTGAACACTCTAGAGTGCCAGAATGTCTGTATTTATAATCTTAATGAGTAAAATAAATTTCAATATTAAATTTGTTTAAAATATATCTGAGAAATGAGAAAACAGAATTATCTATCCTTTCATTAATGTTTTAATTCAATGTTTTATGTATTCTACAAATAGAGAATTTGTAAAGAATTAAACACAATATTAGGCACGGGGGATGCAGAAATGAGTAAGATTCAGGGATGCTTAGTTTGTAATTGAGAGGATTGTTGGTAAGCATTCAACTGAAATTGAAGTGCAGTGTGGTTTGATAAAGACATAAAGCGTTTTGGTTTAGCCCAGAGGATAACTCTTGTGAATTGTCCTGCAGTTTATTCTGCAGTTTACTCAGGTGGGAATGTCCACTAGGCAAGGTGTGCATCCAAGGAGAATGATTTGGGAGTCTTAAACATCCTGTAGGGCTCACTTCCTACCCTACATCTTTCTCCACCAGTGCCTTCTAAGGCTTCTTTACCTGGAATTTAACTGTATCCTTGTCCTCTCATAATGCTTCCCGTCAGAAGTATTACAATTTCCCAGTCACCTGCCAAGGATTGTATTCAAGGTGCAACTTAATAGCACAACAGCTAATCTACAACTTCATTTTTTTTTTCTTTTCTTTGGTTGAAAAAGGAAGGTAATTTCTGAGTGCCTGACATTGGCCAAATCTTTTTTGTTACCAAGTGATTGATGGAGTTCTCCCTGGCTGACTACCCCAGGACAGAATGCCAGAAGAATCCTGACTCCTTTGACTTGCACAGGTAATAGGCTTCTGGGCACAGGCCACTTAACGTATTGTGACTACAGTATGTAAAAGGCTAAAGGTGTCTCACAATGAATCTGCCATACTTCATATGACAAGGATTCATATATGTGCACCTTTTGTTCTGTTCGTATTCTGCAAAGCTTGCCTCCTGACATTTTATTGTACCAGGTCCCATTCTCAGAGTGGTTGTAGCTTCCATCCTCAAATTTCAAACCAGATCACTACATTGCCATTAGCAGTCTTATTGTGGGCAAAAACAAAAATAAGCTACCATAAAATAAAAATGTAATTCTATTTTTTAGTTTAATTTCCTGACCACTATATTGGAGCAAAATAGTTGTGAGGTCCTCAAGGGAAGATATCATTTGTATATTTACGTGAGCCAGGTAGCCGTTATTCCTGGTTGGGTATTATGTTTATAGATCTCTCTCAAGCCTTGTAAGCTTTAGCAGCACCAAGCTCTGAATTTACAGTTTATGGCCCTCTAGAAGGATTGACAGGAAATATGGACCATATACAGATGTCCTGTTTTACATCACCAGGCATATCAGAGACAGCTGTAACCATCAGTGTCTGTTACAAATTCTAATCTGAATCTAACAATGACTAAAGCTGCAGAGCTTATTTACTGTCTTTTACTGTGTATTTCATGTGTCAACATTTGATGTGTTTCATCTGTAACACAGAATGAAATTTTGTGCTACTTTGATTTTCATGGTCTTTTTTTTTTTTTTTTTTTTTTTATAATGCAGAATGTCTCAAAGACTGACAGTCACACTTGACTCATTATTTTTTTGTTTATGAAAATATCAGAAAGACGACACCTAGGATAAGTTTTCAATATCAGTGTATTCAAACAATAGCAGTAAGAAAACAAAAGCACTTCCTTAAATCTTTTTCACTTAAATAGTAAGTATGATATTGTATTGGGGGAATGAAGTTATACTTGGGATTTTTAGATGTTCAATTTCTCAACAGATTGTTTAAATCAATAGTTCCTGAGGCAAGAGATATATATCACAATTAATGTCTGTCAAATTATTATTATATGGGAATCTGCAAATAATTTGATTTTAAGAAGGGCTCTTCATTCTCACCTGAGTAAAATATGTACTCCTATCTTTATAGGTAATGGATGAGGGAAAAAAATTGAATAACTATTTTTGTTTTCTAGAAAAAGCTTCTATTGAAAAATATCAAGTTTAAATAATAATATTATCCTGTCTCTCCTATTTCAAGCAAGTACTTCAATGTAATTACCAAACAACAATCTTATGCCTGGAACTGTAAAAATACACATTATATTATTTATGTTTTACAACTCTATGAGGCAAGTTTTATTTTCCTCTCTTGGAGAAAACTGAGGCTTAGAGCACTGTACTTTGGCAAGCATGACCACAGCCCTATTATGTGACAGAACATACATTAAGCCTTGTAGGATTTAATACTTCTGCTGTACACAAGCCAACCAAAGGCAAAAATCACCTTCAAAACAATGCTGAAGAGACAAGGATCAGCAACTGTAAATAATTATATTAAATGAGAAGTTCATTTCTCAATGATGGGTCAACTTTTCTTCGCTGCTAATACTATTTTTGGAATATTTATTTGCTCTTCTTATGGAATATCTGGGGCAGGTGAAACAAACAACCTTTTCAATTTTAGATGTGTAGATTCTAAACAGCAAATTAAATGTTTAATATAGTTGTTCTACAATTAAAGCTCTTATGGGAGACCTTCCTACCAAAATAATTCATTCAGTAGGCAAGAAACCCCTACACAATTTTGGGTGACTTTTAGAATATTCTTCAGTTATGATGACTAAGAACAATTAATGTTCTAGAGGATTCTGGAACGTATGTATGTATGTATTTTGAGATGGAGTCTCACTCTGTCACCAGGCTGGAGTGCAGTGGCATGATCTTGGCTCACTGGAAGCTCCGACTCCTGGGTACACGCCATTCTCCTGCCTCAGCCTCCCTAGTAGCTGGGACTACAGGTGCCTGTCACCATGCCTGGCTAATTTTTTTTGTATTTTTAGTAGAGACCGGGTTTCACAGTGTTAGTCAGGGTGGTCTCGATCTCCTGACCTCGTGATCCGCCTGCCTCGTCCTCGCAAAGTGCTGGGATTACAGGCTTGAGCCACAGCACCCGGCCTCTGGAATTTATTTTTCTTTTATTTCTTGGGTTATCTCTACATGAGCTGCAGATGCAGAAGGCTTGCAAAGACTTCTGCCGTAGTTAATATGAGTTTTAGGGCTTTTATTCATTTGCATGACTGGTATACTTATGTGTAAAAATGGCGTTCTATTGAAAATTTCTAGGGAGCTGCCTAAATGCAAAACATATTTTGAAAGGAGAAAAATGACATCTATATTTTTATAAAGGGTAACTGTAATCACAAAATAAGATTGACTTTTTAAATACACCTTTTTGTTGTGGAGTAGTTTTAGATTTACAGAAACATTGCAGAGATAGTACACAGAGTGCCTACATACCCCTACAACCAGTTTCCCTTATTATTAAAAGTTGACATTAGTATGGCACATTTGTCACTACTCTGAAGTGATAGTAATATGTCATTGTTAATTAAAGTCCATGCTGTATTCAGATTCTCTTAGTTTTTACCTAATGCCCTTGTTAGGTTTCAGGATCCCATCCAGCGTAACACATTACATTTAGTTTTCATGTTTCCTTAGACTCGACTGTGCCAGCTTCTCAGGTGCTCATTCTTTTTGAAGACCTCAGCAGTTGAGGAGTACTGAATAGGTATTTAGACTGAGTTTCTGGGTTACTGCAAGGAAGACCACAAAGACGAAGTGACATCATATATCACATCAAGGGTATATACCGTCAACATGATTTATCACTGTTGTTGACTTTAATCACCTGGCTGAGGTAACTTGTCAGGTCTCTCTACTATAAAGTTCTTCTCTCTCTTTCCATACTTTTCCAAATCTAGACTAACATCACATTTAAATGGTAAGAAATTTGATGTTTAGAGATTATCTGTAGCTATACGATTTATGTAGTTTTCTTTACTAAAGACTCTTTAAATTGATAAACAATATTAACTTAAAAAGTCAGCACTTTTTCCCATTAGTTTGGTTGAAACTATTCAAGTGCTTCAATACAACACACAGTAGTTATTGAAAAGTATTAATTTATTTCTTCTGTCCCTCCAAAATACTTACATATAGAAAAAATAGGTATTGTTCTACCAAATGGATCCAGTGTTTGAATACAAGGGATTAAAACAGTCAAGAGCTGTATGTTTCCTCATCATGTGTTATACCAGAAATGGTATTATCATCAAGATGTTCTGCCCTCTTGAAACTGAGAATGCCTGCTTTTTATTTTTCATTTTTTGCTTGTGAAAAATTAAAGCAAAAATAATAGGAGAGAATATAACTAGGACAGATAATATTATTAAAAAATATAAAAGATATAGTGAGCATGATGGTTCATGCCTGTAATCCTAGCACTTTGAGAGGCCAGGGCAGGAGGATCGCTTGAGGCCAGAAATTCCTACCAGCCTGGACAATATAGCAAGATCCCATCTCTAAGAAAAATTTAAAAATTAGTGTAGTATGTTGGCACACACTTGTAGTCTTAGCTACTGAAGTGGCTGAAGCTGGAAAATTGTTTGAGCCTGGGAGGTCAAGGCTGCAGTGAGCTGTGATTGTGCAATTCACTACACTCCAGTCTGGGTGAAAGAGTGAGGCTTTGTTTCTAAAAGAAAAAAGATGTATAAGAGGATGAAGATGATGTTGAATATGAATAAGAAATTCATTGTTATAAAAAGTGTTATATCAGGGAAAGGGAATTTTCAGCCAGCAAAGAAACAAATTCTAGTGCCCCACATTGTTTCATATGTTATTAAAAAGACTGAGGCAGATCCCATACTTGTCCTTCTTGCATACCTAGAATAACGACTACATTTCCCTCCTTGCACTTTAGTGAGATACATATGTTACTCTGCAAATGGTAAATGCTTACTTTGCTATGCTCCTTTTTAGAAAAAAATTGAGTATTTTGCTACCTACTTGGCAGTCTATGATAATGGCCTAATAAGATATAATACATAGTATGTGACAAGTGTCAGAGATGAAATAATTTGTAATTTGAAAGAGTGGAAATTTCAATTTACAAACTGTATGCAGTTTTATTCTCTAACCATATTACAACATCAGACATACCCATTAGACAATCATTGCTGTGTCAACTATTAGGCAAAGTTTACATGCATATTTTCTTTTATATTATTTCTGTGTGTGCTTATTTATACTTCTAAGTTTTGTCTAATATTGATTGTCTGTTACAAAGTGCTAGAATTGCTACAGTTACACCAAGCAGATTTAGGCAATGTACTCAGAACAAGCCAAAACTATATGTTGAAGACCACAGTGACACAGACACCTCATGTGTACTGTGTGTTTATTGTATAACTGGCTACATTCATTTAACACTTTCAATTTCCCTTGAGGCAGTAAATTATTATTCCTACTGCATAGACGAGAAAGCCAAACCATTTGCTTGTGCTCAAATTCCAGCTCTGTCACTTATTTTAGAAGCTTCAAAGCAGCAGTTGGTTTCTAGATTCTGCTTTCAACTATTATGTGCTTATATTGCTTTGCAATGTCAAAAATAAAAGGTCAAAAGAAATTTTGAAAAATAACTAAGAAAGGAATTTTGGAGTCAATGATTCTCTATTATTTGTGCTCTCTTATTGCCACTGACCTGAAATGTGAAAATCACCAGCAGAAACACTCTTGCATCAAAGAAATAAAATAGGCAAACTCTACAGTGACAGGAGTTGATATAAATGTGAAATTACCTCTGAAGATTATGTGTAATAATATTTTTATTATATCACATATATAAAATCAATGAAATGTACATCTGTCCTGTGTATTCCACTTAATTCAAAATAGACAAAATTCCACCCTCTAAGATCTTTCAATTTGAAATTAGAATTGAACTTGGAACTCAACAAGTCAATACTGTCATCCATTCAATGTCATTAATCTTTTGCACTAAAAACAATAATTGAATCTCTTTCTCTAAATATTTTGAAATGATAATCTAAAATCCCTGCATACAAAGATTCTATGCAACTGATTCTCTCCTGTCCTTTCAGCCTGCACATGAGGTTCTAAGTCAACTACTCAACAAATGAACTTTTCTTGAAGCTATTTTTAAATTATAAATTTCTTCATTAAATAATCACAGAACAAAGGTGAAAAGCTTCATGACATTAGTCTAGGCAATGATATTTCATATATGAATCCGTAAGCACAGGCAACAAAAGCAAAAATAGACAAATGGGATTACATCAAATGAAAAAGCTTCTGCACACCAAGAAAACAAATAACAGATTGAAGAGACAAATTATGTAATGAGAGAAAGTATTCGTTAACCACACATCTGATAAAGGGTTAATATTCAAAATATATAAGGGACTCAAAAAATTCAGTAGTAAGACACCAAATAACCTTACTTAAAAAATGAGCAAAGACTCTGAATAGACACTTCTCAAATAAATACATACAAATGGCTATCAGGCATATGAAAAAAATGCTTACTATCACATATTATCAGAAAAATGCAAATTAAAACTACAATAAAATATCACTTTACACTTGTTAGATTGTCCATTATCAAAAGGATGAAAGAAAATAAGTGTTGAAAAGGATGTGGAGCAAAAGAACCTCTTGTACATTGTTGTTGGGAATGTAAATTAGTAGAGGAGTTATGGAAAACAGTATGGAAGTTCCTCAAAAAACAAAAAAAGGTATCAAGAACTACCATTTGATCCAGCAATCCTACTAACTGGGTATATATATTAAAAAATGAAATCAATATATGAAGAGTTTCTGCACTTCTGTGCTCATTCCGGCATATTCACAATAGCCAAGATATGGAATCCACATATGTGCCCATCAACAAACGAATACACACACACACACACACACACACACACACAATGGTATACTATACAAACTTAAAGAAAGAAATCCTGTCATCTGTAACAGTATAGATGAACCTGGAGGGCATTATGTTAACTGAAATAAACAAGTCACAGAAAGATAAATACCATGTGATTTCAGTGATATGTGGAATCTGTAAAAGTAGAGCGAATGGAATGGTGGTTACCAGAATCTGGGGATGGGGCAAGGGTTGGAGAGATATTGATCAGAAAGTACAAAGTTTCAGTTAGATAAAAGGAATACGTTCAAGAGGTCTATTGTACAACATGGTGACTGTAGTTAACAACAATGTATTGGAAAATTACTAAGTGAATTATTGTAAGTTTTCTCACCTCAAAATATAAGTATTTGAGATAAGACATATTAATTAGCCTGATTTAGTCATTCAAAAATGTACACATATTTCAAAACATGTCATACATAATAAATATATACAATTTTTATTTGTCAACTTAAAAAATTAACTAAAAAATGATGTGCTCTGGCAAAGGAAATAACAGAATATGAATATATGGCCTATCCAGAGAACAAGTAACTGTCCTGTGTGTCTAGAAGTAAAATGGTGAACATCTAGAAAGGTGAATTAGACAGAAGCCACCTTTATAATATCCAAATAAAATATTTTATTAAAATTATAAACATTAAAAAAATTTTAGACATCTCAGTATACTTTTTAACAGATACTGATTGTACTATCATAATAACTATAGATTTCTGAGAAGCAAGCAACCAACCCGTCTTCTTGGTTTAATTCCAAGTTCTAAGATAACATCCTTTTTCCTGTTAGAATAAAGAAGGTGGACTTTCTCCTTAGGTCAGCTAAGACATGGATCTGATTCTCTTTTCAAAGATCTTGAGCATCAATCCAAGGAATTCTCTTCCTATATGAAACTATCATATGGAACCAAAAAAGAGCCCACATAGCCAAGACAATGCTAAGCAAAAAGAACAAAGCTGGAGGCATCATACTACCTGACTTCAAACTATACTACAAGGCTACAGTAACAAAAACAACATGGCAATGGTACTAAAACAGATATATAGACTTAATGAAACAGAACAGAGGCCTCAGAAATAACACCACATATCTACAACCATCTGATCTTTGACAAACCTGGCAAAAACAAGCAATAGGGAAAGGATTCCCTATTTAATAAATAGTGTTGTGAAAACTGGCTAGCCATATACAGAAAGCTGAAACTAGATCCTTTCCTTACACCTTATACAAAAATTAACTCGAGATGGATTAAAAACTTAAACGTAAGACCTAAAACCATCAAAACCCGAGAAGAAAACCTAGGCAATAACATTCAGGACATAGGCATGGGCAAAGACTTCATGATCAAAACACCAAAAGCAATGGAAACAAAAGTCAAAATAGACAAATGGCATCTAATTAAACTAAAGGCTTCTGCACAGCAAAAGAAACTATCATCAGAGTGAACAAGCCACCTACAGAATGGGAGAAAATTTTTGCAATCTACCCATCTGACAAAGGGCTAGTAACCAGAATCTACAAAGAACATAAACAAATTTACAAGAAAACAAACAAACAACCCCCACTCAAAAAGTGGGCAAAGCATATGAACGGATACTTCTCAAAAGAAGACATCTATATGGCCAACAAACATGAAAAAAAAAACTCATCATCACTGGTTGTTAGAGAAATGCAAATTAAAACCACAATGAGATATGTCTCATGCCAGTTAGAATGGTGATCATTAAAAAGTCAGGAAACAACAGATGCTGGAGAGGATGTGGAGAGATAGGAATGCTTTTACACTGTTAGTGGGAGTGTAAATTAGTTCAACCATTGTGGAAGTCAGTGTGGTGAATCCTCAAGGATCTAGAATTGGAAATACCATTTGATCCGGTAATCCCATTACTGGGTATACACCCAAAGGATTATCAATCATTCTACTATAAAGACACATGCACACGTATGTTTATTGTGGCATTATTCACAATAGCAAAAGCTTGGAACCAACCCAAATGCCCATCAATGAATAGACTAGATAAAGAAAATGTGGCACATATACACCATGGAATACAATGCAGACATAAAAATAGTTGAGTTCACATCCTTTACAGGGACATGGATGGAGCTGGAAACCATCATTCTCAGCAAACTAACACAAGAACAGAAAACCATTTATGGCATACTGGCACTCATAAGTGGGAGTTGAATAATGAGAACACATGGACACAGGGAAGGGAACATCACATACAGGGGCCTGTTGGGGAATTGGGGGTTAGGGAGGGATAGCATTAGGAGAAATACCTAATGTAGATGACAGGTTGATGGGTACAGAAAACTGCCATGACACGTATATACCTTTGTAACAAATCTGCACGTTCTGCACATGTACCCCAGAACTTAAAGTATAATAAAAAAAGAAACTGTTTTTCTATAGGCATCTTTGCATGAAATGCACACGTGCTTAAATCTTTCCCATCTAAAGAAAAATAAGTTCTCATCTCCCTCTACTAATCCAGATGCTGTTTCTTGTTCCTTTTCATAACAACTTCTTAAGGAGTAATCTGAAACGTTTTTTGTCAATTTTTCACTTTCCACTCACTTTCCAACCCATTCCATTTTAATCTTTATCACTCCACTCTAAGTGTAAAAGCACCAATGTTCTTTTTGTCACTGAATAAAAAGACATTTCTTAAGG
The DNA here is from genome assembly GCF_047675955.1 of Chlorocebus sabaeus. Taxonomy (NCBI): domain Eukaryota; kingdom Metazoa; phylum Chordata; class Mammalia; order Primates; family Cercopithecidae; genus Chlorocebus; species Chlorocebus sabaeus. Next base: position 57,583,778 of record NC_132914.1, read on the forward strand.
CATTATCTTATGTGACCTTTCAGCATAATTTTACCTAACCTCTTTCTCCCGGGAGCAATCTATTTCTGTTAAACATTCTCCTGGTTTCCATCTATTTTCCTTTTCTATCTTTTCTGCTTTCCTTTAGATTCTGATGTTGCCCAGGATTCTTTGAGTCAGCTTTTTCTGCTCCTACACATTCTTCTATCACAACCCCATTCATTCCCAAGGCTTCATTTACCATCTACATGCCAACGATTTCTATGTTACTATGTCTAGTCCAAACCCCCCTCTGAGCTTTAGATTTCCATTTCTGACTGTTTATTTGACATCTTCACTTATGTATCAAAAGCATGTGAAAATCAGCCCCATCTAATTGTTTAAACTTGAAATGTATAAATCATGCTTTACTCTGTAGTTTCTTAATCCCCATTTCTAATAAAAACTAAAAGCTGGTTTAAAAATATTCCTAGCAATTTATTGTGCCTTTGGGGGGTCTAAATTTTGTGGTTTTTTTGTTAATATTTTATCATGGTAATATAAAAATAACATAAAATTAGCCTTTTGAACAATTTTTAAATGCAGTTAAACAGCAATAAGTACATTCAATTGGTTACAAAACCACCACCACTATCCAACTCCAGAAATTTTTCATTAGTCTAAATCAAAGCTATTGTTTTAATCAAGAATATTTCTTCATAATCCACTAATTTTCTTCCATGATCATTGCTTCTATACTATATTATTGCTGTTGATTCCTAAGTAGTATTTCTACAAAAATACTTTATATTATAATCCAATCCTCATATTTTAGCTGATACTTTTTTTTTTTTAAGTTTTAGACTGTTCAAGGTTCCATTGTGTTTAGGAAAAAAAGTTAATGCATAAAGCAAGTCTTGTCTAGCTTTATTTTCTGCTGCTCTTTTGGTTAATGTGCTTTAATGGTTCTATTTAAAAGTTTTCAACTTTTTCATATCAGCTTTGCTTGCTCTTACCATACCTGGCAGTCTTTGCACGTGCTATGCCATCTCCTTGGAAATCTCTTGCCTTGCCATCTAAGTCATATTCATGCTCAATGTAGGAGACCTTGCCAAATATTCCAATCTAGGTTATGGTCATCTGTCACATTCTGCCATATCACCATGCAAGTCTTGATTTCTGTTACTCAGTGCTCTTAAAATTAACTTGGTCAAAGTTTTTTAATACTAGATGGAAGTTTTTCAGAAGATGATATCAATAGCATTTCTGATACTTAATATTTGTTGAACATGTACATGTCTGAAATATTTATGGTGTCTACTATTCCAGATGCTATTTTAGGCACTAAAGATACAGCAGTGAGCCAAATTGAAGTCATTGCTCTCTTGGAGATGCCATTCTAATAATACAATGTTGACAATGAAACAAAACAAATAAATTCATATCAGTTGATAATGTGCTAAGAAGAAAATTAAAGCAGGATAATGAAAGAGTGATTAGTATAATATTTTAAATAGGTTGAACACAGTATTTTTTTTTTTTTGATAAGGCTCTATTTAGTGAAATACTTGAATGAAATGAGACACCATCAGGGATATCTAACAGGAAAGCAATCTAGAAAGAGGGATTCTCAAAGGGCATGAAGCAGTGTGGGCTTGACTTGATCAAGGAGGAAGCCAGTGCTTCTGGAGGGGGCAAGTGAGAAAATGAGGGACAGCAGATGAGCCATCATCTAGGGCTTTAAGAACACAGTTAGGAGTTTGAGTGAAATAGTGAGCTATTGGACATTTGTGAGTGCAAAAGTGACATGATCTGGCTTTCTTTTTCAAAAGAATAGGATAGCTGTTTTGCAAAGAGTAGGCTTTAGAGAGTATGGAATTAGAAGGACCTCATAGGAAACTACTTACATGGTGCTGATGAGTTATGATGGGTTAGAGCAAAGTGATCAAAGTGAAATGTTTAGAACTGGTTTGATTCAGGATAAGTAAGGTAGAACTAACAGTATTTGCTTATGAATTTGCTGTGGGATAACAAACATGTAATGGCTTACTATTTCACTCGAAGTCCTAACCATGGTCTTGAAGCCCTACATGAGCACTCGTTTGCTGTTCTCTTATCACTTTCTCACTTGCCCTACCCCAGGAGCACTGGCTACCTCCTTGACCAAGTCAAGCCCATACTACATCAAGCCCTTTGAAAATCTCTCTTCCTGGATTGCCTTCTGTTAGATATCCACCATGATACCTTACTTTATTTAAGTATTTGAAAAAATAAACTATAATATATATAATTCCAAGAGTTTTGGCTTAAGAAACTGGGAGGATGATATTGTCATTTACTGAGATGAAAACAGAGGAGCAGATTTGATCGTGGCAATAAACAACTCAGTTCTGGACATATAAAGTTGAGATAACTCAAACATAGTCAAGTGAAATAGTGAGTAGAGAGTTAAATATATGAATAGATAAATTTGGTTTACTATGTAGTCATGAAACACTCTTTGAGCCTTGGTTTCTTGGTCTACCAATTAACCCAGTTACATTCTTTTTTTGTGATTAAAAGCAATATACATTTAAGTATTCAAACTATACCAACACAAAATAAGCATTCCATACATTTCAGTATTTTTTTCTCCCATTAAAAGTCAGCTGACTTCATAACTTTTGTGAGATCCAAATGGGGCACAGGAAAATTTCTATAAACTCAGAAACATCAAAATATAAAGTATTAGTACTATTACCATTGCCAATATAACTAATAAGATCTTGGTACATTAAATTTGTTTTTATGCTACTGTTGCTTTTGGAGTATAAGGCAACAGATTAAATATGTATAGGAAATATAAGGTCTATTTCTTTGACTTTTGTGTAGTAGAAATCTCAAGAAAAAGAAGCTGTTTTATTTTCTTGACCTTTATATAATTTTCAAGTCAATGGCAAATTATAGTTCTTAATCATTACTTGGACAAAAGTCATATTAGTACCCAAGCATTATTTATGGTATTAATTTCCTAGAAGATATATTGCAAGTGGAATAATTTTTCCTGTGAAAGAAAAGATACAATAAACTAGGAATCATGACCACTTTTCAGGATATAGAAATGGATGGTGTTCAGTGCCACAAATACAATTTATCTTGGTATAATCCGGTTTCAGTTTGATTAGACATCACATAAAGGGAGCAACACAAGCAGAATGTCTTCTCTAATAAAACCAAATTTTTATTACAAATGTATCAGCAGTGATCTTCGTTCTTTAATCTTTGTCAACTCAACTACTCTAAGTCCTGAATACTCATGAGATACTGATAAAGACAGTATATCCTTTCTGCCCTTTTTATCAGCATAATGTAGAAAATGAGAAAAGGATCTCATTCTGGTATCTATCATGTTCATGGTCATGAAAGTAAGATACAAAAATGACATATTCATTTATTTAATGTAATAGACTTAGTTCCAAAAGTCAGAGAGAAGAGATCAAGTGAGACAGTCATTTCTGAGTTAAAGAAACTGTGACTATGGTCTTATAGAAACTCACTAATAAGTGTTTAAGAACTTCTATGATGGAGATCAAAAATAATAATTCAAAAGAGATTTTCAAGCAAAAGTCAAATAAGTTTTTATGTACATATGTTTCCTTTGTGAAAAGCTACACTGGTGGATAGTAGTTCCGAAAATGAAAAATTTAAAATTAAAAAAATGGAAGAATAAAGCTAACAAATAGTAAAATGTTGACAGTGACTTGATCAGTGTGAAAATGTGTAAAGTAAGCAGACTGACAATAGTATATTAAACTCTGAGTAAGAGTCAGGCAGAGGAGGAGGAGTCATCACCAGTAGCTGTTAGATAAAAGGCACCAAAGCATGCTCCTTCAATTAAGTAACGGGCTTTTCTCTCCTTGTTTTGCTGTGTTTAACTTAGAAGTCTGAGTTGTGATATGCGTCTTATCCTTATGTCTGGTTTAATGACCTTGAACATGAAAACCTGTCTTTTAACTTCCTATTCTTGGTTTGCATACTGATTATGATTTCCATTATCTTTGCTTTTGATCACTTAGTTTTTGCTTAGTTTACACCACAGATTTCACTGCTTTTTCCTGAATAACTTTGTATTGCCTCCTCTCCTTGATGACTTTGCTTGTGTATCTAATCCTTAGCCTCCTCTAACTCTGATTAACTCAACTATGGTGGCCCATATAAAGAACCAGACACCCATTGGCAATGAAGATGATTAGTTTGGATAAGAGGTTAAGTGATAATTGAATATGTTTTACTGTCCCTTTTACAATCAGAAGGTGCTAAAAATATTCCTCTCACCTCTCAGAGTCCAAAAGCTGAGCTATATCCCTGTTATCTTTGGTAAGGCCTTTTCCTCGATAGAGAATTTCCTGACTTCAGCATGTTCTCTTTGAGTGGAGAAAAAGAAAAGCTATTGCTGTTTGCAAAGCTCTCAGCTTTCCTGCAGAATGCATTGCTTTATTCATTAAATCAATAAATATTTCCTGAATGGGCAGAGCACTATAGTAAACACTATGAGAGATCTAAAGCAAGTTAAGGCTCAGACCCAAAACCCCAAAGCTTATCAGTGCTAGACACCTGGACCAAAAGGTCACCTCTGAATCTTGATAGCAGTATTTCATGTATATAGGTGGCAACTCTCTTAGGGTTCTTATAAAATTATATAATGGCAACTAAGTGTCTTGTACTGTGGCATGTTTTCGTCTGTGTCCTCTTAATGGAGATATTCAGAGAATGTAGAATTAAGGATGAAAGAAAGGAGCTGCATATACTTTCAACGTACGTATTTTTAGAAACACAGTGCTTAATAAATGCTCTAATAACATTAAGCAAGATTAAAAGGGTTTTACTGATCTGTATAGATTTATATTTGGACACAAATTATTTTCTTAGAATAAATTCCAAGTAAAATAGCTTACCAAATGAAAGTGTAAAAATAATTCTTATGGAGGTCCTTGCAATATGTCAGACCTGAGTGCATGTATGTGTCATGATTTCCTATCATCCTATTTTTTATGAATCCAGATGAATTGGTTGCTTCTATATCAGTGTCTGAAATACGTTATGTTATATTCTAAAAGCAATATTATAACTTTTACTTAGTAACTTTTAACATTCTAACTGATTAATTTGTCAGCTGAATGTGTTTTCCAAATGCTTTCATTAGTTATACATTTTTTCTTTTCATTTATTTTACAAATCTTTCCAAAAGAAATAAAAGAAATGATTCCATTTTCAGAACAAAAGATTAAGTTTCAAAAGCAAATACATGTCCAGATTCTGAATGGAGTGTCTCAAAGCATCTTCACCCTTAGAGGGGAAGTTACTGAAATTAGGTTAACTCTTTTCACGAATGAAGACTCTGTGTTTTATGTCAAGTCAAGTCGTTTCTTTTCTAATTAGGCAGTATAGTGTAATGCTTACCTATCAAGGCATTTGAAAAAGACTCATAGAGGTTCCATGCCAGCTGTGTCTCTTTCTAGAAAGTCAGATATTCTCTCAGTTATCATTATCTGTTAAATTAGGATAATAACATTTCGTACCTCAAAGGGTTATTTTAGGATTACATGTGATCCTGCATATAGAACACCTAGTAGGGGGTCTAATAATAATCTCTCTCAGCTTGACTCTAATTAGGGACTGCCCAAGTAGAAAGGTGAGAATAACTATTCACAGGCTTGTCTTTAAGAATCCATGAGAGACATTTAAGTTTAACAACACAAAGGAGGAAGACAGAACAAATATGTATGTTGGTAGTGGCTGGGGAATACAGAGATGGTGGGCAAAAAGGAATTTGCACCTTGCTGAAATCAGTTCAGTGAAATATATTTAATGATGTATACCAAATCCCCAGGGAAATTTGAAAGTGCAATGGAATCTGTGAGTAAAATAACCCATTGAGGGTTGCAGGTCGGGTAGTGATAATGGCAAGTTTGGACTGACCACATAACCAAAACATTAAATGAGCTGAGAATTAAACTCAGGTTGCCTGATTCTTAAGTTAGAGCCACTTCATCTTTCTTTCATACACCCCCTAGGATGACATTCCTTGGCTTTTCATTTGTTTGTTTTTTGTTTTCTGTTTTTTTTTTTTTTTTTTGCTTTAAGTTAATGTAAAGATTGGTGCCATTTTAAATTCTTCTATAATTTAGAACTACTCTGGATTAGCTTAGTCCAAATTTGAATTCACTTATGATCAAACCAATAGTAACATTCCCAGGATATGCAACTTGAGTTCCTGAAAGATGGTTCTCTTATAAAACAACAAATTTCAAAGCAAATTATTTTGCCCATTTCTGTAGCAATCTTGTCTTATTTTCTTGTTCACTCACTGAGGTATAAGAGATGACAAGCTTCCTTTGACACGGTTTTAATTAGTTTCCATATGTGATACTTTTATACCATGTGGTCCTGGAATTTTCTTTCTGTATGGGAAAAAAAGGCCACTTAAACTGTTTTAATTATTTACCTGCATCAGTTCTGATAATCCCCAAACAGATGGCTTTGCCACTTTTTTGCTTATTTGTGCTTCTGATTTTTTTTTTTAAAAGCTTTGCTTTCATTCCAGCAAGTCAGATGGACTAGTTTACTTTCTGAGCAATTGTGTTAGAGAAAAAGTAAAAGATCAACTGTAGGTCAGCTGAAGGATTTTGTGCAGTTTAACTCAATTACAGGGAATGACTGAAATGAATTTAAAATTGCCTTTCCTGAAGGATGAATAGATGTTGTCCTCTGGTTTCTGACAGGACAGTGCTCGTAGGGCTTTATCAAAATGGATAAATTTTGGCTTTTTAAAATATATTTTTGGTCATGGGAGTTGGGTGGCAGAGAAGAAAGTTGTTGTTTGGTTTGAGCTTCATTCTGTTTCCACAGCTGCATTAAACTAACAGCCAGTTTTGGCAAGAATAAATCATTTTGTATAAGCAAATGAGGGATGTATTTGACAGCAGTGACTAGTTTTTAACATAGATGAACCTTTTCCACTCTTGAAAATGAAGGCCCTAGCTGTGCTGCCTTTTGAGAGTCAAGGGGGAACACTGACCCCTTTCTCTTCCTCTTTCTTCTTGACCTTGGTTAATCTTGTGCCTGGCAGAGAGCTGCAAAGAGGAGTCCACAAGAAGGCTTGAAGCCTACACTCTCTCAGAACTTTGACAATTCTTTCTAATCTCAGAGTGTCCCTTTATACCTCCACCAGCCTAACATTTTCTTTTTCCACCCCATCTCCTCTTTTCAAACCTCTGCTTTAAATTTGCCTCCTTCAAGAAACTTCTCCTTGTCAAGCTCATCCACAGTAATTCCCCAAAGCATTTTGTTTGGCATTTACAGCATGAACACTTATTCTTATTTACATATTATACTTGAACTCTTATTTAATATACGTATGCAAGTCCTGTGTTCTTAACTGGATTTTTAAATCCTTCTAAAGCCAGATATATTATTATTTCATTTTATGCTGTATAATACAGAAAGCATTCCAGAAACTTTGAAATTCCCTCTTCTCCCACTTCTCTGCCTCTCATTGATTTTTGAATTGGTATCTCGAGTCTCTTTCCTTTTCTTGATTTTCTTGGCTCACAGTCCTTCAGTTTTAGCAGTTGTGGCTATTTAGCCTTAGCTGATGACATCATTCTCATTATTCACTACCCTTTTTATTTACTTCTACTTAATAATATATCTTATTTGCCATAACATCTGTTCTAAATTTTCACTAGGCTTCTCAGTCTCCTTAACCTTATAACTATTCTTGACTACAGTAAATGACATAGGCTCCTACATTACTGCACAGTTTGAGGCTCTTCATCGTCTTTCTCCCTGCCTCTATTTTCTATATGTATTAGTCCATTTTCATACTACTATAAAGAACTGCCAGAGATTGGGTAATTTACAAAGCAAAGAGGTTAGTTGACTCACAGTTCAACATAATAAGGAGGCCTCAGGAAACTTACAGTCATAGGGGAAGACGAAGGGGAAGCAAGGCACCTTCTTCATGAGGCGGCAGGAAAGAAGTGCCCAGCGAAGGGGGAAGAGCCCATTATAAAACCATCAGAACCCAGGAGAACTCACTCACTATCGGGAGAACGGCATGGGGGAAACCGCACCCCTGATTCAACTACCTCCACCTGGTCTCTCCCTTGACAGGTGGGGATTATGGGGATTATCATTCAAGATAAGATTTAGGTGAGGACACAAAACCTAACCATATCACTCTGTATCTTCCCATCTGTCTCCTTTGTAGCTGCTACCCCTGAAGAAGTGTCCTTCCCCTCCAGCACATGCAGCTTATCCTTCCCATGACTTACTCTCCTCTCAGAAATGCTGACCCATGGATTACTTAGTACTGCTATAATCTCTACTCCCCTTACTTAACAATGTGCTTGAATCTGTCTCTGACACATTGTAGTTTCCCAAGAGCATTCTTGGATGAATGAATGAATGGTCTTTTCTAGTGTAAAATCTAGCTACTCTTCTTCTATACTTTTAATATCAAAGTGCTGTATGTATTAGGCAACATTTGGTGTCTTTACTTTCTAATCACAGATGAATTGCATAATTCTGGAAATCACATTTCTGTGTTCATGACATCACTGAAATTCCCTTCAGCAGCAGACGGGAGGCTCCTCCATGTTGCTTTCTAACATCTTCTCTCTTGTTTTTCTTTATTTTTTCTCTTGGCTCTACATGTCATTCACTTAGTTTTCAAATTTTCGAATCTAGTTCACTTTTAATTGTACCCTCTTTTTTCCCTTTACATTTAAGTGTCTTCCCAAGTTTATTTTCTTCGTTTCACCTACTTACTTTTTCCACTTGAAAATCTTACATAATTGGGTGGTTTCAATAGTCATATTTTTCCTAAATTATCTCATAGTCATGTCTTTTGAACTAACATATCTCCTATAGAAATTTCTATCCAGAATTCCAGAAAACTGCCTGATCAATCTTGGATATCCCATCGACACCCAAACTTAAATTCAGCACGCTGTCTTCCTAACATGTCTACGTTACTTTACAAACAAATCCCTAAAAGTGTTTTTATTGTTTGCAATAATATTATCCAAACTATTCAATCCATTATTTTTGACTCACCTACAATGTGTGTCATATGTTTTGTCTTATTTCTCATCTGGCTGCAACCTCACCTGTTTAGGCTACCACACCTGTTCATGCCTCTTTTATTTTTGTAGTTGGTTCTTAGTAATTACCATGACTCCATTATTTGCTCCACTAACCTTCTGCCCTCCTCTATGCCAGCTTAATTTTTCTCTATTGATGAGGCTAACAGTAGCTGTTATAATAAATAAGCAATTAAATGTCAGTGGATAAATGCAACAAAATTTTAATTATAGCTCACATAAGGGTCCAAGATCATCTCAGGTAGACAAGGAAGGTTGTGAATTTGCCCCATGTAATTATTCAGAAGCTTAGACTGGTAGAGGCTTAGACAGTCAAAATACATGTCTCCCAACGTTGCCTTGGGCCTCAGCATCCAACTGATTGGGTGGGATAGAACAGCACGGAATGCCCTGTGGGAGGTAATTATATGCACCAAGATAGAAAATGAAGGCAATAACTTGTGCATCAATTTCACAGGTTAGAATTTATGGTCATATGGCCACATGTCACTGAAACAGTTCTAGAAGGTATCATCCCTCGCTGTTCAGGCACTTCTCAGTAACAATTCCATAGCATGGAACGGTAAAGCACAGTAGAAATATTTCAATAGTAAAGCCATGCGGGCATAGAGTTTGCTTTCCTAATTTTTTCCTTGTAATAATTCAATTTCTTTAACAAATATAAAAGTGTCTCACCACATGTGTGCACACCTTAGGAATCAGAAGTGGAAATTTACACGTAGAATAACGGATACACTTTTATGCAGTTCTGTATTGTCCGAGTTTGACCCATGACTTTTTATTTCCTTGGAAGCTCTGAACACCAAATTTGTCTTTCCAGCCAAGTGAGGCTGCCACAAGGTTTTGGACACTGCTTTCTTACTGGCTTTTATGCCTTAGGAATAGAAGCAAATAATCTTAAGCGAAAAAATAAAGTTATGGTAAACAGCACTTACTACAACATAATTACTGTTTCTTGGAAATATTATATTTTTGTTATCAATTGAAAGGTTAGTTCAAGATAACCTATTCCATTGTAACTGTAAGCAACAACTCCAATAGGAGATTTTGAGCAGAGTAGAAAGTAAGATTTGACTTAAATTTTAGAATATCACTGTGAATACTACGTAAGAATAGACTATAAGGGAGGAAGGGTAAAATTGTGAGGAAAAATTAGGTAGTTATTAAAATAATCCAGGTGAGAGATGAGCATTAAGAAAACATTGATAATGCTATATACCCCTCCATGTGAGGTCATTCTGCTATGCAGGACTGAAGAGCCCTGGCAATTCCCCTTTAAGTGTCACCTTCCTGTGGTCCCAGTTTACCTTCTTTTGGAATACAGTTTATGAGTCAAAATAATAAACATTAGGTCACCCTATAGCAGCACTGTAAATATATATAAACATTTAATTAACCCTCTCTCTATTATGTATTTTCATTCTCATAAAATATCATATGGATATTTCCTTTCAAGTGATAGTGGGATAAATGAGCAAGATTAAATGTCAGAAATGATTTGTTTCACTTTGAAAAACATTATCTTTCTCACTCCAAAAAAAAAAACATCTGTGATTGATTGATTTATGTGGGATAAAACAAATCAATTCTTCTCTTGTGTAAGTATCATCTATTCATTATTAATGAGGTAAACAAGTATTTGTCCTCACTTAATGTTTATGTATTTAAAGATACATCAATGTAATAGTATTGATTAAATTATAGTACATTGATTTTTAAAAACCATTCAGAATTCTTAAACCATGGGTACAAATTAGGCTTTCCTCAAATATTTTAGTTCTTCAGGTCAGGCATGGTGGCTCACGCCTATAATCCCAGCACCTTGGGAGGCAGAGGCAAGTGGATCACCTGAGTCAGGAGTCCGAGACCAGTATGGCCAACATGGTGAAACCCTGTTTCTGCTAAAAATACAAAAATTAGCTGGGAATTGTGGTGGGTGCCTGCAATCTCAGATAATCGGGAGGCTGAGGCAGAAGAATTGCTTGGACCTGGGAGGCGGAGGTGCAGTGAGCCAAGATTGTGCTATTGTACTTTAGCCTGGGCAAAAAACTCCATATCAAAAAAACAAAAACAAACAAAAAACTACCAATAAAATACATATATAATATATATAAAATATATAAAAACTGTATATATAAAATATATAAAAACTATATATGTAAAATATATATAAACTATATATATAAAGTATATATATACACACACTCTTCAAAAAGCAGTATTGCAGAGAGGTTGCCCTGGAATAAATTTGCTGGGTATAAAGCCTAGCTATGTTCCATGCTAGTGTTATTAACCTGAGCATATATACTTATTTAATAAAGTAATTGTGAAACCTAAGTAAAATTATCATGGAAAATCCTTAGGAATAAGGATTTATGCTGGAATCACAAATTATTCAAATTTATAAACTGAATGCAAAGGATACCTTCATTTTTAGAGGCAAAATTTAAGGTATCTGCAAGATAATTTACTAGTGTCTTTTTAAAATTTGATGCTCTATTTCCGTCCAGCTACCCCATTATCAATAAATATCTAAGGTGAAATGAAGAGAATGCTAAGAGTTACCTGAAGCAAATTGTATTAGTAAAAATAATAAAAATTTAATTGACAAAGACTGACAAACCAAAAAATGCTGAAGTTCAACTTTTTTTTCTCCTGTTTCTGTAGTTTTACAGAAACAGCAATTGAGAAAACATATTTCATTTTTCCTTTGGCTATTGAGAAATATAAATTGGTAACTATAAATCTACTTGTAATTCTGAAGGTATAGCATACTTTATTAAGCAATTGGGTACTTCATAATCTGGCTCAACTGCAATTGGATTGTTGATACGCGAAAGTAAGCTCCAAATACATAAAAATAATTTTGATTGATATGTTTTAACGTGAGCAAAGTGATACCTCAAACCTACATCTTAGTTCATGAGATAAAACATGAGTAGCAGGCATTGCTAGGACTATTCCCTTATGGATGATTGCTGCAGCATATTGAAGAAAACACATTATTAATGGGCTATACTTAGGACAGAAAGTTTAGTCAGCAAGAGAAAAACAGCTTTAGTTAATAAAGATAAAGAATAACTATTGACTCAGTAAAGTAATTCTATATATTTCTTTTTTTTTTTTTTTTTTTTTTTTTTTTTGAGAGGGAGTCTCGCGCTGTCGCCCAGGCTGGAGTGCAGTGGCCGGATCTCAGCTCACTGCAAGCTCCGCCTCCCGGGTTTACGCCATTCTCCTGCCTCAGCCTCCCGAGTAGCTGGGACTACAGGCGCCCGCCACCTCGCCCGGCTAGTTTTTTGTATTTTTTAGTAGAGACGGGGTTTCACTGTGTTAGCCAGGATGGTCTCGATCTCCTGACCTCGTGATCCGCCCGTCTCGGCGTCCCAAAGTGCTGGGATTACAGGCTTGAGCCACCGCGCCCGGCCAATTCTATATATTTCAAGGGTGTTTCATTGGTAGAAAAAAGTTCTGTGTCAAGCATGGTATATTTGTCTTATGTCTTTTCACTTTCTGTGATTTATTTTTAAATGTTTTTGAGAACTTTTTATAAGAAGGCACAGCGGGAGATGCAAAGATAAATAAGCATGGCCTCTAATGTCTTGATATAAGGTAGAATGTTATAATTGATAAGAAAACCACAAGTATAAAATATGATACTTGAAATAAAGGTTCACTCTGGCCAGAGAGATACAGGAAGATTGCAAAAATAGTGGCGTCTGATGTGGAACCTAACCGGTAAATATGTTACATTCACACCTTTTAGAATAGAGGAAAGATATTTTAAAGAAATAAAACATAGGAAATTGGAAACGGAGAAAATAAAAGTTATGTGTAAGAACAACAACAAAAAAAGACCAAAATGTACGAGATTAGAAAAGTTAGGTTGAGGCCAGGTTGTTGAATAATACAGGGTTTATTTCTTTACTCCTGGGACATTTTGGGACCACTGCAATTTTTTGAGCTGGCAAATTTTAGGGTGTGTATTAAAGAATTATTTATATCTCAGGACTTTATTAGATTGTTTAGAGAGGGAAAATAATTGGGACAGACAGATCGATTAAAAGTTTATGAAAGTAGACAAGCTAAACTGATTTTAAAGCCCGTGCCTGAATAGTAATGGAACTAAGATAAGGCATTTTTAATTTTTACGTATTGATCTTCCTAAATTATTGCCTCTGTGTAGTTTAAATTCCAATTTAATTTATTGAAAAGTAAAATTAGAAAGTGCAAGTGAAGCTGTAAGTATGACATATTTCATAGAATTTGAAATAATACTTAGGCCACAGTTTCCAGGTTTCAGTAGCTGAAATCCCAGTTTGGAGGAGTGAGAGCTTCATCAGTCCAGGTTGTGTAAAAGTGTCCACGCCAGGCAATTTGGTGATCCTGTTCCCTGAGTAGCAGTGTCTGAGAAAGAAATTCACATTCAGGAAATTTGCTGGAGAATGCTTTCAGATCAACACCTGTCTGGAGCCGGACAGACTTTGGGGGAATTGAACTCCAAAGGCCTCAACCAGTCCTCTGCGGAGCTCTGTAACTGAGACAACCTTTCAGAGTCATCCTGGATTGGGAAAAGGAAACACTAGAGTGGGGCTTGTCAAAGAGAATTCAGTTATCAGTACTTCCAGCAGCTGAGAAAATGAGTGCTTCAGTCCAGAAAGTGGTGGTGTTGCAATCTGGACAACATACCACAACAAAGCATAGCAGGGAGTAGAGATGGGAAGTTATGTGTAACCTGGGTTCTTTAAGAAGATAAATGTCAGCATTGTGGGGTGAGAAGCAATTTTCATTTAAAGAGTTAAATCATCATTGAGTCACACATTTAATTAATTATTCTGCTATTTTTGAATATTTCCTAAATATTTTTTCATTATATTATAATAACTATCTTATCAGGCATAGTTTTCCATTAGAATACTTTTTGGAATGTTTGCTTTTGATATATTCAAATCTCCATGCTCTCAAGGTAAATATAAACACTGATTCTCTAAGTAATAGAATCTGTCAGTTTCTGAAAATCTTCTACTAGATGAATGCATGGCTTTCATTCAAAGTTCGTTCAAGATTAATCTAACAGAGATTAATTTGCTGCCTAAATGCCTGAAAGTAAGCCACTAACGATTACTCGTCAGTCAAAAATTTACATTTACCCTGCCCATATCAGAGCTTCATCCTTCTCAATTAATATTACACAGTGAATCACACAGTTTCACAGTAAACTCTCTTCCTCTGAGTTTACAAAGCACTGATATGATCTGGTCATACTATTCTTTATTGGCTGGTGCAATCATGGAAGCTGAACAAGCCAGGCAGGAATCAGTGGTAAGGAATCACACAATTACTACTGCAGGGTGATTCCACAGCTTGTGGTAAGAAATAATTATGGAATGGTGCACAGTAACTGTGATTAACTGTGTACCATAACAGGGATAGCGACCCATCACTATTGGGTCACTGCCTGTTCTTTACTGGCAGCAAGTACCCACAAAATGTGGGAGAGTTGAATGTGGTGACAGAGAGCAAGAGAAAGCACAGGGTCTAACCGATTTCCTTAGGGCTCTGAAAAGAGAGGCACTTTCATTGTTGTTAATCAAGAAAGATCTGTATCTGTATCTAAGCTATACTTACATCTATATTTCTCTCTATATCTAGCTAATATATATTTATATAATAGGTATTTGTTTTGTGTGTAATATAATCAGGGCACTTTTGTATTCATTAATTCTTCTGGCTTCCCTTTGAAGCAGGAGTTAGTGCTATCAATTTTCAAACATATCATGTTACATAGAAATGGCAGACCTAGAATTGAATCACAGAACAGTCTATTTCAAGCCCACATTCAGAGGTTCTCAATCCAGGTTACACAGAAGAAACTCAGTTGGAGCTTAAAAGAAATTACGGAGGCTGGACCACATACCTGGGAATTCTGATTCAATAGGTCTGAGATAGCATCTCGAAAAATGTACGCTTTAAAAATGCATAGGCGGTTCTGACGAAAAAGCTAAGATTGAGAACTATCGCCTGTGATTATTCCAGTCTATTTTTCTGTATTTTATGTCAAAAAGAGATGGTCACCAAGTTTTCCAGATTGCTTATTATTGAGAGTACTTAATATTGAGAATATATACACTATGCCTGAAGGTTATGCATTGTGGATGTCTGGTCAAAAAAGTTTGTGTTCCTGTTTAACATCACAGCCATCTGTTATACTCATAAACTTGTAAAAATATTTTATAGGTTATTATGTAAAAATGTACTAATATTATAGATAAATAGGACATATTGACATCATAGTAAAATTGTTGCATCAGTGATGCAAATAAGTAAAATACTTAAGTAGAAATATTATTTTCCCTACAGAAATTTTTCTATTATAAATACTTTTTGCCATTCTTGATTTATTTCTATTCATAAAATTGTATTTGCATTTTCACTAATAATCATTTTAATTATAATTTCTTAATGATGTGCAAATTGTATCAAGATGCTGAGTGTTACTGTGAATGGAGATTTTCAGTCTGAACCCATGTAAAAGAACCAACACAGTGAATACCTATTAAGTTATAAGCACCAAACCAGGTATATTAAATTGTTTTAAATTGAGCACTTACTATGTGTCAGACATTATACTAGGAATTTTATGTTTATTTAATTATCAGAACAACCTAGGGATTGGGGAAGCATTCTTGCTTTGCTTCTACAGATGATATATCCAAGGGTCAGAGAGGGTAGGCTAGCTGCTCGGGACCACACAGCATCCAAGCTAGAGCCGAATTCAAGGCAAGTAAATTCTCTGAATTATGATGGCTTCCCAAATTGCTTTTGATATTAGGATATCTATTATTCCTCTTATTGGTTTGATCACTATTCTAATTCCTGCTGTGACATTTATTCATTCATTCCTTTGCTATTTCTTAAATTCAGATTTTCATATATATCTGAATCTCTATCCCATTTTTTGCCTTTTCTTTAGATGTATGATGCATAATATGTTTACCTGGGCCGCCTTTCTCTACTATTTATTGTAGTAAAGAGAAAATTCACCATATTGGGGCAATATAAATCCAGGAAATACTATAATTTTCTCAGAAATGACTGTTGATATTAAACTTTGTTAATTATTTCAGCATGCTAGATATCTAATGTAACACTGACAATATTTCCAAAGAACTGCAAACATTTTTGCTTTTTTAAATATTTTCTGTGATTAACTGTTTTCTAAAAGGGGTTGGCATATTAATTGTCATCTTTTTGATAAATGTGGAAAGAATTGCCTAACCCTGTGGTATTCCCAGAACATCAACTCTCGTAATTCTTACATTTTGTAAAAGGTACCCATATGCGCCTGCTTTCCAGATTATTCAGTTTAGATTGATATAGACTATTAAGCTCAAAGTCACTAATCCCTACCATATAAAATACACAGGCATTGCCTCCAATAATTTCTTAAACGTAGTTTTTCTCATGTATTGCATCATTTTTTTCAGAATGTACAATTAAAAAATGTCCATTTGGACCTCCGTAGTACATATGTTTGTCAGGATAGGTCTGGGAAATGTTGCTTAAAGTCTAATGAGTTGAGTTCTGTACTTTAGGAGGTGCCTTTTTGACCCCAAAATGTTCATTTTGAAAATGGAAGCAATGAGAAATGGTAACTGTATTGATATTTGAGTAGTTCTTTTTGGTGACCTACTCACATTTTTCTTCACTCAAATCCCCTAGGTCCATTGGTCTGTCTCAAATGAAAGACACAATGGAAATGGAATATGACTATATTCCAGGGTTTTGATGCAAGGAAAAAAGGTACCTAAGTTCTCCTGTCTCTATTTCATTCTCCTTCTTTTTTGCTCTTGCTCTTATTTTTTTCTCCTTTCAAGAGCTGCAATTTTGGTGTTATAATAAGATTTGGGAATGAGAGTGACCCCAGATTAGAAGGTACTTTCTTTGGCTTTGGGTAACAAAAGGACAAGAAATAAATCAGGGTGAAAGAAACATTTCTTGCCTTTCTAGTAAAGAAGGGAGCTCCTCAGGTGTTCAACCTACCTCACCATGGGGAAGAATAGGCAGGAATTCAAGGAAGAAGCATTGCTGAAGAATACAGAGTGTATTCATACTTGAAGAGTGGCATCTGAGTATTCACCTATTTTTAAATTCTTTTTTATACTTCAGTATGTTAATAGGGGGTGGGCCTTAGTGTAGATCTGTCATTCTCAATTCAGAAACTATATGGAGATTTTAAGAGCTACAAATACTATGTATTTTGGTTCAGTTTTAGTTGGTCAGGGCTCCCACCCACCTAGTCATTGTCCTCTTTAAGGTGCTCTCCATGCAATTCTTATATGCAGCCAAAAGTCAAACCCACTCAACCAGAGACAGCTAAAGAAACACTTCTGGTACTCAATTTCTACATTAGATCGATCAATCCTGAATAAATTTTCAGAGTTTAGTTTTAAATCTAGAAACTGTATACTTGGTGTTAATTTCTAGACCGGTTCTCTGAGATATATTTTGCAATGTTAGTTTAGTAGTGTTTTCTGCAATGTCACCCTTTAGGTATTGTGAGTTTCAAATTCAGGGGACTGAGCTTATGGCACTCCAAAGCAAAGCAGTGACTGGAGGATGCTGATCTGAGAAATTCAACTTTTAGGAGCAGCCCTGAATTGCACACGACCAAGGAGTGCTTCAGTTGGGGTGTCAGTGTCACAGAGCGTGATGACGACACGGTACAAGGAGGGCAATCACTGACTACAAGATCCCGTGAAACTGAAAGAGTGAATGAAGGGAAAAGAGGGTTTTGAGAGGTGATGGAGCTTGGGATCTTAGATCTGAATTGGTATCTAAACACTTATATTCAGTCATAGTTCAGCAAGAAGATTTTTCTTATAATTTTCTTTAGCCAGGAATCACGCTCAAAGGCAGACAACTCATTTCCTCAGGTGAGTCAACGCAAATAATTTTATTTGATTAGAAGTCTGAAGATGTGGAAACTAACTGGAATATGTGATATCAGTAACAAAAAGTCAGAAAAAAAGGAGCATCACTGTATTTAACGTTGTTCTATTTAATCTTAACTGGAACGCTCTGTGATACTCTGAAAACATAAAAATGAATCGATATGGAGAATAGGGATTTTTCAAGTTATTTACTCTGGGATTAAGGCAATGCCTGACAAGAGATATACTACCCTTTTCACATGGTGCTGTAGAATCTCATTGGAAATTTCTGCTTCGTGAATAGGAAACTATATAACATTATTATTGATATTCTTTATGTTGTCAAAATCAGGACTCAGTTAATGGTGTAGCAGACCAAACCCGGAGACTAGGATGCTTTGCAGAAGAACCAGCAATGTTCAAACTGTGGGCGGTGACCCTACAGAAGGTGAAAACAATCTGAGACTCCAGAGTAACCAGGAGATAGCAAATTTAGATGTGGTTGGTCAGTGTTAGGTGATTTAGAGAAAGGAAGCTACCCTCTCGAGAGAATGTCGGAGGATTTGTTTAGCAACATGTAGCTTTTGTTGCTAAAGTAGTTTTATCATGGAACACAAAAATAGGACACTTCTGCGGGGACAGAGATAAAAGTGAGAGTATACTCACAGAGTAAACGCAAGGTCAAAAATTGGGGTAGAAGGCATGGAATTGTGGAGGAGGCTAAATTAAAGATAAAACACCCAATCTGACCAGGGACAGTAGCTCCTGCCTGTAATCCCAGCACTTTGGGAGGTTGAAGTGGGAGGATCACTTAAGCTCAGGAGTTCAAGACCAGCTTGGGCAACGTAATGAGACTCTGTCTTTACCAAAAAATTAAAGAATTAACCAAGCGTGGTGGTGCACATGCTTATAGTTCCAGCTACTCAGGAGGCTGAGGCAAGAGGATTGATTGAGCCCAAGAGTTCAAGTCTGCCATGAGCTCTGATTGTGCCACTAAACTCTTGCCTGGGCTACAGAGAAGAAATACACTCAACTTTCTCCAGAATAGTCTTTTACATCCCCCTAGACGGAACATGGTAGTGGTGAAATTCTTATGCAGTAGCACCAGTTAACATAATTTGAATCATGTATCTAAAAGCAATTAAAAAAAAGTGCAAATCCTAGTACAAAAATCACATTATAGCATCCATCTCTTTGGTTTGTATTTAGAAGTTAAATTCGGTAGTGTATTTTAAACCTTGAACTTACCATGCAAAATATATGCTAAAAATAAATGCAAAAATTGAACTGTACTTTAAATTTTTCCTCAAATGAGGTGAACCCCATGATGACATAAATATATTTGAAACTTTTTTGTATTATTTTATTCTAACTCAAATAATTTTGTTCTTTTGAAAAAAGCTTTATTGAGGTAGAATTGACATAAAATAAATTGCATGTATTTATAGTGCACACTTGGATAAGTTTTGACTATATATATATATATATACACACACACTCATGAAATCACCACCAAAATTAACATAACAAACATACCTATCACTCCCAAACATTTTCTTCTCCCCGTTTGTAATCCCTTTGTCCTGGTCTCATTGCCCACTGCCCACATCCAAGCTATCATTGATCTGGTTTTGTAACTATAGACTTTGCATTTCATAGTTTTATATAAATGCCATCATACATTATGTAATATTTTTGCTTGGGCTTTTTTTTTTTTTTTTTCATTCAGCATTGTTATTTTGAGTTGCGTGTTTCAATAGTTGATTCCTCTCCTCTGGTTTTTTTTCTTTCCTGAGTAGTATGCCACCATAGGAATATATCACAATTTTTTTATTCATCTATTGATGGATGTTTGTGCTGTTTCCAATTTTTACTGAAATAAAGCTGCTAAGGAGTACATGTACCATTTTACCATGTGTAGAATCCTTGTGTTTTATAGTATAGCTATTGAGCTTTGGAGGTCAGAAAAAAATTAATGAAAAAACTATTTAAGAGATGTTTCAGAGTGTGTCAACAGAAGGCACACTGACATGTCTTACCCTCAGTGACATTTTGTTGTGTTCTGTCAAGGCAAACACCTGATGTTTCTTATTGACTCAGGATGAATGTATACCTAAATGAAATTCTGTTGTATATTAAAGTATAATGAAGCTAGCTTCTCTGTTAGTTTGAATGTCAAATACCATCATTGCATTTCATTATTCTCAGAGTGCTTTTCTAAGAAATTGTAATGAACATGTCCAAGCTTCATAATACTAAAGTTTTCAATATTATCATCTTCAAATTATTTCTTATTAAATTTTAAAGCTTTCAATAAAAGATATTCATAACCATATTCTTTGATTTCTAAGATGTTCTAAAAGGCAGACTTGAAATTCATTATATTTGAAAGCATTTACAACTCATTGAAAACTGTTCTGCAAAACAATGATAATGGGAAGTAAATAGCAATATTAAACAACATCCTCTCAGTTACTCAGTAAACACTTTGCACAAGTTAAAATCACAGAGTGTAAGAATTAGTTGAAAGCTTAGATGTTATCCATTCATGGCTATTCATTTGATACTCGAGGTCAAATAATTTGCTTCGAGTCACACAAGAACAGTTGCTAGTGACTGAGTAGATTTTTAAGTAATTTACCTCTGATGCAGTTTTATTTTTATTACTATTCCTTACTATCTTTTAATATTCCTGTTGCCTTCTCAGTTATTAAAATGGATTTTCAAATGTGGGGAGACATATAACATTTTTATGCTAATTTTTTAATGAAAATGTAGGTTTTCTTAGCCGGAAGGTGTCATTTCACCAAGACAAGCTGTCATCACTGTGAAAACTATGAACTTTTGTCCCTGGAGACATTCAAAATCATACTTTTGTTCTTCCTCCAAGTAAAATGTTGTCTTTATTTACTTTAGCTTAGGGCTGCTTTTGCTAGTAGAAATGGCAACAGTTTGCTTTAGATTAAATGTTCTTTTAAAATGTCATAGCTCTCTTTCCTCCAACCCAACGACCACATTTCCATCTAAGGAATTTTCTATATATAAAGTTTATTCTGCATTTCTAATGATAAATAAAAGGTAAAAAAATTATTTATGCCACATAGTAGATAGATTATGTGCTTTGAGGTCAGAATATTATGCCACTTAGTAACTGTACAAACTTGTGCCTGTGAATTTAGCTCCTAAAGTTTAGGTTTTATTAGAACTTATGTGTAAGATTCTCTACTGTGCCTAATTCAGAAGTTTTTATGAGAAGAACATTAGATATTTTATGGAAAAGCACTTTATAGACTATCACATGATATAGACAATATAATTGCAATTTTATCAGTTCTCTGAGGTTGGATAAAGCCAATGTGAAAAGTCTTGTCAAAATGCCAAGTCAAATCTATTTGGGTTCCTACATGGCAAACTAGAGTGAAGTGCTACAAATTTTAGAAATGCAGATCCACTGTGTCAAGACACTGCAATGGTTTTAATAACAAATATTCATTCTGTGCCTGAAATGTGCTGAACACATGATGAAGGGTGTCCTCATGGCAGCTAAAGCACTGTTCAGGGGCAAATAGGATGCAGAAGTTTCCCAAGACCCAAAGACTTGTGTGTTGAAGTATGGATTCTCTCTGCTTCATTCATATTTCAGATTTGAGTTGTATAATTGAGTCATAGTTAACTGAGGCTACCACATTTTAATTTAGACATGTAAATTTAACATTTGTGTACTTAATTAATTTTCTGTAAACCAAGCATTGCTAATTCATGGATATATATTAACAGACAAGATCAACATGGGTTCTGATTTTAGTAACTTATAACTGTGTACATAAACTTTCAATTGTTTAACACAGGCTAGTAGATGAGTGAAGCTATAGGGTGATTTTTGAATCTCACCAAGATTTTAGAAGTAAAAGATTTAATTACAATAAAGGAAATACTTCTTTGCATCTACACTTTGTCTCTACTCATTTAATTCCAATACGTATTTTTATTGCTGCTACAGTTCAAATGTTTGTGAATCCTCCAAGCCCCAACAAATTCATATGTTGATGCAATGTGATGACGGTAGGTGGGGCCTTAGGAAGGCTATTAGATCGTGAAGGTGGAACCCTTATGAATGGGATTAGGGCCCCTTGAAAGAAGCCTTAGAGAGCTTCTCTGCCCCTTTCACTATGTAATGACACGGTGAGAAGGCACCATCTATGAATTAGGAAGAGGGCCCTTACTAGACACAGAATCTGCCAGTGCCTTGTTCATGGACTTCCCAGCCTCCAGAACTGTGAGAAGTACATTTCTGTTGTTTAAAAGTTACCCAGTATGTCTTTGTTATAGCAGCTAGAGTGGAATAAGACAATTGTCTACTGATGTTAGTCATTCTCTATTTTTATAATAGGGAGTGTTGTAAAAATACATAGGTAACAGCTTTGACAAATTTTCAATGTTTTGTGATAAATATACTAGGAAAATGTGTACATAATAAGTACCTCCTCCAGAAAATGATATTGTTTGGTAATGAGAATTTTTAAAACCTTAGCTTAAAATATTGTAGAGTATCTGATATAAGTAAATGCATCCCTGGAGTATGATCAACTCCCAGATTTCATATTCCAAATGGTTCTGAATTTCTATTGCTTTATGGAGAATAATTCTAATTTTAGTTTATGATTGAACTTTTAAAATATATCTGAACTTCAATTTTTTTCTTGAGTAGTGATCTCTGATTTTCTCTGCAAAATCTGGCTGAAGTAAAAAGACTAATTTTAATTTTAAATATTTAGAAACTAGATGAAAGTATGTCTGCTTTCAGAAATTATCTTTCCAACTTAAAGGTCACATAAATCTTGAGTAAATTCTTATTTCATTTTCTTTTATTTATACAGCCATTTTCATTCAGATATATTTTAATTGCTAAAACTAAAAGTTAACATTTGGAAGGAAGACTATGACTTTCAATTTCACTTTTGCTGTGATGGTTTTAGATGTTAAGAGAAGTTTGAGCATTGCCTTGTATGGAGCAGCTGTGCAAGCATGGACAGAAAGTTCCCTCAGCAAGGGCTTTCTCCCACCGAGGCTGATCTACCTGTGTCTGAATTCCAGAACCACAAAACAAGACACAAATGCTGGGCCCCAGATATATTAACATCTCTCAAGGAATCTAGCTAGCTACTTGGAGGCCAATGAATGATATCAGAACCCTTTTACTATGAAGGTGACAAAGTTTTGGTCCTGGTGGGATATTTATCTATTCTGGATATGGGTTTGCCTTCACGTCTGTAATACTTAGGCCAGGATAACTATGTGGTTACTTATATGAAATTCAATTTACTGACATAGGATTCTTGGATCCACCTTGGATCAAGGAATATTTCTTGGATGACAGACCATAGGCTTGGGATCCTGTTTTCCAGGAAACGGTGTAAGTATTGGACAAAAACGTATATACGGCATGCTTGCTCAGTAGCTAAAATGAAAGATTCCCAAACCAAGAGTGGTAGTAGCATTTGTTCTTCTCACCATCACTCTCAAATTGCAAAATGTGAGCTTTGTGCCTATGCAACTCTATGCTCTACTGGATTGAAGGTCTTGGTCACCGGGGGATATGCCTCTATCACATGATGGGAGATTTTAACACCTCACTGACATTATTAGACAGATCATCAAGACAGAAAATTAACAAAGATACTCAGGACCTGAAGTCAGCTCTGGATCAAGTGGACTTGATAGGTATCTGCAGAACTCTCCACTTCAAAACAACAGGATATACATTCTTCCCATTGCCACATGACACTTACTTTAAAATTGATCACATAATTGGGAGTAAAACACAATTCAGAAAATGCAAAAGAAGTAAAACCATCACAGTCTCTCAGGCCACAGCTCAGTCAAATTAGAACTCAAGGCCTGGCATGGTGACTTGTGCCTGTAATCCTAGCATTTTGGAAAGCCAAGGTGGACGGATCACTTGAGTTTAGAAGTTTGAGACCAGGCTAGCCAATATGGTGAAACCTCGCCTCTACTAAAAATACAAAAATTAACTGGGCATGGTGACAAGTGCCTGCAATCCCAGATTCTCAGGAGGTAAGGCAGGAGAATCACTTGAACCTGGGCACACAGAAGTTGCAATTAGCCGAGGTTGTGCCACTGCACCTCAGCCTGGGCAACAGAGCGAGACTCTGTTTTTTTGTTTTGTTTGTTTGTTTTTTATTATCATTGTTTTGTTTTGTTTGTTTAATTAGAACCCAAGATTAAGAAATTCACTCTAAACCACACAACTACATTGAAATAGAACACCCTGATCCTGAATGATTCCTGGGTAAATAATAAAATTAAGGTAGAAATCAAGAAGTTCTTTGAAACTAATGAGAACAAAGAGACAGCACAGAAGAACTTCTGTGATGCAGCTAAAGCAGTGTTAAGATGGAAACTTATAGTACTATAACGCTGGCATCAAAAAGGTAGAAAGACCTCAAGTTAACAACCTAACATCACAACTAAAAGAACTAGAGAATGAAGAGCAAACAAACTCCAAAGCTAGCAGAAGATGAGAAGTAACCAAGATCAGAACTGAACTGAAGGAGATAGAGACATGAAAAACCATTAAAAAAAAATCAACAAATCCAGAAACTGGTTTTTGGAAAAATAATAAAATAGATAGCAGTAAAAAATAGCCTACCAACCAAGAAAAGCCCAAGACCAGATGGATTAACAGCTGAATTCTACCAGAGGTACAAAGAAGAGCTGGTGCCATTTCTCCTGACAATATTCCAAAAATCTGAAAAGGAGAGATTTCTCTCTAACTCATTCTATGCGGTCAGCATCATCCTGATATCAAAACCTGGCAGAGATACAACAAAAAACTTCAGGCCAATATTCTTGATGTAAATCAATGCCAAAATCTTCAATAAAATACTGACAAACTGAATCCAGCAGCACATCAAAAAGTTTATCCACCATGATCAAGTCAGCTTCATCCCCAAGGATGCAAGATTGGCTCAATGTACACAAATTAATAAATGTGATTCATCACATAGGCAGAACTAGAGACAGAAACCACATGACTATCTCAATAGAGTCAGAAAAGGCTTTCAATAAAATCCTACATCTCTTCATGTTAAAGACTTTCAAAAAAGGAAGTATTGAACAAAGATACATCAATATAATAAAAGCCATATATGGCAAATCCACAGCCAATATCATACTGAATGGGCAACAGCTGGAAGCATTCCCTTTGAAAACTGGGACAAGACAAGGATGCCCTCTTTTATCACTCCTATTCAACATAGTATGGGGAGATCTGATTAGGGCAATCAGGCAAGAGAAAGAAAGCAGTATTCAATAGGAAGGTAGAAAGTCAAATTATCTTTGTTTGCAGGTGACATGATTCTATATCTAGTAAATCTCATTGCTTTAGCCCAAAAGCTTCTTAAATTGGTAAGCAACTTCAGCAAAGTCTCAGGATACAAAATCAATGTGCAAAAATCACTGGCATTCCTACACCAATAACAGGCAAGCAGAGAGTAAAATCATGAATGACCTCCCATTCACAATTACTACAAAAGAAAAAAAAAATACCTAGGAATACAGCTAACAAGGGAAGTGAAGAACCTCTTCAAGGAGAACTACAAACCACTGCTCAAAGAAATCAGAGAGGACACAAACAAATGGAGAAACATTCCATGCTTATGGATACAAAGAATCAATATCATGAAAATGGCTATACTACCCAAAACAGAATTAGAAAATAAAACTATTTTAAAATTTATATGGAACCAAATAAGAGCTTTGTATAGCCAAGACAATCCTAAGCAAAATAACAAAGCTGGAGGCATTACACTACCTGACTTCAAACTATACTACAAGGCTACCATAACCAAAATAGTGTGATACTGGTACAGGAACAGACACATAGACCAATGGAACAGAATAGAGAAATCAGAAATCAGACCTCAGACATAAACCATCTTATCTTTGACAAACTTGAAAAAAGCAATGGGAAAGACTCATTATTTAGTAAATGGTTCTGGGTGTGCCAGCTAGCCATATGCAGAAAATTGAAACTGGACAACCTTCCTTATACCCTATACAAAAATTAACTCGAGATGGATTAAAGACTGAAATGTAAAACCTGAAACTATAAAAATACTAGAAGAATATTTAGCCAATAGCGTTCAGGACATAGGCACCAGGAAAGATTTCATGACTAAAACTCCAAAAGCAATTGCAAACAAGGAAAAATTGACAAATGAGATGTAATTAAACTAAAGAACTTCTGTGCAGCAAAATAAACTATTATCAGAGTGAACAGATAATCCACTGAATGGGAGAAAATTTTTACAATCTATCTGTCCAGCGAAGGTCTAATGTCCAGAGTCTATAAGAAACATAAACACATTTTATAAGAGAAAAACAAACACCATCAAAAAGTGGGCAAAGGACATGAGCAACCATTTCTCAGGTGTTGTGGCCAACAAACACAGGTGAAAAACTCAACATCACTGATTATTAGAGAAGTGCAAATCAAAACCACAATGAGATATCATCTCACAACAGTTAGAACAGCTATTATTAAAAAGTCAAAAAGCAACAGATGCTGGTGAGGTTGTGGAGAAAAGGGAACACTTCTGCACTGTTTGTGAGAATGTATATTAGTTAAATGTGGTGGTTCCACAAAGACCTAGAGGCAGAAATACCATCTGACCCAGCAATCCCATTACTGGGTATAAACCCAAAGAAATATAATTCATTCTATTATAAAGATACATGCAAGCGAATGTTCGTTGCAGCACCACTCGCAATAGCAAAGACATGGAATCAACCTAAATGCCTATCAGTGATAGACTGAATAAAGAAAGTGTGACACATATACACCATGGATTCTTGCATGGATACTATGGATTCATAAAAAGGAATGAGATCATGTCCTTTGCAGGGACATGGATGGAGTTGGAAACCATTATCCTCAGCAAACCAACGCAAGAACAGAAAACCAAACACCACATATTGTCACTTAGAAGTGGGAGCTGAGGGATAAGAACACATAGACAGACTGGGGGGAACAACACACACTGGGGTTGGTCTGCCAGGGGCATGGAGAGAGGGAGAGCATGGGGAAGAATAGCTAACGGACGCTGGCCTTAATACCTAGGTGATGGAATAATCTGTGCAGCAAACCACCATGGCACACATTTACCTATGTAACAAACCTGCACATCCTGCACATGTACCCCAAACTTAAATTAAAAGTTGAAGGAAAAAAAAGTGGATCTCACTAAACATATCACTAAACATATAACTTTTCCTGTTGCCTGGTCACTTTGGAATCCTCATGCCCGTGGATGAAAAGGTGAAGAAAGGGCTTTCTATCCTAATGGAGACTGTCAACTCTGCCTTTCTTGGGAAGATTTGGTTACAGCTATGTAATTGTGTCAGAGATGATGAAACTTATAGGTTTTACTGAGTATCTCAGAAGTTTCATGACCAGTGAAAATAGCGTATGGACAATTGCTGAAACCAAACCTGACAAGATCAAGGACACTAAAAACACAGATACCCCAGACTGACCCCACCAGACAAACAACGTGGACCAGATGAAGTGCTGGCCAAGAGTGAAAGGAATCTAGAGTGGGTGGATGAAGAAGATGATGGATATTAATTATGACTTCTGTGCCAGCTCCAAATGGGAACTGTAGGTTGTTTTCTTAACTCTAGTGTAAGCAAATCTTATCTTTAGAGACTGCAACAAGTACCACTTTGAAGAGTCAGCAACACAGTGAATTAAATATGAGACATAAGCAGATTCAAGTGGTATAACTCATGATCTATGCTTGTGATGCGCCATGCAAAATCTTGGCCCACCTGAATTCAGCAGAGATGTTGTATACAGTTCATTCACCTGATCTTACTGCCACAACACATATATGCAGTACAGTCTCTTTTCATTGCTACTGTGTAGCTATCTCTTTAGCTGTGAAAGACTGCTTAGCATTGTGCTACTGCAATCTCAAGTTTTAAGATAGTTAAAGTGCCCTGGGAAATGCCTCAACAAATAAAGAAATGGAGTTGGTGTGTAGTTCAGTCAGCTCCCTTATTCTCTAGGGAGAAAGGCCAATTTGGAGGCACATTCTGTGTGGTTTCTCATTTTTCCCCAGTGGGATTAAGCCCAATATTTTGCAGAGGTAACCAGTTAATTAACATATACTTTATTGGTTTTTCTGCCTTCCATGTCTCATGTTCTCCCCTTTATTTAAATTTTGTGAAAATATGAATTATAAAAGAACCAAGGGGAGATTATCTCGGTAATTTTTATAGCCTCTCTGTGCTATAAGTGGCCACATGCAAATGTACAATTGAAGCATGTCCTACAGGAATATTTACCTAACACATTTCATTTCATCTGATTTTGTTGAGAGTGGTTAACTGTTTGTCAGTTCTATACAGAATTCAGATTTCTCAACCCAGAACATCTCTGCATTTCAGTATAGTTTTTATTCCCAGACAACAACTATTTTTGTTCTATAAACTTGCTTTTTGGTTTGGTTATTTTAATGTAACTTACATTTCATCCCTTCATCTCCAGATCATGGTGATGCTTAAAATGCAATAAATGCTGCAGCAAAATAAATTGACACCAGGGAGTATGGAAAGGAATGTATATCTGCCTGAGGAGATTTTTTTCAATCTCAATCTGAAATATTAAACAATGTTTGTGCCATCAAAGAAGGCTGAATCAAGGGATATCAAATGAATAGCCACCTTATTTATAGCTGGCAATTTTATTCCTAATAGACTAGCAAATATCAAATAGCTAATATCAATTCACTATTCTTAATTTCGTTTATGGTTAGTGGATTTTATGCTCATTTATTCAGAGATGTTCTTTATAATAAGATTAAAAGAATTTATGATGTGTTTAACAATTCCACTTATGATATTAGGAGACTCTAGGGACAGTAAATTTGAGTATGTTTCTGATTATTATTTCTAAATACCATCCAGGAAGACATCTCCAACAATACAATCATTTCAACTTTTTTTCTTTTTAGTCTTGAAGCTAGACGATATCTTACCAGTACCAAGTAACAGAGGATATATATTTAAATTTTATTCATCTAAAGTTTTCATATTTTCTATTTAATAGCAAAAAGTATTGGAGCGCAGTGGTGAAATCTCAGTTCACGGCAACCTCTGCCTCCCGAGCTTAAGTGATCCTCCCACCTCAGCCTTCCGAATAGCTGGGACTACAGGCTAATTTTTGTGTTTTTGTAGAGATGGGTTTCACCATGTTGCCCATGCTGGTCTGAAACTCCTGGGCCCAAGTGATCCATCGACCTTCGCCTCCCAAGTGCTGGGATTACAGGTGTGAGTCACCCTGCCTGGACTATCCAGGAAATTAACCAAAGGATAGAAAAGGACAATTCTATCCAACATTCTTATTGAATGCTTAGTAGGTGCCTGATGCTGAAGCAAATCTAATGCAATGGGTAAATCTTTACAATGTGAGTCTAGGCTTCGCTATTTCCTGACAATGTAATTTGGATTATTATTACTAATTATTTGTCAATTTCTTTATTATTCAAAGGAAAATATGAATTCTTGTATACCAAGCTTGCTGTTAGGGTTTTATGTAATAGTATATGTAAAATGTCAAGCAGTGTCTAGGGCAAAGTATTCAACAAATGTTAGTTATTTTTGGACTCCAGGGATCCAGGGATGAACAAGTGAGACATCTCACATGGAGGCAGACAATTTAATATGTAATTAAAATACAGCATGATAGTGGTAAATGACAAAGAGAGTGTGTCATAAGACAAAACCAAACAGAATCTGGATGAAAGTAATATTTAAGTCTGGATCTGAAGAAAAAGAGAAAGCAGGAAAAAAGCGAAAGAATGACATTCCAGAACAAATGAAGAGGCCAAATGAATGAGAGTATTATGACTTCGAGGAGCTCAAATAACTTAAATGTAGCTGAATAGGTAGCATGATTGATGTTGTAGCAAGAGGTAACATGACCTTAGGAGAGGTCAGCAACCTTAAATCGGTGACTCTCAAACCTTTTGGCCACAGGAACCCTACTCCCTCTTGGATACTACCAAGAACCTCAAATGGCTTTAGTTTATATGGGTTATATCAATCAATCGATATTTACCATATTAGAAATTAAAACAGAAAGTTTTAAAGCATTTATTAATTTATTTTAAAATAACAACAGTAAACTCCTAATAGTATTCTGTTTTGGGAAAATATTTATTTAGCCCTTTGAGGATCTATAGTTTTGTATAGATAGTTTTGTATAGTCTTCTATGCACAATTATCTATACAAAACTATACAAAAAATCAACATGGAGTAGTTTCTTAAAGGTTAGTTGCAATGTGGGACACGACCCCATGTCTATTAGCTTTTAATATGCTGTTATATTAGAGTTCATTGGTCTATTTTGGTCTTTGAAACTTTTACCCATGTATAATTTTGCATCATCAGACATTTGGTCATTTATAAAATATTGACTCACTGTGTTGTCCCACAGGTGTCTCTTCAGAAAAATTTTTACGCATTGTGAGGTAACAGGTTAATAATATTTCATTCGTTTCCAATTTTAACTAAAAAGCAGTAATTTTATTATTGACAACAAATACTATCTTTTAAAAACAGTCTTGCTCATTCATTTTTGAGAAAATGTTAGGCAAATATCCAATTCTGAGTAACCACACTTTGTCCTTCAGTTGTTCTTTCATTAAGAATGATGTTGCATTGTGAAAGTGCGTAATTCGAATTGTAAATCAAACAATTGTGAAGTGCTTCAGAAGTACCTTATCTATACTTCCCATTCCTTCACACAAAATATTAAAAAGACATGTCCACAAGAGGTGAGACATGGCAACATTAATGAGTCTTACTTCTTTATTGAAATCATTTTAAAATAAAAGTGGCTTTTTAAAAACCTGGGAGTGTATAAAAATGAATAATTTAATGACCTAGAAAGTTTGATGCCACTGTCTTGATTTGTGATTAGGTGATAGTCCACCTTTATTTTTGCACTATCAATACAAAGGGCAAAATATATTTCAATATTATTATGGAAAAGTTGTGATCATAAAGACCTCTGCTAGGGTTTCAGGAACCCAGGCATTTTGGCCCACGCTTGTTGTAAGAACCATCAGATTATAAAATCAAAAGTATCCAAGAAACAGAAACTGATGACAATTTTAAATGGTATCTAGTTTATGTTATTTAATTGTGTTTGTTCATCATACAAAGGTCTCATTAAGTGTTTTAGGGAGCCGTTACGTAAATAGAAATTAGATATGTCTTGTGTTTGGTTTCTATGGGTAGAATTAAAACCAATAAATATAAATGGCAGTCAGATAGATTAACAGACAGCATAAACATGAGTTCCCTAAACACCGTTGACTATTTCACATTGCAAAACTATTTGGTGTTGAGTTTCTAGGAACTGAGTCAAGGCAGAAAAATCACCAAAGCTATTGAATAAGTTTAAATGCTAGAGAGGTTGTTGGATAAAATGACTTCAAATTTTCCTAAAATGTTGAGATTCTGTGATTTGTTTATTCATTAGATTTCCTGAAATATGAAACAATATGAAATGTATGAAAAATGACAGCCAAAGGCTTTGTAAAATTAGTTTCTTCAGGTTTTTTTTTTTTTTTTTTTTCTTTTCAATTTTGCTGTTTAATGCAGTTCCACTGATTTCCATAGAGCAACTGCTCTTGGGAGGAAATTCTAATGCTATATCATTTGGTGAAAGTGTTTGCCCAAACACAATCTGCTCAGGCCTAAATAATGTTAAAAACTGCACATGGAATTGTGTTAAAACAGAAATAAATTATTTGTAATTTTCTTAGTGCCAATTAATTGCTTTTTTGAAATAGCTGTTTTTAATGAAGTGTATGTTTTATTTGTCTGGTTATCATAATCACTTTTTGCTTTGTTAATTTTTCATTTTTCAAGTGTGCAATGGAATTTGCATATCAATTCAAAAAGGGTTAGAGCAACTGTACATATTGAGGAACTACATATATTAAGGAATAACATAATGAGTAGGCAACGAGTTTATTACTTGTTTTAATAAAATTTTACCTCAGGTTAAATTTATGTGACACCTACACAACCATTTGATTCAGTTAATTTGGAGAGAAAGAAGTGCAGTGATGTTGGATGACCATTGGCTTTCTGTATATTTCAGTAAATTATATGGATAATTTTTGATGCTGTACATGTATAGCAAAATATACTTTGATTTAAAATAATACATCTTGTATTTTGTCAACTAATTAACATAATGTGTAAAAAGGTACAGAGAAATCTCCCTCTCTCCTTTTCTCTCTCTTTCTTCCTATCTCTCTCTCTCTCTTTCTCTCTCAGTAAAAGAAAAAGTTGTAAAGAGACATAAGAAACTAAGAGATAAAAAGATGCCTATCTGTGAAATGCATAGAGGTGAAATCATTAGAGTTTGAAAACAAATGTGAAAAGAAATCTGTGGGTTTCTTTCATTCTTCATTCTCACTGTCTCCTTACTAATATTTAAGAACATTCCAATCACATCACTCCCCATCTGAAGTGGCTACTATCTGCTCCCTTTCTCTTTTGCATGGTAGCTTCTTTCATCTTTAGCTGTTAAAAGATAACTCTAAACATTGTTTAAAGAACAAGCAACCTGAGGTGAAGTTCAAAAAAACACTAAAGAGTGTTACATTTATTGAATTGTGCTTAAGATCAATGCATTATGAATTTCCTATTAGAGCTCTTCACTATTTGCTGGACACATTCTTCTATTCTTTGTTACATGTATAATGTACTGAACCTCCAGGTAAGCAACATTCAGTTTCACCTTCAGACTTGTCTTGGTTTTCTCATTTGGGCTTTCAGTAATTCTCTCTAAATCAATATTTGTTCTTTCTATTAAAACACAAGCTCTTACAAGCAAGATACCATTTACTGTGGATGTGAAATCAGCAGAATATAAGCTCAGAATTGTGGTAATTCTAATGCCTGAGACTTCAATGCAAAGAAAAATTATTTAAGTACAATGTGGAATTTGTTTGCAATAGAAGTTAATTTAAAATTACTTAAAATATTTGTTATAAGGTAAGCCTTGCTGAACAACTTATAAGGATACGATTTAAGTAAGCTACAGCACACTCTTCATATCATGATTATAGTTTTTATGGAGTTGATTTTTATAAGCCCCCAAATTAAACAAATTGGATACATCTTTTCTTTACTCACTGCGGTTCTCATGTGTCGAGGCAAAAATTGTACCTGACAAAATTAAACAGGCAAGGAACACTTTATTTAGGCTATTGCAATAGGAGAGAATGAACTTAACTCTGATGAAACAGAGGGCTGGAGAGTTTTTAAGAGCTGGGGCTGGGAAGATTCTAGGCCACCTGTATTTGCTAATTGGCTTTACCCAAGGGAAAAGTAAACTTTTTTGTGTTTTCATGACAAGAGGTAGTTCTACAACTTAGAGCAAGACACCCACGGAAGTTATGCTATTACTCTCCTATAGAAACAGGGAGATAGGGGTACTATCTTCTTCAATGTTTACATTTCAAAAGAATGGTTCCCAGGTCCTTGGGACAGATATTTCTGTCTGTCCATAATCATGATATTGATACCATAGTCTTGATATTGAGAATCTGCTGTAACTTACTTAAATCTTATTCTTATAAGTTGTTCAGTTAGGCTTACCTTATAACAAATATTTTAAGTAATTTTTAATTAACTTCTATTGAAGAAAAATTCCACATTGTAGTTAAATTATTTTTCTTTGTATTGAAGTCTCAGGCATTAGACTTAACACAGGTTGTAAAACTGTTAAAAAGCTTGTAGAACATTTCCATAAGTTTCATAGAGACAGAGAAAGAATTGACAATTGCCAATTTTCTAAAGTAACTTCTCTAAGCAAAGGGAGGTTGAGTTTAGGGGCAGGAGAAGCTTATCTAATGTTCTATCAGATTGAAGGAAAGAAGAAAACTATTCTGGTTACATATATATTTTCTTCTATTGAGACCTGTGGTCTATTCCTTTTTCATCAAATTAGGTCATCCTAATTTCTGACAGATACAATAATTATATATTACCAAATTTGAAGGGAGTGATTATTGTTTCATGGGCTTTTATAATAAAAATATCCATAACATATTTTTGATTAGTTGTTGAGAGCCCACACGTATAAGTTACTTTTGAGTACTATGGAGAAACAGACCCATAGGATATTTTCTAATGTTGAATAACTATAATGATGTATTTGTCATACTAATTGGTGATTATGACATTTCTAGTATTTACACGATGGGGGCTATATTAGTGTTCTCTAGAGGGACAGAGCTAATAGGAGATATGTATATATAAAAAGAAGTTTATTAAGGAGAATTGACTCACATGATCACAAGGTAAAGTCCCACGATAGGCCATCTGCAAGATGATGGGCAAGGAAGCCAATAGTGGCTCAGTTCGAGTCCCAAAACCTCAAAAGTAGAGAAGTTGCCAATGCAATCTCCAGTTTGTGGCTGAAGGCCCAAGCGCTCCTTGCAAACCATCAATGTAAGTCCAAGAGTCTAAAAGCTGAAGAACTTGGAGTCTGATGTTTAAGAGCAGGAAGCATCTAGCACAGGAGAAAGATGAGGGCCAGAAGACTGAGCAAGTCAGCTTCTTCCACCTTCTTCTGTCTGCTTTTTCTAGCTGCACTGGCAGCCGATTGGATGGTGCCCACCCAGATTGAGGGTGGGTCTGCCTCTCCCAGACCACTGACTCAAATGTTGATCTCTTCTGTCAACACCCTCACAGACACCCAGGAACAATACTTTGCATCCTTCAAACAAATTAAGTTGACACTTAATATTAACTCTCACAGAGGATAATAATAATTGGAAAAATAAATGTTTTTTCTTTCTAAAATCTTGGCAAAGTTTACATGTAAAACATGCACAATCACTTCGTTTCAACCAATATGCCTTGAATAGATGCCTATTTTAATCATCTCAACATTATTTATTCTGTGGAAGTCTTCAAGGATCTCAAAAGACACATACCTCGTGATCTCACTTGCATGTGAAATCTAAAAAACGTTGAATTCACAGAAGTAGAGAGTAGAATGGTGGTTACCAGGGGCTGGGGGGTTGGGATTGGAAAGATGTTGGTCAAAGAGTATGAAATGTCAGTTGGAAGAAATATACTCAAGAGTTCTTGAGTTTATTCACATACTTATCAAAGAATGATAAATATGTGAGGTAATATATATATTTACTAGCTTGATTTAGCAATCCTACAATGTATAAATATTTCAAAATATCCTGGTATACACCATATATATCATTTTTGTTTGTCAATTAAAAATAAATAATAAGAAAGAGAAAGAAACTTAGAAGCATATATTAATATAGTTAAATGCAATCTTAGATAATGTCAAGTTCTGCTGTATCATTTAATAGGTGAGGAAAAGGATACAAATGAAAATGAGACAGTCCAGAGTCACAGTGATCATCTGCAGGACTTTAGCCCAGTCACTAAGCTCTTAAATAGTCCTTCAAAAGCAGAAAGCATATATGATTTGAATTTGTCTGGAGAGTTGCCAAATACTTGATTAAAAACATTTCTTAGGAAACTATGGACATGAATGAAATGAAGATTAAAGAAATACCAGAACAGATCATAAAATAAATATTCAACATATGGTTGAGACAGTTGCAAGTAAGGATCACCTTATAATTGTTAAAATTCTACTTTGAACATATTGTAATGAATATTGCATTTTATCAGATACTTTAAAATGTAATTTGACTATGTCCTATAATGAGTTATTGACTCTGACCAAATGTGTGTATAAAGAAAACTTTAATTTCATATGTTGAGGAAGAGTAGCTTTCAGTACCATTTTAGAGAAAGAAGTTAGTTTGAGTGACCCCTTTTTATATAGGTCTTGACCGCTCTTAATTTGAATTGAATGGATAATTAGCAGGCAGAATTACCTAGAGAAAACAAGTTATTTTGAGTTCTCCAGCAGGAATTAACTAGTAGGGATTCAGCCTAGTGTGCAGAACATCTCATTCAAATTATTGTAACTTAGAAACATCTTATGTATGTCCATGAAATGGTGCTGTTTAAAGACTTTTCTGAGGGTATGAATTAAATAGAGCATTTTGTAATAAAACAAGAGAGCAAAATGGAGTGATAGTGGATGCAAACCTAAGGAATACTCTTGCTATGAGCATGCTTTTGTTGTTTCTTATTGGTAGCTTAGCCTTTCCGTTTTTTTTTTTTCAGTATGGTATATAGACATCAGTAATAGAACTAAAGCTGAACAGAATATTGTTTTAACAGAGTCAAAGGCAAAGTACATCCTCAAGTAAACTTCAAATGCAACCTGGGAAATTAATTCCAAGTTGACTCAAATGACAACACTAATTTTGGTTTTAAGACAGAGTAGTGTGGAGGGGACAATAATATTATTACTCTGTCATTACTATGTGTGTAATGACAGGGTTCAAGCTGCATAATTAGATAATAATGGGAAGAAAATGTTCCAGAAATTTAGATACTGAGAAGAGGTGGTCAGGTGTGTAATGCCTCTGTCAGGAGGTGACGAGTACACTTGTCACCCTGTACATTATCAAAATGGTTTATGAGTAAAAGAAAAATAACTATTTTTATACAACCCCTTTAGTATAAATGTTTCCCGATATGGTCTGTAATAAATACATTAAAAGATATTCTGAGTGCTGACTCACATATTATTAGTTTAAAGGGAGTATTGAATGTGATTATAACTATCTTTGAGAATATGAGAGCATTCAAACTCTCAGCATATATAAATGTATAACATCCTATGATATATTTATATATGACTGCTCTTGAATTGAATAGATAAGTAACAGGCAAAAAGACAGAAATATCTAGAGAAAATGTTATTTTCAGTTATCTAGTGAGAATTAGCTAGCAGATATTAAGCCTGTTGTGGTGGTTTTATATATAAATAGCAAGTGCCTCGTTCAGTGCCTAGCACATCCTTGACAATAATGGTAGCTTCTTTTTTTATTATTGCTTATGTTGATACTACAAAAACTGTGGAAAATGCTAATACTTATATTTGGCTTAGATATGTAGTCTTTGCTTACTATACAACTAAGATATGAATATGTTTTATTGTATAAGATTCAAGTGAAAACAAATATAAAGAGGAAATTGTGCAAGTTACCTTTACTCCCTCTCCTCAGGCCTGCTTTCAACCTTCATGATCACCACTATATGTTGTGTATTATTTGGCTTTGCATTTATAAGCATTTACATGCAAATAGAGAAGGAATGGACATTTTTTTGAACCTACGTAGGGACAAAGGGAACTGTCCTTCCTGTCCCTTCTGAAGGTTAGATAATGTGAGTTTATAAAACAAATTGATCTAGCCTGGGCAATATGGTGAAACTTTGCCTCTACAAAAAATACAAAAATTAGCTGGGCATGGTGGCATGCATTTGTAATCCCAGCTACTTGGGAGGCTGAGGTGGGAGGATCACTTGAGTCTAGTAGGTGAAAGTTGCAGTGATGTGAAATAATGCCATTGCACTGCAGGCTGAGCAACAGAGAGAGATCCAGTCTCAAGAAAACAAAACAAAACAAAACAAAAACCCCCAAAACCAAAAAATATAACAACAAAAATTGACCATAGAGAGATCAACAGGAATTAAAGGCATATACATTTATTAATGTGCATAAGCACAGAGTCATACAAAATAGGAAGCTCAAAGAAGAGTCAGATGACTAAAACTTTTATATCATCCTGAGGTTACAGAAATATTAGGAGATTGGGCTTTTGGGATGGGGAGGTGTCGTCATAGGTAGGGAGAGGCAATCATGATAAGCAAAGACTTTCTTGTTATGCAGATAAAAATCTTTCAGGTAATCTCAGAGCTGCCCTCTGAAAAAAATAGATGATAGTCTGTGGAAAAACTTTCTCCAGCAGACCTTTAAACATGTCAGAGTTGTAGTCTTCTTTTTCTGTGAGTTAATCTTTCCTAGATCCAGGTAAGTCAGTTAAATGAGTCTCAGAGATAGCGTATTGACATCTGCTGTTTATTTCACTAATGCAGATTTCCTCTACAGATGCAAATCTCCCCCACAAAAGACAGCTTTTCAGAGCCTTCACTGTGCTTGAAGTCCCTCTAAATGGCTGTCTTGAAATACACCAAAGAAGTATATTTTGGAGTAAGCATATTTTGGCTTCCTTCATTCCCCCATTTGAAACTTTATTTTCAGAAAGTTTTATGTATTAAAGTAAGGTTCGTAACTATGGAGAGATTTGAGTCAGAAGTTTTGGGATAAGACATTGACACAGCAGAAGAAAACAGATTGGATCAAGCTGAAAGAATAAATTTGAGCCCATTTCCCCATGTTTTCTTGAGTCAATCTCTTAGTCTTCAAAATAGGTAAGCTAAGTTAAAAAGTTGTGTCTCATTTCAGGAAGTGGCATTGCAGATGGGCTCCCATCAAGGTTAGTTCTCAGTATGGAATAAGCATCTCTACATGGTAGAAGCACATAGGCATTCAGTAAGAGGCTTTTCTATTAAAACAAAAGAAAAACAGAGGTTAATGTCTGGAGTTATGACCTAGTCTCTGAGTCTGAAGGGCAATCAGTTGAGAAGATTCTGGACTTGGCTTTGAAGTATTTTCAGCTGGAGTGGGTGCAGGCAGTGACAGGCAATGTGACAGATTGTCCTGGGTTGCATTTTGCATGTCACAAAGTTTGTCCAAATATAAGCTGTTATGATGATTTTTTCTTTAAAGCCAAGTTGACTAGCTTCAGATTGTAAGGCCTCAGGTAAAAGGCAGTTTTAATTTCTAGAGATTCCAAATAAGAACCGTGGGAAGAAAATGGGAATGTTCATTTGGAGACTTGCAGCCAGGAAAGAATTCAGAATTTATTCCAAATCCCAGGTAAATAATAGAATTTCAAAAACCAATGAGCTGGAATCCAACAACATAATAGGTGTACTATAGGATTTTTTTCTGAGGCATATTTTTTCTCTATATATTTACCTCCCTTTCTACCAAACATATTTGTAGTAAGACTAATTTGTTTGCAAAATAAGTTGTCCAGGCTGGTCTTGAACTCCTGTGCTCAAGTGATTCCCCTGCCTCAGCCTCCCAAAGTGCTACGATTACATGCGTGAGTAACCATGCCTAGTCTATAAGGAATCTTGAATCAGGCTTAAAATCCTCTAAAGGCTAGTGAGTGGAGATAGAATTGACTCACCCTCAAATTGTGCCTGTAATTATAGTATCTGGGTGAATTCCTCTCTTCTCAGTGTCTTCAAAATAGCTCATGGTTCTTGGGCCTCCCACATTCTTTACCTATCTGCAGGGCAACCATGTGGACTATGCATTTAAATTACTGGTCATTTTTTTTTTTCCAAGGGGTTTTTACTGGCTCCGTAAAGCCCGTTAAAGTAATCTTGTCATTTCTGAAAATATGACATTCTAGTCAAAGCCTCAATAAAATAACCATTGTTTCTAATTGTGTCCTATTACAAAAGAACACAGATTCTTATTCAATTTATGCAAACGTTATATTGCCTAAAGTAAGAACACTCACAAATAGGTTCCTAATTCTAAAAGGATCAGTAGAGACAAAGGTAAATGTTTCAATTATGTTTACAAAATTATACTTAACCAAATTATTGCAAGCTATAAATAACTTAAAAGTGAAAAAGTTTCCTTAAGGTTGGAAAACAAAAGGAATCAGCAATGTTCTAAACAAAATGTCATAAAAAGACATTGTATTCAAATGTGATGAATTTTTGTTTTTTGGAGTTGAGTTCTCAGTTTCAGGAACCCATATTTCTCTTTTTTCGTGTCTTATTGGCATTTATTTTATTTTTTTAACTGTTATTTTAGGTTTTGGGGTACATGTTGTATAGGTAAACTTGTGCCATGGTGGTTTGTTGAATAGATAGATTATTTTGTCACCTAGTACTAAGTCTAGTATGCAATAGTTATTTTTTCTGCTCTTCCCCCTCCTCCCACCCTTTATCCTCAAGTAGGCCCCAGTGTCTGTTGTTCCATTCTTTGTATTCATGAGTTCTCATCATTTAGCTCCCACTTGTAAGTGAGAACATTCAGTGTTTGGTTTACTGTTTCTGCATTAGTTTGCTAAGGATAATGACATCTAGCTCCATCCATATTCTTGCAAAAGATATTATCTTACTGTTATTTTATGGCTGCATAAAATTTCATGGTGTACATGTGCCACATTTTCTTTATCCAAAATCTGTCATTGTGGGCATTTAGGTTGGGTC
Organism: Chlorocebus sabaeus; assembly: GCF_047675955.1. Classification (NCBI taxonomy): domain Eukaryota; kingdom Metazoa; phylum Chordata; class Mammalia; order Primates; family Cercopithecidae; genus Chlorocebus; species Chlorocebus sabaeus. The sequence continues at coordinate 57,624,121 of NC_132914.1, forward strand.
CATGCCTTTGCTACTGTGAATGGTCTTGCAATGAACATTAGTGTGCATGTGTCTTTATGGTAGAATGATTTCTATTCCTCTGGGTATATACTCAATAATGGGATTGCTGGGTCAAATAGTGGCTCTCTTTTTAGCTCTTTGGAATCACCATACTGCTCTCCCCAATGGTTGAACTTCTTTACACTTCCACCAACAGTGTAGAAGTGTTCCCTTTTCTCCACAAGCTCACCAGCATCTGTTATTTTTTGGCTCTGTAGTAATAGCCATTCTGACTGACATGAGATGGTATCTCATTGTGGTTTTGATTTGCATTTCTCTAATTATGAGTGACATTGAGCTTTTTTATATATATGCTTATTGGCCACATTTGTGTATTCTTTAGAAAAGTGCCTGTTCATGTCCTTTGCCCACTTTTTAATGGGGTTGTTTGCTTTTCTCTTGTACTTTGTTTAAGTTCCATATAAATGTTGGATATTGGACCTGTGTCAGATGCATAGTTTGCAAATATTTTCTCCCACTTTGTAGGTTGTCTGCTTACTCAGTTGATAGTTTCTTTCACTGTGCAGGAGCTCTTAAGTTTAATTAGATCCCATTTGTCAATTTTTGCTTTTGTTGCAATTGCTTTTGATGTATTTGTCATGAAATCTTTGCCTGTTTCTATGTCTGAAATGGTATTGCCTAGGTTGTCTTCTAGGGTTTTTATAGTTCTGGGTTTTACATTTAAGTCTTTAATCCATCTTGAGTTGAGTTTTGTATATTGTGTAAAGAAGGAGTCCAGTTTCAATCTTGTGCATATGGCTAGCCAGTTATCACAACACAATTTATTGAATAGGGAGTCCTTTCCCAAACTGCTTTTTTATCAGCTTTGTTGAAGATCAGATGGTCATAGGTGTGTGGCCTTATTTCTTAGATCTCTGTTCCTTTGGTCTATGTGTCTGTCTTTGTATGAGTGTCATGCTCTTTTAGTTACTGTAGTCTTATAGTATAGTTTAAAGTCAAGTAGAATGATGCCTCCAGCTTTGTTCTTTTTGCTTAGGATTGCCTTGGCTATTAAGGCTCTTTTGTGGTTTCATATGAATTTTAAAATAGTTTTCTATAGTTCTGTGAATAATGTCAATGGTAATTTAATAGGAATAGTGTTGAATCTGTAAATTGCTTTGGGCAGTGCAGCCATTTTAATGACACTGATTCTTCCTATCAATGAGCATGGGATATTTTTCTATTTGTTTTTGTCATATCTGGTTTCTTTGAGCAGTGTTTTATAATTCTCCTTGTACCATTCTTTCACTTCCCTGGTTAGCTGTATTCCTGAATGTATTATTTTTTTTGTGGCAATTGTGAATGAGATTGTATTCCTGTTTTGGCTCTCAGCTTGGCTGCTGTTGGTGTATAAGACTGTTAGTGGTTTTTGTATGTTGAGTTTGTAAACTGAAACTTTGCTAAATTTTTTACCATCTGAAGTAGCTTTTGAGCCAAGACTAAGGGATTTTCTAGACATAGAATTGTGTCATCAGCAAACCAGAGTAGTTTAGCTTCCTCTCTTTCTATTTGAATGCTCCTTATTTCTTTCTCTTGCCTGATTGCTCTGGCCAGGACTTCCAATACTGTGCCTGCATAAATGTCTTCTTTGGAAAGTGTCTGTTCATATTCTTTGTCCACTTTTTGATGGGGTTGTTTGACTCTTTTCTTGTAAAATTTTTAAGTTCTTTGTAGATTCTGAATATTAGCCCTTTGTCAGATGAGTAGATTGCAAAATTTTTCTCCCATTCTGTGGGTTGCCTGTTCACTCTGATGGTAGTTTCTTTTGCTGTGCAGAGCCTTTAGTTTAGTTAGATCCCATTTGTCTATTTTGGCTTTTGTTGCCATTGCTTTAGGTGTTCAAGTCCTGAAGTCCTTGCCTATTCCTATGTCCTGAAGGGTATTGCATAGGTTTTCTTCTAGGGTTTTTATGGTTTTAGGTCTAACATTTAAATCTTTAATCCATCTTGAATTAATTTTTGTGTAAGTTGTAAGGAAGGGATCCAGTTTCAGCTTTTGCATATGGCTAGTCAGTTTTCCCAGCACCCTTTATTAAATAGGGAATCCTTTCCCCATTTCCTGTTTTTGTCATGTTTGTCAAAAATCAGATGGTTGTAGATGTGTGGTGTTATTTCTGAAAGACTCAAAGATTTTTTTTTAAGCCCTTATATAAATTCATTCAATTTTAGTCAGTTTGATCACATTACAATTTTTAAATAAGATTTATAATTTATAACCGTTTTATACTTTCCCATCCATTCAGTTATATATATATGTATATATATACGTGTGTGTGTGTATATATGTGTGTGTGTATATATGTGTGTATATATATGAAATGTTGAAATACACAAATTGCCATAGTGTATTTGTACTATGATCTCATGTAAATAAGTGTGTGTGTGTGTGTGTATATATATATATATACACATAAATTTTTTTTGAGATAGAGTCTCACTCTGTCACACAGGCTAGAATGTAGTAGTGTGATGATAGTTTACTGTAGCCTTGAAGTTCTGGGCTTAAGCAGTGTTCCCACCTCATTCTATCACGTTGATAGGACTACATAGGTGCACACCATGACAACAGGCTAATGAGTTTTTTTTTTTCTTTCTTTTTTTTTTTTTTTAGAGATGGGCGGTCATGCTATGTTATTCAGGTTGAACACAAACTCTTGGCCTCAAAAAATCCTCTTGCCTTGGACTCCTAAAGTGCTGTCATTACAGACATGAGCCACCATGCTTGACTGAAACAATTTTAAATAACCTCTAAACTATGCAGAATGACTTTTCCTTCAACAAAAATGTACATCCTCCTGTCTTCCTTAAAACTTTCCTCACCAAAACCATAATAGTCTGTTCTTCCTGTGAATTAATCTTTCCTAGATCCAGATAAGGCAGGTAAGGAAGTCTCAGGGAAAGCTTGTTAGGATCTAGTATTTACTTCACTAATGTAGATTCCCTCTACCATTGCAAGTCTCCCCAACAGAAGACAGTTTTTCAGAGCTATCTCCATGCTTGAAGCCTTTCTGAATAGCCATCTCAAAATATGCCAGAGAAGTATATTTTAAGGTGGCACACTTAGGTTTCCTTTATTTACATGAGATCACAGGACAAATACACTATGGCAATTTGTGTATTTCAGTTACTAGATTGAGGTAATATTTCCATAGTTGTAAACTTTTTCTTAAGGGCTGCAGTGTTGATGTATCATATATTATGCAGTTTTTCATCTCCTGATCAACAAGAGATTTGCAATTGCAAAAAAAAATCTGCAATGAACTTTCTTTAGAACCTTTGTGAACTGGTATATTTCTTAGGTTTAGACTTTTAGATGTAGAATTTTCCTGTCAAATACATACAGTATTAAAATCTGTTAGGCCCTTCAAAAGCTTCTTTGAAAAAATCGTTATGGATTTACATTCTAACCACCAGTGTAATTGTGCTCACTTCCTTACATTTTACTCCTTGTGTAACTATTTTATATCTTTTGTCATCATACTGTGTACATAACAGAAAAGGGCCTGTGTGATTCTTGACTTGGTGGAATTTAAAGTATTTCATCATATTTTGACAGATTTTGCGGTGAGCTATTCCACACTCTTCTCCACAGGCCAGGATATTATATAATGACCAGTGGCATTAATTCTCTCTGAACAAACATTTTGTTGAAAACATTGCCTCAGAACCTTTAAAAGCTTGAGAGCTTACAGAGTTTTATGAATACCTTTTGGAATCTTCCTGTGAAAGCTGCCCTTGAAGAACTAAGTCCTACAATTTTATCATCTAGTGTCTTCTTTTCAGAATTTATTATAGGCATTTTCCTTATGATTTTGGCTTTATTATTTTGCCTTTATTCTCCTATAAAATGTGTCAAAAATACAAAGTAGGAGAATGCTGATGACATATATTGCTAATAATTGCTTTTGCACATCTTCTAGGTAAAATGTACACTTGTTTAAAGTTATTATTAGTGTCAAGAGAATTAGCTGTATAAAAATCAGATGAAACAAATGAAACAGCTTAGATTTCCTTTATACAATATCCTTTCAATTGTTTTTGTTGTTTTATGTTATGCACTACTATCTCTCTCCACACTTAAAAAAATCATTATATTGATAGATGAACTGCAAGAAATAGGAAACAATTTGTTCTTGGTGATGTTATTTTCATTCAGACAATATTTCCCTATGTCCCTTAAAATACATAAATATTGATGTTAAAATGGAAGCAGTACATATTTCCTTGTCAGATACCTCATATGAAAAATGACTGGAAGAAAATGTCAACAATGAAAGCAACAGAGCATTTATTGAGCATTTACTATTTGCCTAATATGATGATTTATAAATCTATCAGTTATCATATGTGTACAAAAGTATTAGCTGGCAATTTATTTAATGTATTGTTATGTAAATACAGAAAGTTGCATATATTTGTAAAATCTTTTAAAATGTACTAGAGAAATCAAGAACATCTAGTTCCTTAACAGATAAAAGTTTATTAATTGAAAATAAAATCTTCTGTATTGATTTTTAAGATGCTGAATTGTAGCAAAGAACTCAAAGAATACATATTTTAACTAGATTTTTGATAAATGCCTTGATGGGTCAAGAAAGACAGATTTCTGTTCTCTCCTTCTTATACAGGTTTGGCTCATCCTAAATTACAGCAATGTTTAATTGCCACCAAAATTCTCAAGATAAAATTCTCAGCACAACTGCTTGCCAAGCAAAATGAAAAACATAAATTTTATCTGTGGTGAGCAAATGCATTTGGAAGCTGACTTTTATTTGGCTTGCAGCTTCTTTTGCAGAACAAAGTTTCTGCTGATTCTTTGGAGGATTTGGATAAGATTGAGTGGATAATCTGTTTGACAATCAGCTGGTTCACAGGAAGGGTATTCCAAAAAATCATGTTTTCTGTATTGTAAACACAACAGATTCCATTAGCTTCACCAGTTTTGATCTGGTAAACCTAACAGCTCACATCAATTATTTTTCAAACAAATTTTCTTCTCTGTTTATAGGGAATCTAATATTCCAGCTATAATTATTTTGTTCCAATTTTATTAAAGGTATTTTTACTTCTAGGAAAGTGATCACCTAGAACAAAACATATGCCCATTTCAATCTATCCAATAAAGTTCATTTCAGTCACTGCTGTGTTCCTTGTATTCTCAAATAATATATTTTCTGTTTCTCAATGTGTGGGTTGTCTAAAATTTGTAAGAAGTCAAGTAATGCACATTTATTTTCATGCACTTCCATTCCCATCATTTATTTTTTCTTATAATGACTACTTGTTCGAGCAAATAGTTTTTTCACATGATTCCACTGGTTTCCTCAATACACTTTTTGTTTATTCAGTATGCTAATTCCTAAGCCCTGCTGTAAATTACTCTGTTTCTAGTGTTGCCAAAGAGAGGAAATTAGAACAGATGCTACATGGTTCTTTTACATACATTGGATTCCCCATTTCTTTTTTTGAACAGGTTTTCTAATTGTTTAGATACCCTATTTGTGTTTATTCTTGTGCATACTTGCCTTTTCTTTTTAATTTGAAAGAAAAGCATTGAAAACTAATGGTCAATGCAAAAGCTGGCTGCTAGTCATGTAATATTCAGTTCCAAGGGATAAGTGTGTTTATCTTCTCTATCAAAATCATTTTTTTTCCTGAATTCACTAAAAACTGATATTAACAGGTAGGACTGAACATGTATTCACTTCCAGTCTTTCCTAAAACTCTAGTGAAATGTAAATAAAGAGATTTTAAAAGGCATAAAATGTCAAGGACGAATAGAAAATAAGTGACAAAGACAGCAGTGATATTTTGAGGCTGGAAAGCAAAAAATAGTAAAACACACACACGCACACACATACACACACACATCAATTCCCTTTCTTGCCCTTTCTCCTTAGCACTTACTAATGGGCTCTGGTCTATTGCCTGAGTCTCAGCTAGAACAGGATCTACATTAAGGATACTGCCATGATTCCCAGTCGAAGGTGGAACGTATGTTACCATGTCCTGGAATGTGAATCACCATCTTTCTCAACTGATGTCACAGTTGATAGAAGTTCGATGTGAATATTAGTTCATGGTATTCTTTTTCACGTAGTTTGTAAAATCTAAAATAATGTTCCCATTATTCTATATCTTCACAGATAGCGATAATGCAAAGCTTGGAACTCTTTTAGTTCATGCCGTTTAACCAGGAAGACACTATTGCTTTTTTTCTTACACATTTTTTTATTCTGTGCTTACACTTTATGCTAGACTTTATTTTATACTAAACTGTATATAAACTAGTTTATAGTAAACTTTATTTTAACTTTTCATACTCGATAAGTTTAGAGAAAAAAAAATATTTCTTCCAACTTTAAATAGATCAGCCTTGGCCAATGAAACATGATCAAACCTAATGTATGAAATTCTGGGTAGAATGTGTAAAGGCAACTATTGTTCTGGCACCTTCCTCTTCCCTTCATGCTGGGTGAAATACAGATAGAATCTTGCTATATCTCCAATCTAGTCAATATATTCTATAGCTGTTGGAGGACTAAGGGAAAGAAATTTGCATCAATAATTATTTTGCAAACACACATTATGCTAGAGGACTGTAAAGCTCTATCTTATTTTAGCCATGTTATTTTGTTTTTCTGTTATAATCTGTTACTGACTGCACTGTGTCCCCTTATGCCTCACTCCCCCCTTCACACATTGAAGTCCTAATCCCCCGTGTGACAGTATTTGGAGATAGGACTTATGAAGAGGTAACGAAGGTTAAGCGAGACCATAAGGTGGGGCTTAAACTTGATAAGACTGTTTTTATTAGAAGAGGAGACACCATTTCTCTCTCTCCACCCCACCCTGCCTCTGATTGTGCACAGAGGAAAGCCTGGGTGAGGACACAGCCTTTAATTCTGGGCTACACAAGAAGCAGCCCAGAATTAAAGATGTGGTTGAAATTGTTAACTTCTCATCTGAGCTTATTATTTTAAGATGATCTCAAAGGAACGTATATTAAACTGTGGAGGTGGGGGTTAATCATCCTAGACAGGCTGGAAAATAGAATAATACATACTTTAGGAATAAAGTTTCTGCCTGTAGAGATCACTGTAGTTACTTCTAAAGGCAGCTAAATGAAAACAAATAGAATTGAAATCATCTAAATTTTGAGGCTATAATATTGTCAAATAAATAAGACAGCTCTACCAACTTACACATTTTCTTTTTCAAATTCTATGTCCTAACTACTGAAATCCAAATCTGCACTTGTAAAATTATTCCTACAGCTCCAAGTAAAGGCATGACTTCCAATGATCCCTTCAGATAGGGCCCCATGAAAAACTGGATAAGGAAGCACCACACAGAGTGACAGGCCAGGGGCCATGGCGAAGAATATTGGGCTAGGGAGTTTTTCTAATGAACCCAAACCAAGGGCTTCCAAAGGGACTATACAAGAAATTTACTACGTTGTAAAGGCTGAAATTCCTATACAAATCCAGTCTGCGAAATTGAGTAATTGCAAAAAAACAAATGATTTATTTATATTTCACATTTATCACTACAGAATTTTTTTTTTTTTTTAGTGCAGTTATTCTATTCCTTTTCCATTATTCTATACTGGTGGCAAAGAGGGAAAATAAGCTGTTTTTTACAGGTTTAGTTTGTAGGTGGATGGACTATCAAGAGCCATGGGGCCTTTTGAAAAAAACCTTTGCAATTCTCCGAAAACTTTAACTTTGAGCTAAACTCAGGAACAGGATATAACTCTGCATGGAAGGTAGCATATATGCACGTTTGGATGCCTCAAGACATACACTGTATAGGAACTGCGAATTACCCTTTAATATCTATTCTCGATTCATTATGTAGTAACAGAAATATTTATCTTTAACAGAGCACCTGGTTAAATGGGTGACAAGAATAAATCTAAATTTCCAGAACAACTTGAATCTAACTGTAACCAAGCTCTAACTTCTGATCAACTTCTTTATTGTGAAATTAAATCAAAAAGGGTTTGTATATAGGGTTAATATACATATTCAAACATGGTGAACACAGCACAGAACTTCCTCCTAATTAGTGGTTCACAACCATATCATCCAATAGAGAAGACACTGAGTACTTTGAGATTTGAAGTGTGACAAGACTAATAAACTGAATTTAAAATTTTATTGAATTTGAATGCTTAGAAATTGATATTAAATTCAGTTTTGAAAATTATTTAACTATGTTTAGAAAGACTTGGATAGGTACATCTACTTTTTCAATTGCCAATTTTATAAAATCTTAACATAATTCAATTATTTTCAATAAAAATTTAGTCTACCTTGAGACATGCTATAAGTGTGAAACACACACCATTTTAAAGACTTAGTATAAAAATGTAAAATATTTTATTAACTTTTTTTATCGATATGAAATTAATAACATTTTAGATGATTTAGATCAAATAAAATATTACTAAACTAATCTTACTGATTTCTATTTAAATACTGTGGCAACTAGAAGGTTTTAAGTTGTACAAGTGGCATTGTACAACCGTTCAATTGTTACTGATTGAACTGTGTCCCCTTATCCCTTACTCCCCACTTCACACATTGAAGTCCTAATCCCCCATGTGACAGTATTTGGAGATAGGACCTACAAAGAGTTAATAAAGGCTATATCTCAATTTAGTCAATATGTCTCCAATCTAGTCTATTCTATTTCTATTGATCATCACTGTTCTATAACTAAAATGAAATTAACTTGGCCTCATTGTTGCAATATAGAGGTACTAATTACACCTCCTTTACTCTCTTGTTTTCCTTCCCATTAGCTGAAATGATAAAATGAAGGGGATCATCTGGCAAGATTAATATCCTAAAGATGGCAGAGCAACCAGAGAGAATCTAGATTCATCATACATTTTAGAGCTAAGCTGCCAGACTTTTATAGGACAGAGAGCCAAATTTCTATCCAGCTTAAAACCTTTCATATTCAGATCTCTATTGTATGCAGCAAATGTAAATCTTAACCAAAATAAATAAGGCAGAGAGTGAAATAGGTAAATCCTAGTACCCCCGAAATCCTGTGATTATTAAGACACTTTAGAACTCAAAAATAACCCCAACAAAAACATATATTATTTTTGGATCATTACATGCAAATTCAGCAATTTGGTTTAGAGGGATACATTAAAGGTTGTGCACATAAAGGGTTCTCTAACTTAATTAATCATAGTTAGAAAATGAAATGTACCCAGTATCAGAAAAATGTCAAATGTACATTCTATTATTCAGACTACATTTTGTTGAGGTATCAAAGGAGTATGGAACAGGCTGGTTCCTGGGTGCAAGAAGTTAGAAAGGGGAAAAAAAAGCATTTAGTTGACCTATCTGGCAAAGACAGCAGATAGGTTTAGAAATGCATTTATCTAAGTATATATCTCAGAAGTTAATCCAGTGAGGTCATTCATGAAAAAAGCTTTCTAGGTTAAATTATTTTGCAACATTATGTGTTATATCCTTTTATTAAATAGCTAAAATGCACATTAACTTTTGAATGTTTTAGGAAGATTTGCAGGAAACTCATTTAGCTGTATTAATTTAATATTTTCCGATTTCATTTAAACATCAGACACTATCTTCTCTCTTTTTTCTCACATAGTAACTATATATTTCTGGAGGAATCGGGGCTTACTAGAACATGTATTGGGAAATACCAGTCAAGAAATCAAGAACTGGACATCTAATGTTTGACTAAAGCTGCTAAAGAAGGCCTAAATTCTTGTTGGAGCACAATAATTTATTTTTTTCTTTGTGTTTTTAGTTGGTACTTACCAAATAAGGATTTTTCAATCAGTTAATGACAATAGCTTATAATTTCTATTTGAGAATTCATTTAGTCTCTTGGAAACTGACTCCATAGTCAGCCAGATTTCTATTTGTGTTGACTCATCTATAGTCTTCAGAACTAATTGTAGTTAGGAAGCTAGCTGTGAGTGGTTGTTGTCTATTTAATATAACTTCTAATTAATTGATTGCTGGGTCATTAACCTTGATGTCAGCTGTGGCCTTTTATTATTTGGAAATATAGGTATATTTAGCTTAAAAACTCAAATCTATTGTCTAAAAGACTTAAACTCCTTCTGAGGATGTCTGAATTACTATTGGACTCATTTGCTCATCAATCCACCTTTGTTTATCTTTTTGCCTCCTTAACTTCAGTTTCTCCTTATTTAATGTCATTATCGATGTGAAATCAGTTGCTTACAAGTTTCTGTATAACCTAAAACCACTAATATGAGGATTTATAAGTCTGGGGTCATGAGTTAACACCTCGGAACTTATTACATCTTGACAATTCTCCTACTTCCTACTTTTATCTTATTTTTTGATATTCCTTCTCTTTTCTTCCCCTATTCTTCTGAGAACAATTATTCTCCATCCTACATGGCAGTAAAGTTACCTATCCTTATTGATAACAAGAACACTCATCCCAAGTAGCTTCTCAAAGTAATTCTTTGTAATCATTTACTATTCTTTCAAAAAGCACTCCTAAAAAGTAGAATTTTCTTCATTATTTGCAAGAAGAGCAGAGGCAAGTCAGAAGGTAGATTATATATTTATTCGTATCTATCTGTGTGATAGAAGTCAAAAAGGAGGTCGAAGTATTTAACAGTCAATGTTAATAAGGAGAATTGTTAGTAAAATCCGTATGAGTAAATTTTGCTTCAAAAATAATATTTTGGTGCCACTCTCAGATATAAAGAGCTTGAAATAGCTGAATACAACCTCAAAACCTCAATTTCATGACTTTTCTTGAACTCATTAAAGTGCAAAGGTTATAGGGCAGTTAACACTGTAACCTAAGAAGAGGTAGGCTCCTGAAAATACAGATAAGATGTGAATATGCACTTACTTGGGCAAGGTACATGTGGGCATTGATAATAGGTGATCAGCTAGTGTGACTGGTGAACTGGTAAAGGCCAGCTGAGTGTGCACTGGGGAGAGATGGGGAAATTTGGTGCCATAAAAAGACAACAAGTATGAACTATTTTCTCCCAGTAAGCTCTATCAATTATTCACAGAAAATTTCAAAAGAGTTCTAAAAATGTCTCTATTATTGTTCTGAACTAGAAATGAGGAATAGCAGCAACTGTGAAAGAAGCAGAAAACTCTACTAGACCCTTTTCTCCTCTCACCCCTACAGAATAAAAGCCTTAATTTGTGGGTAAAATTAAAAAAAAAAAAAAAAGACAGTTGCACTGCACTTAGGGCACTGGTGAAACTTCATTGCATTTAGGGGAAGAGGAAAGGTGGGAAAAAAAAACTGTACACTATTTGAAGGAGAGCAGGAATAAGTTTGGAGCTCAGAAAAATATTAGGGAGGAAGTTGAGAAGAACACTGTAACATTAGATGAAATAAGTGAAGGTAAAATATATTTTTTTCTAATTTTTAATTTCTCTAAAGATTACTCACTTTCTAAGAAATTATTGCATATATTTTACATTTTTAGCATGTATAAAGCAGAAGATAATATGAGGATAGTAGAACATAGAATGAGAGCAAGGAGTTGGGAGTATATTTTCATAAGTGAAATACACACGTGAAGCAGTGAATATATGTGTCTTAACTATAAAGATATATGTAGATTAAAAATAAAAGGCTAGAAAAAGATAAACTATGTGAACACCATTCCACAGGAAGGTGAGATAAATATAGTAAATTAAAGATGGTCTCATGTTAATTAAAATGTATATTAAAACTATAGATAACCACTAATTTTTGAAGTATATAAATATTAGGTCAATAGGTAAGTTAAGATTATATAAAAGTCTCAATCACTCAAAACAAAGCAAAATATAAAGAAAAAAATCCTATTACAAATAGAAAATAGCTAGCAATAAAATAAATACAATTATATCAATGGCATTGATGTCAATAGTCTAAACACAACAGTTAAAATACAGAGAAATTCAAATGACAAAAAGACAAGATCTAACTATGCTACCTGCAAAAGAAAACTCCACTTTAAATACAGATAAATATATAGGTTAAAAATAAAAAGTTAAAAATAGACAAACTATGTGAATATTATCCCAAAGAAAGTTAAAGTAATTATAGCTAGGTTTAGACAGAAGTAGAATTCAGATCAAGAAATATTATCAGGGATAATGATGGGCATTACATAATGCCAAAGAGAAAATTTTCTAAGAAGGCATCATATTATTAAATGTGAATGTACATAACACCAGAACTTCAAAAATAGTGAAGAGGAAATGTATATAGCAGACATAGATAAATAGGCAAATGTGAAACAAAAGATGAGACTATAACGTTATTTTCTTACACAGGAAGAGAAAATGAACAAGTTGTTTCATTAATGTTATTTTCTCTTTTGGTTTCTCTTCTGAAAGATATCTATAAGTGCAACTCTGCCCACAGGAAAAAAATATATAAATTTAGTTCATGAACTCCAAATATTGCTCAAAAGCAAATAGTTGAATGGTAACATCAGTGAAATGGAAGACTAGGTGGACCCAAGGACTTGTTTTTTCAGATACAAACATTAAGCAAAAACTGTTAGAATGAACTTTGTCAGAATGTAGAAAAAGTCAAAGCTTATAGCAACCAAGTAAACATTGAATCAAGAAAAAGACAACTTAAAATGATAGAAAAGCTTTGAGCCACTTTTACTTGGACATTTTAATTAACATTGTATATCACCAAGTCTTTACATCTGGCTGATCTTGAGTTTACCCCAAGCAGGAAGTAAATCTAAGGTAGAGTTGCAAGCAGCTTGGATAAGTGTTAAAGGAGTGTTCCAACACAGAAGCAATCTACAAAGACTGGGAGAACTGTTTATCTTTTCCCTCCTTCCCTCTCTCCCTCCCTTCCTCCTCCTCCTTCTCCTCTCCTTTCTTCCTTCCTTCCTTCCTTCCTTCCTTCTCCTTCCTTCCTTCCTTCCTTCCTTCCTTCCTTCCTTCCTTCTCCTTCCTTCCTTCTTTCCTTCCTTTCTTTCCTTCCTTCCCTCCTTCCCTCTTTCCCTGCTTCCTTCCTTCCTTTCTTCCTCCCTCCCTCCTTCCCTATCTTTCTTTCTCCCTCCCTCCCTCCCTCCTCTGTCTCTCTCTCTCTTTCTTTCTTTCTTTCCTTCTTTCCTTCCCTCCCTCCCTTGCTCCCTCCTCCCTCCTTTTCTTCTTCTTTCTTTCTTTCTTTCTTTCTTTCTTTCTTTCTTTCTTTCTTTCTTCTCTTCTTCTTTCTTTCTCTTTCTTTCTTTCTTCTCTTTCTTCTTCTTTCTTTCTTCTTTCTTTCTTTCTTCTTTCTTTCCTTTCTTCTTTCTTCCTTTCTTTCTTTCTTTCTTTCCTTTCTTTCCTTCTCCCTCCCCTCCCTTGCTCCCTCCTTTTCTTTCTTTCTTCTTTCTTTCTTTCTTCTCTTTCTTTCTTTCTTTCTTTCTTTCTTTCTTTCTCTTTCTTTCTTT